>NC_089875.1:89941148-90278336 GCF_040182565.1 Anser cygnoides
AAAATCTATTTTCTTCTTACATGCCGTCATCTGTAAATATGACTTCATCTTTCTCAGTTTGACAATGATAGCTGCTTTCTGAGACAAATTTTTCTACCAAATCTGCACTTGCCTTATGGTCACTGTAACTGCATCATATTTCCTTAGGTAGCTTAAGAGAATATCATGCAATAAAGTATGAGAAACCTTATTAAGCTCAGAATATATCACATCATGCACGTACCTTCCCATTATCAATTTAGCCACTTAACCTGTCAAAGAAGAAAATTAGATTTATTCAGAAGAAAATTAGATTTATTTGATATGACCTGTCCTAGATAAAGAATACTGGCTAGTTTTTGCCTTGCCTTTTGGCTATTTGCATTCTTACTGCTTTATCTTTTGTAGAGATAGATATATAACTTCTTAAGTCATTGTTTCTGAGGCCAAATTAAATTAAATGTGTGTAGTTCTTGATGGACTTTTTTTTTTTTTTTTCAAATTTAGGATTATGCTTGTCCTGTTGCACTCCAGTCACTTTTCCTATCATAATCAATTCCTTATGGAAACTGATAGCCATAAGTCAGGTGGAAACATATTCAGGGGAAGAAGGTAGAGAAGAGCAAGTTGAATAAAAGAGGAGAGGAAAAGAGAAGAGGAGAGGAGACGAGACGAGACAAGACGAGACGAGACGAGACAAGTTTCTGTTTCTGAATGAGAGTAAGGCAGTCATACCAAGTGGTTTGGATTATTTTGGAACATTTGTTTATTTTTTAAAAATGTAGGTAAGTGTAAAGTTCTGAGAAACTGAATGTAGAACACATCTATTCATGGGGGACAGAGGCAGACAGGAGTTATACCTGTGAATGGTGAAGCATAAACACAAAGAGCTAAGCAAACGCTTAAGTAAACACCTATCCACCATTTTCCCAGACTCAAGTCAAACATTTGTCCTCACCCTCTTCCTATTCTCAACTCCCTTTCTTTTGGCTGTTGGTTTCACTCAGTGCCAGCATTTTGGTGAAGCAAAATGTTATGCAGTAGGCTTGGATCATAAACACAAAGGTTTATTTCTACAATTAAGTTTTTCTTTGTATGTTCCTCCAATTCTCCCTGCTTCTGCCAGTCTGGATTCCTCCACAGGCCACAGTCCCTCATGGATGATCCTGACCTGCCGTGGGTCACCCAGGGCTGCATCCCCCTCAAGGATGTCTCCACCCCAGCATAGGTTACCCACAGCTGCAGTACCTCAGGTGATTCCCGCTTTGGCATGGAGTATTATCTCCAAGGGAATGCCTCCAGCTGCATATCTCCTCAGAAGCTTGTCTCTCTGTGCATCTCCAAATGCATCTCCTCCATGCGTCCTGCCAAGACCATCACCCCACATTTCTCCAAACAAGTTTTCTTCATAGGTTTCCTCCTCTGGGGGCTGCTGCTCCTTCTTAAATATTTCTGAGCCATGGCTCTTTGCACTGCCATACCTGGCTACAGTCTTGGAGTGTGATGGGTCATCTACATGCATTTCATATCTATCTGTGACCAGCCCAGGGCAGCTCACACCACTTTCCACACAGGGCATCCTGCAGCCCCGGCACCAAAACCCTGTTGTTTTCACCCAAAACAAGACAAAAGCTTCCAATTAAAAGTGATGCTCACAATTTAAGCAGAAAGGATAATTAATCATGAAAACATATGAAAAATAAGACTGATGGATTTTCTGTCTATTGAAGACTTGAAATGAAAACTGGATATTTTTTGAAATACACGCTTTATTCAAGCTCAAGTTACTACTGACTGCACATAGGGTAATAAGTTAAAATAAGTAGGTAGAAGAGTATAGAAGTGAAATATTATAATCAGATAGTCTCTTCTGTCTTTAAAATTTCTTCGGTTATGTCTAGAAAGCTGAGACTATAAAAAGAAAGCTTCAGGAAGCAGTAAGTTAACTATGCAGTCAAGAACATATGCACCATGCATCTCAATTCATTTAAGTGGCAATGTGATCTCTGTTAAAGACAAATAGAAGATTTTTTTTTTCTTTTCTCTCTAGGCAAGATAGAAAGATATTTTTTCAGACAAGAAATGTGTGATAATAAGTCTGATTTATATCATATTACTGCTGATGTAACTATACTTTACAACATTGTTGCAGGTTTGGGGAGCACAACATAAGAAAAATATAAAACTATATTAGAGAGTGTCCAAAGGAGGGCAACAAAGATGGTGAAAGTTTTAAGGGGTAAGACATATGAGAAGCAGCTGAAGTCACTTGGTCCAGCCTAAAGAAGAAAACACTGAGGGGCAACTCATGGCAGCCTACAGCTTCCTCACGAGGGAGAACCAGGACGGGAGGCGCTGAGATCTCCTCTCTGGTGACAGCAACATGGAAACAGCTCCATGGGAACAGCATGGAGCTGCGAGAGGGGAGGATCAGGATGGGTGTTAGGAAAATATTCTTCGCTGAGAGGGCACTGGGACAGGCTCCCCAGGTTTAATTTTTGTGTAGTCCTGTGTAGAGCCATCAGTTGGATTCAGTGATCTTTGTGGGTCCCTTCCAGCTCGTAATATTGTACGATTCTGTGATTCTATGATTATATTGTGATAGAATAGTTAAGTTTGGAAAGGATCCCCAGAAGTTCAACCCACTGTTCAAATCAAGGACGGCTTCAAATTTAGACCAGGTTGAGCAGGGCAATGTCCTGTCAAGGTCTCAAAACCTTCATGTATGGAAAATCTACCACCTCTCTGGGTCCCCTGGTCCATGCAAAGCAAACCCTTATATATTATCTACTCCAGACTCCTAACTATCTCTACCAGTCTCTTTCTCAAATTGTGAAACACAGAAATGAATGATACATCCTCAAAAATGCTAAGTAGAAGGAAAAAAACAAAGCTTCTTTCAAATCCCTGGCAGCACTCTTTGTTAGGCATTCTTATTTTGTTTATATATATACATTTTTTTTCACTAACCCCATAAATACAGGGGACAGTGAATTCAAAATTTAGATGATATATTCTATTATGAGCTACTTAAAAATTCTACTTAAATAAATGAATAATGCAACATAAAGATAAAAACAAATCTTTCCTTTAACTAACAAGTCATCATATTTAAAAGAACAAGAGTTCAGCTCAGTTCAGCTTCTTGTAACTAAGTAAAGTGCCTAAGTGAAATATAATTGCTGTCAGCTGATGGAATTGATTAGTTACCCATTACTTCAAGTAAAATAATTCCAACCTTCATAATTTCAGATTAAATTAAAAGAACTGAAGTCACCAGCTGTTCCTCAGCAGTGGAAAAACACATGCAGATTGTGCACCATGTTCATAAACAAACTTCTCTGTACAGGAGCTTAGTGTGTGCATAGAAAAGTCAGGAAAAAATGGTAACAAATGGTTGGGGGGTGAGAAGTGGACAGCAACTGCCAGGAGATTACTAAGAGACCACAGACTCAAACTTTAAATTATCTCAGCAACAAACCAAAGAGAATGCAATACTAGGTTTCTGTACATGTCTGGATAGTATGGAATGGCCCAATAAGAACTGAATGGAGCAATTTCTCTGAAAAAAGAAAAATGACAAATTTTTTGAAATGGAAACACTACAACTAGAGTTTGCGGTGAACAACAGACACCCCAGGTCAGCAACCAAAAGGTCGTAGGAAAAGAAAGTCTTTTTTGGAAGTACTGACAAAGCAGAGAGTTGTGAAAGAGAAATCCAGAAATTACTTTGCATGCCTTCACTTTGTAAATACACATACTCCTCCTCAGCACCTTGCTGTATTTCAATCTTTAGACTCTATTTGTACCCACTTCCTACCCACTCTCTTCCATTTCCATTTTCTCTCTCTTGCTCTGTCAACACTGACTACGTGTCCTTGGCTCCACTTGGTTTCCTTTCCCAAGCCATATTTGATTCCCCTGCCATTCCTGCAGCACCTCTTCAAATTTATTTATCAGATGGCTTCATGATTCTTGGTTTGTTCTTTCCCAGACAGTCTCAGTGTCCACATCCTTCCGGCCCATGTCTCCCCCTGAATGCTTGTTGACTTCCATTTTTCTAGTACCTCTCTTCAGGTCCTCCTCATCTTGTCCAAACTGTTTAAGCTTCTCCCACCCACCAAACCCAGTGAGCTTTCCTATTTTTACCCCCAGTCTCTGTCCCTGTCTTTTATCCTAGATCACAGTCTCAGCCTCTTTGACAAGTTAGTTCAAATCTTGCACAGGTCTCACATGTATTTTTTTTTCCCTTTAGTATTCAACCTGGGACAATTTCAATCCCACTCACTTCAGGTTTTCAAAGACAGCATGAACAAAATATCATAGGGTCTAATAAAGGAAGAACTTGGCAGCACTAACTTCTTTGCTTGTAGCAGAAACAGACCTGCTAACACAGATATCAAAAATAACACTTCCACTGAATTTCAGAGAAATAGGTCTGTCACTATGTGACAGGAAAACATGCACACATATCTCTAATAATCACGTTTCAAATAAGAAATGTTACATATAAACCAAAACATTTCCTTCTCCTGAAAATTCCATCTTCCCTGTAACTAAGGGATATATTTTTTCTAAAGGAAAAAACTCATCAAAGAGGAATGTATCACTCTTTTATGGATTTTTAAAGTTATCTATTATCTTGTTCTTGGCAACAAAGAAATACAAATGATAGAAATTTGGCAAATAATGGGAAACTGGAGCAGGTTCCTATAAAAAAAAAAGAAACAGTTGAAGATGACTGACGTTGGATCTTCATCTATCTATCTGGAAAACATTTTATTTTGCTGTAGGATCTGCAGCTGAGAAAAAGTAATATAATCTTATTTTTAATAATATAACTAAACACTTCCTATAGTCATTGTTTCCTGTGGAAAAAGATCTTACACTTACCTCAGACAAGTTCAATTTTATGTTATGTTCTGCAATGAATAAATATCCCACCACTCTATGTTTTACTTGGAAACAACAGTATATGTCAGTATGCACAGCTGGGATTTTCTCTTATGAATTTGCTTTCTTTCAAGTAAACACATTTTTCTGTAAGCAATACTAGCAAAAGGGCTAAAAAAATTTCTGTGCGCTCATTTGCAGAATCTGGCTGGACAGGGAAGATGACAGCCTTTCTGCAGCATGTAACTGTTTCAGGAGTTAAGAAACAAGCTATTCAAAGGTTATTTTAAAGGTAGAAAGTTATTAGAGCTGAACTATAACACACACCAGAGAAATTTTAGTTTATAATCAGCTTCCCAGAGTGATGCTCTATGATGTTACTGGGACTGGTTACTGGAGAAAATTCATATACAAAAAATATGTGAGTGACACTGCACCCAGCTTCTTTCTTTTTCCAGTCTACATGCTACTTAAGCTCAGTAATTTGCGTTTAAGATCTGCCCAGAACCACATTTTTCCATGTGCCTGGAAGACATTATGATTATTGATGAAGAATTGTTTCCTTTTTTCCCCAAGCAATTTAGGCTTTAGGGAGTCCCAATTAATCTTTGAAAAGTGAAAAATAATCCTCTTTGAAGTAATCAAGTTTGGCATCCCTGTGTCCTAGCAGCAAACTAGCCCTTTCAAGAAGAATAGGGCAGCAATTTAATGTAAAGAACATAAGAAGATCTTACTGATGGCAAAAACATTCAACCTCTACCTGAAAAACATATGAAAGTTCTGCAACTCTTAG
Source organism: Anser cygnoides (assembly GCF_040182565.1). NCBI lineage: Eukaryota > Metazoa > Chordata > Aves > Anseriformes > Anatidae > Anser > Anser cygnoides. Next base: position 89,946,814 of record NC_089875.1, read on the forward strand.
ACTTCAGCCCACACCACCTCATAATTGAAACCAAACAGGGAGATAAACCCTCCTCTTAAGGCTATTAAGCTTTTTCTAAGCCTAGATTTTAAAACATCCTGAATTACAGTGTTTTAAGTTTGAAACATTTATTTGCTGTAACAGTGATAAGCAGGAAATCCTAGTTAGATTAGTATACTATTTACAAAACATCCAAGGGCTGTTCTTTAATAGTTCAATTAACATCTGACAAGGATTTGAGCAGTAAAACAATCGGCTAGTAAAATCCAAATTGCCTGCTATTTATTTACATTGGTTTCAAACACTGGTGTTTTTAGACAGCTGAAGGCCTACAAACTTGCACCATTCTAACTGCTAATAATACAGTCTGTATTGCTCCCTAAGTGAATGCTTCCTTCAGTGTGATCACAGCTCTACTCCTTCACTGACAATTCTAAGAATGCTGTAAAATAAATTGGTGGCTTTTGAGAATGGCTTTAGACCAGGACCAAGACAAACAGGTGACAAATTAAGGTACTTCCCATCTGGCCAAGGGGTGACAGATGGATTATTATAGATTCCAAATTGGCAATGACTCACAACACCAAGATGGAGAAAAATAATCATTATCTGGATCTGATTAAAAGGGTGAAGGCTGCAGGGCATGTGAAGGACATGATGCTGTGTTATACCCACCATTTGTGGTACCATGGCTACAGTTCTCTGTAGAGAACATGAAACCAATTCCGTGAGCAGCACACCACAGTCATGAGAGAACAACACAGAGGAGAGCCACAGGAATACACTGAGCTACAGGAAATATAACTTATTCAGACAGATTTAAAACATCAAATGTGAAGTATCAAAAGACTGAGAACAAGAGTACTGTCATGAAAAGCTTCTACCAGAGACATTACAACAAAAAAGAGACATTATACAACAAAAAGAGACATTATAACAAAATGCTAATGTGCTTATCATTCAAAAAGATGTTTTAGGCTTGATATATGGAAAAAAATCTAATGTAAGGAAAATTGCTAAATGGCACTTTATCCACTTCTTAAGAGAGAGAGAGAGAGAAAGAGTGAGAGAGATTACTTGTCCATGTTGCCAGAGCAAATGTAGAGAAAAACAAACGAGAAACCTAACTTGTTAGAACACATTTGTTTATCAAAAAAATGGTATCTCATTTTTTAGTTAGAGTCTGCTTTTAGATGTGTTCACAAAGAATTAACATGAGATGTGGGTATCAGGTTTCCCACCTGGGAACTTTCAAGAAGGCTGCCTCAAGCCTTCATGAGTTGGGCCTTACAGTTGCATAGCACAAGGCCCAGAACTGATAAGTAATGTGGTTCAGTGCTATGAAATAACTTCTGATAGCATATAGCAACTGCTCAGAAACAACAAAAACTAAGTAATTTCTAAACCGAAATAATTTCTCATGTAATTTCAGTGAAGACAACCGATTTTTTATCATCAATGATTTCATCTCTTTCTGTTGTCAGTTTAAAAAAAAAAAATCTTTCAGTATAGCTTAAATTATGGTGAGCAGAAAATGACATTTAGAGACTCAGGTGCATGCATCCTTGATAAAGCATTGCCCACATCACCTTTTTCTTTCAAAGGAAAAATCTGCAGACAGCTGACATGGTATTCCTTGGGGGCCTTGCTAAATAAGTAACTTAAGTTTGCTTGGAAATATTACTGAAAATAACTATGAATATAAAACTTTGAACACGTGGAATTAAATTAAATATTACACAACTTTCATCCATTCACATTTATTTCAATAGAAACTGTAGATGGAGATACCATTAACACTCTATTAACTCAGTCTGCAAATCATTTCTAGTTCAGTCTGTGATGAGTCATTTAATTTTGACTTAATTTATTGATCTCTAAGATGAATATTACTGTAATCTCCAATCTTATAAGATTCCATAAGTCACCTCATTTCCCTTTAAAAAAATTGTGTGACATATCAGATATAGTCAAGACATATCAGATATAGTCAAGACAGATATAGTCAAGACAGATATAGTCAAGACAGATATAGTCAAGACATATCAGATATAGTCAAGAGTACCTTGGCTAGCAAACGTGATGCCCACCTACAGGGTCCGCCCCTCTGACTACTACCCTCTTTTGATAGTCCAGGATGGCAGTGATGATATTGATGAGAGAAGCCTGAAGGCTATCAAACGGGACTTTAGGGGACTGGGACGGTTAGTGGATGGAGCGGGAGTACAGGTGGTGTTTTCATCCATCCCTGCAGTAGCAGGGAGAGGTACCGAGAGGACACGGAAAGCCCACCTGATTAACACGTGGCTCAGAGGCTGGTGCCAACACAGAAATTTTGGGTTTTTTGACCATGGGGCGCTTTACTCGGCACCCGGCCTGATGGCCGCAGACGGGTCCCTATCTCTAAGGGGAAAACGGATCCTAGCCCAGGAGCTGGCAGGGCTCGTTGAGAGGGCTTTAAACTAGGAAAGAAGGGGGATGGGGCTGAAAGAAGGCCTGTTGGAGCTGTGCCGGGGGGAACAATGGCAGAGCCAGGGAAGATGGCAATGGCCCGGCTGAAGTGCATCTACACTAATACACGCAGCATGGGCAACAAACAGGAGGAGCTGGAAGCCATCGTGCAGCAGGAAGGCTATGACTTGGTTGCCATCACGGAAACGTGGTGGGACCACTCTCATGACTGGAGTGCTGCAATGTCTGGCTATAGGCTCCTCAGAAGGGACAAGCAGCACAGAAGGGGTGGTGGTGTGGCTCTCTATATTAGAGAGTGTTTAGATGTTGAGGAACTTGAGGCTGGGAATGATAAGGTTGAGTCTCTGTGGGTTAGGGTAAGTGGGAAGGCCAACAAGGCAAGCATCCTGGTGGGGGTCTGTTATAGACCGCCGAACCAGGATGAGGAGACGGATGAGGAGTTCTACAGGCAGCTGGCAGAAGCCGCGAAATCGTCAGCGCTTGTTCTTGTGGGGGACTTCAACTTCCCAGACATATCCTGGAAGCACAACACGGCACAGAGAAAGCAGTCTAGGAGGTTTCTGGAGAGCGTGGAAGATAGCTTCCTGATGCAGCTGGTTAGAGAGCCTACCAGGGGAGGTGCCCTGCTAGACCTTCTGTTCACAAACAGAGAAGGACTGGTGGGAGATGTGGTGGTCGGAAACTGTCTTGGGCAGAGTGACCACGAAATGTTAGAGTTCTCTATTCTTGGCGAAGTCAGGAAGGGGACCAGTAAAACCGCTGTCTTGGACTTCTGGAGGGCTGACTTTGAGCTGTTCAGGACACTGGTTGGCAGAGTCCCTTGGGAGGAGGTTCTGAAGGGCAAAGGAGTCCAGGAAGGCTGGGCACTCCTCAAGAAGGAAATCTTAACGGCTCAGGAGCGGTCCGTCCCCACGTGCCCAAAGACGAGCCGACGTGGAACTAGACCGGCCTGGCTGAGCAGAGAGTTGTGGCTCGAGCTTAGGAGAAAAAGGAGGGTTTATAATCTTTGGAAAAGAGGGCGGGCTACACAGGAGGACTATAAGGATGTTGCGAGGTTGTGCAGGGACAAAATTAGAAAGGCCAAAGCTCATCTGGAGCTCAGTCTGGCTACTGCCGTTAAAGATAATAAAAAACGTTTTTACAAATACATCAACGCAAAAAGGAGGACTAAGGAGAATCTCCATCCTTTACTGGATGCGGGCGGAAACTTAGTTACAAAAGATGAGGAAAAGGCTGAGGTGCTCAATGCTTTCTTTGCCTCAGTCTTTAGCGGCAAGACCGGTTGTTCTCTGGATACCTGGTACCCTGAGCTGGTGGAAGGGGATGGAGAGCAGGATGTGGCCCTCGCTATCCATGAGGAAATGATTGGCGACCTGCTACGACACTTGGATGTACGCAAGTTGATGGGGCCGGATGGGATCCACCTGAGGGTACTGAGCGAACTGGCGGAGGAGCTGGCCAAGCCGCTTTCCATTATTTATCGGCAGTCCTGGCTATCAGGGGAGGTTCCAGTCGGCTGGCGGCTAGCAAACGTGACGCCCATCTACAAGAAGGGCCGGAGGGTAGACCCGGGGAACTATAGGCCTGTTAGTTTGACCTCAGTGCCAGGGAAGCTCATGGAGCAGATTATCTTGAGTGTCATCACGCGGCACTTGCAGGGCAACCAGGCGATCAGGCCCAGTCAGCATGGGTTTATGAAAGGTAGGTCCTACTTGACGAACCTGATCTCCTTCTATGACCAAGTGACACGCTTGGTGGATGAGGGGAAGGCTGTGGATGTGGTCTACCTTGACTTCAGTAAGGCTTTTGACACCGTTTCCCACAACATTCTCCTCAAGAAACGGGCTGCTCGTGGCTTGGACTGGCATACGCTTTGTTGGGTTAAAAACTGGCTGGATGGCCGGGCCCAAAGAGCTGTGGTGAATGGAGCCAAATCCAGTTGGAGGCCGGTTACTAGTGGAGTCCCCCAGGGCTCAGTGCTGGGGCTGGTCCTCTTTAATATCTTTATCGATGACCTGGATGAGGGGATCGAGTGCACCCTCAGTAAGTTTGCAGATGACACCAAGTTAGGTGCGTGTGTCGATCTGCTCGAGGGAAGGAAGGCTCTGCAGGAGGATCTGGATAGGCTGGACCGATGGGCTGAGGTCAACTGTATGAAGTTCAACAAGGCCAAGTGCCGGGTCCTGCACCTGGGGCGTAACAACCCCAAGCAGCGCTACAGGCTGGGAGATGAGTGGCTGGAAAGCTGCCTGACGGAGAAGGACCTGGGAGTACTGGTTGATAGGCAGCTGAATATGAGCCAGCAGTGTGCTCAGGTGGACAAGAAGGCCAACAGCATCCTGGCTTGTATAAGAAGCAGTGTGGCCAGCAGGTCTAAGGAGGTGATTGTTTTTAGAGTTCACATTCAGAAAACTCAGAAGTCTTCTGAAAAGTTTTGAGAAGTTTTATCTGATCCCTGATGCAAGCATTAGTGTTTCTAATCCTGAGGAGTAGGACACATATTCAAAATAAATACATAAATAAATAAATAAACCCACAAATAAATTAAAAAAAAATAAATAAATAAATAAAGCAGGCTGTAGTTTTTATAATACCTTCTATCTCCTAGGAGCAACTGTTTTACTTCTAATATTAAAAGTACAAGTCTTGTCCCTAGTTATGAGTGCTGATAGTTCTTGTCTAATAATGGCCCTGTGGTGACAAACATTTGGGCTGCATCACCTCTGCCTTTGTACTGTGCTTTTATAACATATGTGAACCCCACTATATGTGGCTAGATCTGTCAAACACAGTAATTGTTTTCTGCAAGAGAAGTATCTGAAATGCCGTCAGTCATATGCATCAGTCAGAGCATCACCATAGTAAGTATATGTGTACATCCACATACTGAAGGATGGGTGAGCAGAAGAGAGCGAGGTAGATGGAAACAAAAGTGGAACAGTTAGTAAAAATATGAAAGATGGTAGCTAAATGACAGGTGAATATAAAGAGTCAGTGATCACATTCCTTTTGTGAATACCTTTAAGGTCCAAGGAGATCTCAGATAACACATTCACATATTAGAGTGCGATGGATATAGTGTATAATGAACCTATGGAAATGTTTGGCAACATTTAGTAGTGGAAATTTGGTCCTGCTTCACCACCTAAGTGAAAGACACCCACATCTTTACCAACAAAGAACAGCTTTTCTTGCCAGCCAAAACAGAATTAAAATATAATAATAATAATAAGCAGAGCAAAATGGAAATTTAACTTCCCTTTATCCACACTAAGTCAGGATTAATTTCATCCATAGATTCCCTGAGAAATATTCATCCTCCTTGTCCTTGGATATTTCCTGTGATGGAGATGTTACCAGCTGCCTCAGTGATCTATTACAAGCTCTAAAGACACTTGCAAAGTAGTCAGAAAATTTTCCCTAATGCCTGCCCTGTGTTATGAGTTCTGACTGAGTAGCTATTATATTTGACAAGGTAGTTCTGTAGCCTTTGTGTTATGAGTTGGGTAGAGATGAGATAATGAAAGAAGATTGATTTTTCAGCTGTAGGTTTTATTATTTCTCCTTTGGGGGTTACTTGAAATGATCACTTGCCTACACCACCTGTGGATCACACCAAAGTTCTAATAACCTCAGCTACCCTGGGATTTCATCCTCAATACTAACCAGTCCTCTCCAGCTGCCTGCATAGGTATTTTGGCAACCCCTGGAGATGACAATCCAGCCAACTAACTACACGCAGGCAGGACTTCTCATGTTTCAATTTGTCTAATTGCGTAGGCCTAGTTTTTACTACGCCTTATCCAAGTATTACCTCTTGTCACTGGTAGGAAGAAATTAGCTCTATTCCTAAAAACTTGTTTCTTAATATTGCATTTCATATGAAATATAAAGTTTGTTTCTTAAATATTAGATGAGGTTACATCCTAAATTCTGCCACCTGGCATAATTCGGTACAGCCCAACTTGACTCTTAAAAAAAATGCCACTTTAAAAAAAAAAAAAAAAAGTGGGAGCATGTGTCAATTATTTGTGAAAACAGTATATATCAACTTGGCTTGAAGCTAACAGCAGTTATTCTAAATGCTTGACCCAGCTAATTCTCTATTTTTCTAACAAACTCATTAGTAGGATATGAAATTATTAATGACAGTGTTCCTTTTTTCAGTTTTTTTTATATTTTTACAGGCTAATACAATTTTCATATAGTATTTCTGGATCCTTTATTCTAGACTTTATGCTCCACCAAGTTCTACCAAATATCCTCAGTCAAGCAATCAAAGTTTGTTGTGAGCTTTACACTTTTCCCTTTTAGCATGTCTTTACCAAGTAAATACCATACTGGTATTTACCGACATAAAGCAATCATCAGCTTACTTCATCTGTCTCTAGATCCCTTTTCCACATGATAAAACAAATCATCAGTTGCTTTATTTCAACATAGATCCTCCAAAAGTAGTTTGCAGCAGCTAAACACTGAACTCACTTACACGTGTTTGATTCACAGATACAGGATGCACAGACACTAGGATAAATGATCTGAAAAGGCTAATTAGTATGTGACAAGTAACATGTAGCAATTCAGTTTTCAATCTCCATGGAGTTGTGTTGAAATGAAGTTTCACAGGCAGTAATCTGGAAGACTGGAAATTGTATGAACAAGCCAAAATATAAATCTGAATTTTAGCTAATTATAGAATGAATGATGTTATATGCTTCTCTCCAGGGAAGACACTCAACAAATTATAACAACTCCTTTTTTAATGAGGATTGACCCACAAACTATTTTCTCACGTTGTATAAGAAATATGTTTTCTTGGTCTCAGCTTGTTCTGGGACAGCTTATTTCTCTAGGTTTTAAATTGTTTCCAAATATTAACAATTCATGCAAACTTTGAGGATGAAATTCAATCTGCTTTTCTGGGCTGCAGTGGCTAAATATCTTCTGTATGTCTGATATTTCTTGGTGCTTGATGAACACTGACCAGCCAGCACCAACTCTAAATCTACAATTTACTCCTAAGGACTCTGCCTCTGAACCAAGAGAGTTTCTGAGTGTACCTGGCACTGAAAGACCAGTGTTCCCATCTTGTCCATCCTCCCTGGGATGAAGTAGGACCAATGAGTTGAGTGAGGAAAAAAGAAAGAATTGAGTGAGAGAATGGGACAGCTGTGTGATAAGTATGGAAGTTGGAAAAGGGGGGCTGTGAGTTGTGTGAATGTGACAAAAAGCTGTGTAATAACATTCACCTTCTCAGTGGAAGCATGAGGCGTGCAGGGCTGAAAGTGGTCATCCCCTAAAACACTAGAGCCTATGCCCTTATAGGGATTTGGATGCACCTCAGAGGCAAAGCCCACCAACTGCACTGAACTTTGTTTCCTGCCCACCACTCAAGGCCACTTGCCCCTTTTCTGAGTGTTCAGCTCAGCTCAGTTCACAACATGTTTAGGAAACCAAACTTGCTTTGGGCGGAGTATGTTCGGGTGCCCATTTTGGTCAATTCAAATCCTAGTAGTCTGTGGATTTTGCCATGCATAGTTCTCAGAGCTTCCTACTTTCTGCATATCCTCCAAACTTGTATGCAACTCTCCAGGCACCTCCAGACTTTCCTATCATGTGTTATGGAACACAAATCTTATGAGGAGCAGCTGAGGGAACTGGGCTTGTTTAGTCTGGAGAAGAGGAGGCTCAGGAGAGATCTTATTACTCTCTACAACTGCCTGAAAGGAAGTTGTGGGGAGCTGGGAGTTGGCCTCTTCTCACAGATAGCTAGCAATTGGACAAGAGGAAATGGCCTCAAGTTGCACCTGGGGAGGTTCAAGTTGAAAATTAGGAGACATTTGTTCTCAGAAAGAACAGTTAGGCACTGGAAAGGGTTGCCCAGGGAGGTGGTGAAGTCACTGTCTCTGGGGCCATTTAAGGAAAGGTTGGATGTGTCATTTAGGGACACAGTTTAGTGGGTAATGTTGGTGGTAGGGTGATGGTTGGACCAGATGATCTTGGAAGTCTTTTCCAACCTTAATGATTCCGTGATTCTATGATTATCCTCATTGCAACTCTCCATGCCATTAAAGCCTACCCACACACCTTTTTTCCTCTTCATCCACTGCATAAAGTCTTCTCCCTTATGGGGAGATGAGTAACTTTGTTACTTCAGTGGTCAGACAACTTTCCAATTCTACCTTTCTACTTTCCAGTTTTAACTTTCCAATTACACCTTCTACCCCACTGGGGAGGTTAGTATGTAATGATTTGTGCTGCAAATTAAACTTACAGGTACAGGAAACAAGCAATTTCCTAGCAAAGGATCATTGGTAGATGAAGGTAGGTGTAATATAACAAGGAAGTCCACCAATGCAGAAACCCAAATACAGTTTCTGCATTACTGTAGGAGCCTTAGATGCTTTAGGTTACCTAAGGCAGCTTAGAAAATGACCAGCCATCCCATAATAGAGAATGGAGATGAATATAGTGTCTTAGTTTTGCCTATGTCTGCCCAGTGACAGATCACTTATTATTTTCTTGGAAGCACTTCTAAGTTTGTAAAGAACATGCTAGCAAATTTTGTTTGTAATTTTTATTGCTAAAGTGCTCTTCAAAAAGCATGATTCTGAATAAAGCTAGAGTAAATAGAATATATAGATATATTCACAGTAAATATATGCACAGTATATATGCACAGTACATAGAATATATTCCAGTAACACTCTACAATAGAAAGCACTACTTATTAGATTTTTAGATTGTTTCTAGGGCTCTGAATTCCTGGTGGTTTTACATGTCAAGTTGTTTCCCATGAGCAGCTTTCTACATACAATTCTTAAACTGTTGCCAGATATAAAAGCTGAGAATTGTTTAATTCTCCATTGTGACAAGTCAGAGGAAATGAATGGTTACAGCAATGCTCAAGAGCAATATTTTGATGTGATGCAAGTTACTGGGAATATCTGTAGGAAAGTGAACTTTTCATGAGTCCGGAAGGAGTGTTACTGACTAAAAGTAAACAGAAGAGAAAGCAAAATTGCCCTCAGTGCATGTCTTCACATGCTTCTGCACAAAGATACTATTAGCTACAGTTTTCATTTTGAAAGCACAGTCTGTGGAAAAGAAAAGCTAAGGAGTAAGAAGAGAAGTCCAATTAATACCATGATAGGGGAGACCATCAGTTCCCTAGACTCCTGGAAGGATCATCACTGCAAGTGTTATTAAGGCAGAGAACAAGTTAGGGATATGAGTGCAAAAGACCACAAGTAATAAAAAAGTATGTGGACAACTCAGTCACCACAGCTGCTTTTCCTTAGTAGCAACCTGTTTATATGTCTTTAAGAAAAATCCTTAATTAATCATTCCACATGGCATCAGAGAAAAGGAAGACTGACAATGCTGACAATGTTCATCTACCAATGCTCAAAAGGAGCTGGTAAAAGTGATATTAGAGACCCTGGCAGCAAAAAAAAAAAAAAAAAATATTTAAGGGCAAAAGCATCAAAAGGCCAGAAGTACACAAAGAAAGAGTAGTGCATTTGATTGATCATGTCTAATTTATATTACCAATGAAAGATGCTAACATTATTTTTTTAGAAAATCATTAAGTTTGTACTCTCCAAAGTGGGTGTTTATGTACTATTTCCACACAGGTAGTTACCAGAATATGCACTGTCACAATGCAGAAGAGTCTCTCTAGTTGTACCTGATGACATTTTTTTTGAATGAAGATGAAATTATTGTCACGAAGTCATGGCATTGAAAGAATTTGAATTAAGAAGCAGACATAACTTCCTATGTGGCATTGAATCTCACAAGTCTAGAACAGCTACCCCTACTTTAAGAAGTCCTTAGGTTTCTGAAGAGCAAAGCTCTATGTCTTCTGTATCCAAGTTCCCTGGATTGTGGCTTCTGACAGATTTTAACACAATAAATTTTGTTTATACAAATAAATCAGTCATGGAACATATTTGGTCACAAACAGCACATAGACAATGGTTGTCAGGAAGTAACTGCCTCAAGAATAAATTCTAGTTAAAGGAATCAGTGCAATTAACAGGCTCTATTGTCGCTTGCCAGAACTTGTTCCAACAAGCAACCAAAACACACATCCTAACAAAAGAGTATTTTTTTCTCCAAAACAAAGCAGTCTATTTTCATACAAAGACAAAAATACGTTAAAAAAAAAAAAAAAAAAAAACCTTGAATTTTCACTTTGTGCACCACAGATAGCTTTCTGTGAGGAAGCCGTATCTTAACATTCCCGGCTCACTTATGTTCCGAGAAAGGTTATATATATTTTTTTTTTTTGATCACATAAAGCATAATAAAATGGCTGACTGTAGACTGAACCATAACTGCAACACTCTCATACTGTGAAAATGTATGTAAATATTAAGATAAACACACAGCAAACAACTCTAAATGCCAACAAGATATCTAAGTGTTGTAAAACATTTGTATGGTTTATTTTCTCTGGCAGGAAATTCTTGGGATAAAACTGAGAAATGCATATGGTTTATGTGGTTTAAGGAGGTTGTATGGAAAAGAACACAAAGGAGAAACAGAAGTCACAGTGAATTTCAGAAAACTTCAATTACTCAGTAACTAGTTGAATAAAAATCTTAATAACTACATTAATGCCTTGAGTTAATATTCAGCATGGTGTTAACATACCCCATAGGAAATATGTTGCCCCTTTTAGCAACCTAAGTTGTTTTTTTTCTCTCAGAGGTGTGGGACTTGAAGACTGTAAGAGAAGATTATTTTAAATTTTTGCCTTCATCATTCACAAAATTAGCCAAAGTAATGCCTGTGGCATTGAAAAAGACTTCCTAAGAGACAGTTCTGGAATTCACAGAGATGAAAAGTGGAAAATATAACAAGTTAACTTTCTGATTTTGGTGCATCTTTGCTCGCCTCTCCATTTGAGATAGGTGATCATAAATGAAATGTATGAATAACACATGAACAATTAGTACTTTAGGCAACTAGATGGGTAAAAGAGCTGGTCTGACAATCAGGCTCAGAGAGTAATGGTTAAAGGATTGTATTCTGGAGGTTAGGGGAGTATTGTGGGGTGTCATTCAACATCTTTACTAATGACTTGATGAGGTGACAGCAAGCTTGCAGATAGCAAGAAATTGGGTGGTGCAGGGCAGGGCCATGGACAAGATGGAGGAATGGGCCAACATTAAAAAAAAAAAAAAATCAGCAAAAAGAAGTGCCAAGCCCTGCCCCAGGATGAGGTTGCCTGCATGGGGAGCAGGTCTGCTGGAAAAGCCCTGCAGTTCTGGCAGGCAGAAGGCTGAGTATGAGCCAGCAATGGCCTTGGCAGCAAGAAGCCATTCTGGGCTGTATCTTACGAGGGCATGGCCTGTTCATCAGGAGAAGGGATAATCACCCTTATATCTAGTATACTGGAGCCTCTTTTGCAGTCCTCAATAAAGGAAAATCTTCAATAAACAGGAGTGAGTTTAGTGGAGGCCACCAGCATTTTCAAGACTGGTTCATTTGTCCTTACAGGAGACACTAAGGGAACTGGACTTGTTTAGCCTGGAGAACAGATGTCTTTGGAGAAAACTAAGAGCAACCCTCAGTGTCCGTGTGGTGCATATCAAGAGGAGAGAAACAAGCTATTCCAAGTGGTGCATGGTGGGAGGACAAACAACAAAGGGCATAAGCTAGAGCAAAAGAGGCTCGATTTCAGCATTAGACAAAACTTTTTCACCATGAGGATGGTCCAGCAGTGGAAAATTTACCAGAGAGGTTTGGCAGCCTCTATCTTTGGAAGTTTTCAAGATCTAACTGGATAAAGTTCTGAGCTGACTAGTCTGAGCAGGAGATTGGACTAGAGACCTCCTGAGGTCTCCTCCCACCTGAATTATCCCCTTATTCTATGAAAACCATGCCTTCTCACTGTCAAGGCAGTTTTGCAGGTTTATTGGTCTCAGCAATCTGAGAGCCTGGTATGTAAGTATGGCTAAAGCAAATGACACTGCTCAGGAAGGAAGCAAATTTCCATCCTGTGCTTTAAAATGAAAAACGACATTGCAAAGCAGCTTTATCATCCCAAATCACAACCATCAAGTAGTTTTTGACAGTGTACCCATCACTGTAAGAATGTGGATGTGAAGAGTTGGAGTGTATTCACAAACGGTTTGGAAAATACAGTCCATGCTTCAATTCAAGACATTTTACTTTTGGTTTGCTTCTCTTTCAGTATGTACTCTATGGTTGTTTTGTGCTCGTATTCTGATTTAACTGTGAGAAAACTAATGTGAGCACATCAAAGTGTGAGAGCAGTTATTTGTATCAGGTACCTTTTTTCTAGCAGGGATCTAGTCCAACAATAAAAATGTGTTGATTTATCCAACATATTTATATTTTGTTTCTCTCTGACTGAGAGTACTGAGGATGAAGAAAACTTTAACAGCAAGTGTCAGGAGAGGAAGGAAACTGTCAGGAAAATGTTGAGATAGTTAATAGTATCTCATTTAAAGATATCAGATATGTTGCAACCTTAAAATACGGAGTAGGATTACTTTTCCAGAGTGTGGAGGTCGACTTTGATCTTTGATCCTTGTTCTCTGAAGTCCTCTCAACCTTCTTATTGAAATATTTGAAGTTCAAATAAGGTCTTGTGCTAAAGGCACAAGTCAGAATATCTGGGCAGCGTGAACTACATCTTTGACAAATAACCCTATTACCTCACTCCTTGTCTGCAAGCCCAGGATAATCTTTGCTTTGCTGTACTTTACTTATCATCTTTTGAAGATGAATTCAGAGCATCTGAGTGAATATAGTACATTCACTAGTGTTTTCCTAATATTCTCATCTGCAGAAGTGAGTTCAGACAGAAAGGACACTCTGAATCATACCATGCCAGGTGTTAAAATGTATGCACAAAGTTTTCAACAAACCAACAAACAAACAAACACAGAATGGACTTCAGCAATTATTAGACTGATTTATAATATCATTGTAACAACAAAACAATAATAATAAATTTGTGATTAATTATTTTTATGTTCCTGAAACAACATGATCTCAGCTCATAAGCTCAAGATATCCTCCACATTCATGAAAGGTAGGAATATTTTGTAAACAGAAGCTGAGTTTCTCCATGTAGTAGGATGTAGTTTCCACATACACTTCTCTCAGTAGATGACTTACAGAAAGAACAAATATTTCAAGACTTGTGATAAAACTGTGATCATTGGAAATATGACATATGAATAAGCTACTTGATTCAAAATATTCACTAGAGGCTATCTGTTTAATACCGAGAGCTTCAAAAGTGTTCTTAAGAGCTTTAACTAATACATTAATTTCTGTGTGCACTGGGAAGCCATTTTACTTAGCAAACATGTAGAGTTCCAATCCTTTTGACAGGGAAAAATAAGAGAACTGAGCAATAATAATCAACTGAGTGATGTTAAATCAAAAATACCATTAGTATACCAATAGAAGGAGAAAAATGCAGAATTTAACTAACAACTTAAAAAGTCCACATGGAATATAATCAGGAAATGGAGAAGCACTTTTATTTTTATTTTAAAGAATTGGATGGAAAGAAACAAAATCTATCCCCTGGAAACCTGATTTTCTACACATATATTCAAATATGAATATATAAATTCATATTCCCACTACTGTTGGTTTAAATAACACACAATAATAATGGCCTCTACTTTGTCACTGAATGTCCTTTTCCACATCTAAATGGAAACTATGCTTCTGGTTGGAAATATGCAATCTGATCTCTAACCAGATCATCTCCTTACACAGATGCATATAATGGCTTTGCCACTGGAACGTCATATAATTGCAGTACTACTCAAGTCTCTATAATACATAATTAGAGAAGGTTGCAGTTTTCTTCCATTTGTTTTAGTTCTTGAACCATTTTTCTTAATGAGACATTTCTCTGTCATCTGGAAACACCCCAGCAGTTGAGATCCTGTCCCAAAGCACTTTATTACTCAAAAGGCATATTTCCATTGACTTCACTGGATTTTGGATCAACACCTACATTTCCTGTTTCAAGTAAAGCCTGAAGTGTGCCACGTATAATAACTAAGCTGTTGTCTTAGTCCCTTTAAGAGTAAAATTACTACCAGTTTGTTACTTTCTTTAGTACTGTTCTTACTGCTTTTTCTTGAGCAATGTTGTTAATCATTTAGCTTGTTACTTCTGTCTCCTTCAGCTCCCTCAAGCTGCATTTCATTCAAATTCCTTATGATTGTCTTAATTTTCTTCACAATTACTTTTTAATTTGTAGCACTAGATACATTTATTACTCCATTGCCCCCATTTCTCTTCCTAGGTCAATTCCTTTTTCTTAGGTGATACAATAATTGCAGTTTCTATTATTACCGTATCATCAATTCATTTAATGCTCTGACATTTTTTCCTGCTATGACGTAATTTTGAAAAACTTTTAATAAAGGTTGTCCCAACTCCACCCACTCATCACTTAGTTACAGGCCAATTTTTTTGTTTACTACTGACATTTAACTCCCTCTGTACTAGCCAGGTTTTTACCCATGTAATTACACAGAGAAATAGTCAAAAATACATATTTGCCAGTTTGGCTACCAACTTAGTTGATCCGAGTCAAAAGACTATCTAACAGGTAGATTAATTCAACTATCAGCCAGCTTTTATTAAAGCTTTTGCCACCATCTTAAAAACCTCTTCCATGCTTGTGTTAATCAGCAGTTTAGTCGATGACTAACTAGTGGGTTTTTCACTTCGACTTACCTTGACTACAATTTCCTCACCTTATGACTGCAGAAAATGCTGTCCAAGCTTCCACTTCACATATAAGCACAAGGGGAGTCCTGAAACATACCAGATAAAATAATAATTGTGAGGATAGATGACTATTGTTTGTAGTCTGGCCCAGTCTTTGGCCATGTCTATCTACAGCCACAAACAAAAGTCCAGTACCAGGGTCCATCCAGGTGGTCCCATTAGGATAAAAAGGAGTTGGGGTCAGAGACAGGGATGGAGATGATCAGAAGTTTGGGGGGGGGGGGGGGGGGGTGGCATCCGGGAGACCAAATACTGACAGGGATGTGGATGGAGCTAGAGAGTGACTCTGCTACAGAGTCACTTGGGCAGGGGTTGATGTCTCTGGTTGCGGCTGAAATGGGGTCCTGGGTAATGAGAATGGGTGGAGGATACCCCTGGTGGAGGCTTGACACGGATGTTATGGCGCTCTCAGGGCCTTGGCAGACTGTCTAGGTTTATGTTACCTTCTTGCCTTTGATACATTTGATTGCTATCAACTACTACTTTGGATCCCATATCTTCTGTAAGTCCTTAAGAGGGACTCCTCAAATTGATTCCTGAAACATATCTCAGAGGGAGAAAAATCAGTGCAACATATAGACTCCGAAAGTTTGTTGGTATGCCAGTGAAGGAGAGTGCTTATCAGTGGGATGGGCACTTCAGAAAGTCTGGAAATTCATATATTTAACGTATATTCTACAGCAACGCACCAGATAATCAAACCACTATCTAACACCATGGTAAGAGCAGGGCATATGGGCCCACAGAAGTCACTGGGTAGTTTACGTAGACTTGGAGCTAGGCAGCCAGGAAGTGATTGTCACCCAGACCGTCTACTGAGAGACTGTTAGGGTTTGGTGTCTGGTTCTCAAACCCTTGTCAGCCAATCAGACAGAACACCATGAACCCAGGGTCTGAGAGCCCCACTGGATGCTTCAGACAGGGCCTGCAGGGCTTCTGTGCTCTGAGGTCTCCAATAAGGGGCAAAGCAGTCATACTGACAATACATCATAGCTCATACAGAGATCTTCTGGAAATCCTGCTGCTGGCAGAGCTTTGTTTGAACATGAAATCTCCAGGTTGTGATGAACAAGCAATTTCCAATGAAAATCATGATGCTATCTAAATTTCCAACTAGCTTAGCTGGTTTTCTGTGTTTAACCACAATGGTTTGCCACTGATTACAGCCAAAGGCTGCCATCCTGAAAAAAAGGTAGGTTATTTATGCAGTTTTCCCCAGAGTAAATTGAAAGTAAAATCTCAGAAATATATCAGCATTCTTTTTACAAGCACATAAACATATACTAACAGTTGAGGACTAAGAACTGCCATTTACTTTAATTCACCTGTGCATGTTCTTAATGCTAGTAAAGTGTGCACAGCTTCTTTGAACAATAAGTTGAATAAATGGTTATTTCTTATTTGAAAGACCAATAATGAAATTGCTTCAGATTTTCATGTGACAGCATCTGGCATTCAGTACACCTCCCCAGGGCAAGGTACTATTGGAAGATAAATTAAGCTGTTGATGCATTATCTTATTTCCTGTGGCAAAGATTTTGCTCCTGGCTCTGGAAGCAGACAAGCCCTCACAGTCAGCTCTTAACTCCTTCTGGAATCTTGGCAATGGATTGCAGGGATTTTTTTTGTGGGTTTCTTTCATATAGAGCATTTCTACGACATAAGTAAATGTTTTATGAGGATTTGAGAACTAGGGAGCTGGCTGGGCTAGCAAAGATGGCCAAAGAAAGGCACATGCTTATTCCATAGCTTAAATATGGGGCAAATGTGCAACAGACCAGAGTTGTAGAATTAGGCTTCTTTTGTCCACGTGGTGGTGAATACTTCCCATTTTGGAAATGAATCAGGTAGTTCACCAAAATGCAAATAAACAATGCAAATTGTATACTAATCCATGGTAATTCTGCAGTGGTGCTTATAAACCTTTGGGGTTGCTGTGGCAAGAGTATCACCTTGCTTGCTAGTAGTGTGTGAAGTATCGGTGTTGAACTTTCCACTATTCCAAAGAATATTCTTGTTTTTAGAATATTAAACTTCTAAAAACATCCCTGGATCTACCCAGGTGAATTGGCCATATGTTCACAAGTTGCTACACTGAAAATGAATCAGCATTTGTGCGAGTGTCAAAAAAAAGAAGACATATATAATTTAATTTAATTTAATTTGCTGACAAGATAAGGTATATTTTGTGCAACAAGCTCTAACTAAAATATTTTCTGTAATACAGTGGATCCAGGAGCTGTGCAGACATCTCTTCAGAAGATTTTAGGGTTCCATGACATTCTTAAACATGACACCATCTCACTTACAAAATTAATGAAATGTTTCCTTCTCATCATCACACAAAGTTTTACTTAAAATCATGCCCCCAAACCATTATCAGATGTCTGATTTTCTATTGAACTTACTATGTAAGGGTTTTTCTGCTTCAGGCAAATAAGGAAATTATGACTTTAAATTCACCACACAGTATCTAAATAACTTGTAACTGACATTTATGGAAAAAAAACATGGAAAAAACTCCCAAATCCTTTTGTTATATAAGAGAGGTAAAAGAGATGTCAAATGCTAAACTTAGTTCTCTACAGTATTGTTAGTAACCTATTTAATATTATTCTTTTAAAAGCAAGATAGCTGTTTGGAATTGCTATGTACTTTAGACTGAGTATTATGTTTTCATATATAGCCATTATGCAAGTTTGGTTCAGTTCAAAGCACTTTAAAAGTAGCATGCCATGAAGACAAACAATAGAATTATGGGCAACAACAGATAGGTGGGAAAAAAAATGATGAAGATAAGAGGGTTTGTTCAATGCCACTAGGAAGTCATGTTAAATACAAGCCTGTAAAGCAAACAATTCTGTGTTCCCAGTATAAAACATATTGCATTTCCCTCCTCCTTTTTTTTTTTTTTTTCTAAGGCTCCCTCTTCCATCCTTCTATTAAAAAACTAGAAAAAAAAAAAAAAGTAAGGCGTGCTTAGGCATGTCTTTTGTTATTCCTGTTTTCACTTTTTTTCATATTTTGAGCTGACTCAGCACTGCCTCTGCCCTGCTTGGACCATGAGTGAGAGAGTTGCGTGTCTATATCTGACTTCTGGAAGAATAAAATTTAAGAACCATTAAGCAACAGAAGCTAGATACAAAATCAGTAGCACATCAGAGGACAAATCCCAGTAGTATTCCACTTGCAGTTCAGTATATTGTAGTTCATCTGGATCTAAACTTTTTTCATACTTTGTTTGGCCTCTTTTTTACAAAGTAAATAAAATGTAGTGTATGGTTTCCAATTCAATTGGTGAGAACTAGATTAGTCAAATCCACTTAGATAATGAGAGGGAAATTGAATGTATGGCACCACTAAAATTTCCCTTTCTCTGTGTTAGGCATCTTTATGATACGGTTATTAGCATTTGAATATCTGTAGGAACTATAAAACTGTAGCACTTTCCTAACATGGAAAATAAATTCTTGCATCTGGTTTCTTTAATTCTCATCTTTGTTTATCTTTGGATAACCTAGGAACCATTGACTCATAGTTTCTTTGTCAAGGATGCCTTCTTACTTTATTTTTATGCCATTGCTAGGACTAGGGTAGTCCTAGAAAGTTATCTTATGAGCTTATTTTTTGCTGTCACGTGTATGGTGTTTTAACATACAATGCTATCAGGAAAAAATCATTCTTTAAAACACGGACGGGATCTTGAAAGAGAACTTAAAGTTTGCATTCTCTTTGCTTAGACATCATAGAAATGGGGGAAATAGGAGTAGGAAGGGGAACTTCAGAAAGACTGCAATATTTTTACTTCTGAGAGTTCACTTCAGAGAGTCCAAGAAATATAGGTGAAGGTAACCACACTGATCACTGGCACAAGAGCTGTATAGGTAGTCTTGTGGAACATTTTGACAAGAGGCGTTATGATGTCTACATGACCTGTGATGACATTACATGACTTCTGTTAAATCACTTCCACTTTAGCAGCTTATCACAATGCTGAAAAAAAAAAGAAAAAAATAAAATAATAAAATAAAATAAAAGTAACAAAATTGTTTAAATGAAACCTGTGAAAGATATAATGTATTTTTTTGTCTTGCAATATTAGATTGTTATCCAACGTTTATCTTTTGTTCTGCAAGGTATCAGTATTATTAATTTTTTTAAGATTTATACAATGCCAGAATATGGTATGGTATTACTAAGATATAGTATCATTTCCTAACATAAAAGTCTGGTGGTTTGAGACTCTGATCCAGAAAATTAGTAAGCACATTTTTTAACTTTAAGAAACCTGGGGACATTAATGAAACTCTATTAGGAGGTAAAGATTTGCTTCAGTTTGTTGCTGACTGTAGTCACAAAAACTGGATGTAAAGTTCAGTGAGCCAATGATAGTCTCCATTAGTGTTAGGATAGTTTGGATCAAGGTGTAATTAGACATATTTTTTTTCATTTCAGAGTCTCTGTAATGGATTTCTTTCTGGTTTCAAACATTTTTAGCTACAGAAGTTTAGCACATTTAGAACACTTTATAATGCCTGTTTTTGAGGCAGAACAGGATAATATGTATTTATGTAACTGTGAGCTGGCTAAAACTCTAGAAAAGTATGTTCGGGGAGCTAAGAAAAATCTGAGAGGTGCATTTTAGACACACAATAAAAAATTTGAAAATTTTCCTATTGCCGCTTTCTGTTGTTAAAGAGCATTGTATTGTGCTTAGTGTAAGCATGTATTGCATAATTCTTATCTATACCTTTCTAAATTAATTTGTTAATTCCCAGGACTGTAACAGCTGTTTTTGTCAAATAAAATCAGAGTGAGAAAAGCCCCATAAGATCTGCATTGGAAATATCTAGGAAGTCTGAATCCATTCATTCATTTTCTAGTAGAGGAGACTTGGTTCTTCATTATTCTGTAATAGATAAACATAATTTTTACTGTATGGCATTCTCCAGCCAGACGGTAATCACAGTATGTCTTTGTAGCTGAGAGCTGGAATGGCATCACTGTTCTGGAAAGGCTAAGAGTTTCTTTGGGTATAGACACTGATAATACAATGATGATGTTTGTTTGATGTGTGACGCTATCCTGCAGACATAGGTGAATGTTGTTCAGTAATTTTGTGTGTGTGTTTCTACATAGAAATGCACATAATACACAATTTAAAGCAAAAGTCACTGTATACACTGATTAGTCACTATATACACTATATCACTACATAGCGCACTGCTTATGGAAAATAATTCTGAAAAATGCTTTCATAATGAAGCATGATGAAAGTATTATGCCAGTTCAGATACTAAGTTCATGCAACCAGGCAGTAAAAGGAATTCTTTAATGGGATGCTATTTTTTCATTTAATTCTTGAACTGAAAGCACTGTTGTCCTGATATTTGTACTACCTTTAGAACATTTGCATTTGCACCTTTTCTGCATGCAAGCTGCAGATGTAAAATAGCACCCTGAGCCAGTTATAGAAAAATGTATGAAGACAGCTCAGGATCATTTCTGTCCAGACTGATATGGACTTATGCTGTATTATACTGGTGTATTAATACCCTCCAGAGAGGTGACATAACGTTGTGACACTCTGTGTGTCATCAGCAGAAGCAAAACAGCACAAGCCGTTTAAGGAATGATAGTAGAACTGAAATATCTCCTATGAGTCTGATTCTCAAGACTGAGATCTGAGTGTAGATCATATGATCACAACAGCATCACTGTCCCTGTGTAAGCAGTTGTCATAACCATGCCTATAGTGAACTGTATTTGCAAAGGAACATTTCAGTGCTTATTGGACAGTGATTAGGAACTACAGAAAAGTGAAAGAAATTTAAAAAGAAGATGAAATAATTCTGGAAAAGCAGGTTAAAATGTAGCGATGCTGGAGAGCAAATTTGCTCTAATTAATGAAAAATATGCCACAGTGTTCCAGATGGGGGGATTTCTCAGATTATTTTTAAAATTATCAGATTATCTTCTCAGTTTAAATGGAAGTCCTCATTAAAGGTCTTCTCAAATTCAAGGAATGCTTCTAGATTTTAAGATCTTACTGTATAATCTAAATTTTAAAATCATATAATTTTCTTAGAATGCAAATTCAATGTCTATGTCCATTATTGTCTCAAGATTTTCCAAAAACATCTGTTTAAGCTTTTATTTAAATGTAGGTTCTTAGGTTGGTGACTACTTCCAGCTATTTTTTTGAGATCTGCCCAGTAGAGCTAGTGGAAGAATTCCTTTCTTAGTTAAAAGAGAGAAATAGGAAAGTACTTTAGAATCTGGCAAATGGTTGAAGAAGGCAACTAATAAAGTGACTTATCTGAATCCAGCTGCAGGACTCCCTAAATACTGTTGAGCCACCATCTCTTTGACAATGGACACTTTGAAGACAAAAGTGAGGACTGAATATTTTTGAGCTCACTAGAGTTCTGGGATGTAAAAATCTGATAGAAAAATATATGTCAGATCAAAACTCTTACATGCCTATGAATTTGTGGTGCCCTCGCTTAAACATGCAGAGCATCCTTATATGTTGACATGAGAAGTCTACCGATTTTTTCAAAGAGTTGGTATTTTATGCTTTTTTATATTTCGGGTTACAGATACTATTTGAGCTCAGAGGGAACCATGAGGCAGTTTTTCTCTGTGAGGACAAACTATTAGAGAAGGATGAAGGGCACATTACATGATAGACTTCATTATTTCACTAGTGATTTACTAAACAACAAAGGAATGTTGAGGCTTAGGGATCTTGCAGTTATTGCAATGTTTTAGAGAAAGTTCACCCTTGTGGTTAGAAACATCAGTTCAGTATAATTATCTCTTCCAGCGCATCTGTCTACTCTTTGCTGTACCTTTGCACATGCTTAACATAGGCTTTATTTTCCACTTTGAAATGCATTTCTCTTTCCATATTAAATGCCAAGGTCACACAGTACTAATTTGCACACCATCCACAGTTGACTCTCCCTGAAAATTGTGCAACTTACATATGTAGTTTCATTCCCACTAAATAGTAATTAAATTTTGACATTGCTTAACATTTCTGAATGTTCAATACAGCTTACTTTTAATGAGACACAGACAGGAGGCTGTTAGATTAAGCTAATTTTGATTTGGATGTGAACAAAATTCTTTTGGCACTTATGTATTGCCTCATCATTTCCATTACCATCACATTTTGGAAAGGAAGGAGGGATTTACTCCCAGTAAGAACTGGGAGACTGGCCTACAACCTCATGCACAGGAGATTCTCTCAGCACCAAGGTACTCAATCTCCTCTGGAACACAAACTGCAGGGAAAGGTTCCACCCACAGCTCCAGAGACCATAGGACCCTACAGCTTTGAAGTTCCCCCCTCTCGGTATGTCTCAGCAGCCTCATTAGCTCTTTTGGCAACCCACGCTTTTGTGGCAATGTCACTGTTTGCATTTCTAGGAGTGACAGTGCCATGATAGCCTAGCAAGAGATGAGGGGGACTGGTATCTCTTCAGGGCTTCATACCCAACAAATCTGTATCTACACCTACAAACATATACACCCACAATCACTAAAAGTTTGCATATGCCTCGTTAACTATAATTAGTCAACATATGTAATCATAATTTATCATAATTATTCATAATTATGGATTCACAAGATCACAGAACTGTTGAGGTTGGGATGGACCTCTGCAGCTCACCTAGCCCAGCCCCTGTTCAAGCAGGGTAAAATACAGCAGGTTGCTCAGGACACTGTCCAGTCAAGGATAATCATTGTAACTAGATAACGTGTTTTTAAAAAATCATCAAGAATTTCAGGTTTCTGTGATCATGGGGTTGCCACTCTCAGAAAGGAAAGAGACCTATAAGAAACCTCCATCTTTTTGGAAGGCCTGAGTTAAAGTAAAATGAGATACACTTCAGGGAAGTTGTGTTAAAATATAGTGAGCTGTGTGCGGATCTCAGTACATGGTTCACAGGAAAATAAGTTCCTGACACAATCAGGTGCTCTGTGTGGATTCAGAATAGTGTCCAAAAATAAAATTAAATTAAATTAAATAAATAAAATTAAATTAAATTAAAATAGATAAAATAAAATTAAAATTAAAATTAAAATTAAATAAAATAAAAAATAAAATAAAAAATAAAATAAAATAAAATAAAATAAAATAAAATAAAATAAAATAAAATAAAATAAAATAAAATAAAATAAAATAAAATAAAATAAATAAAATAAAATAAAATAAAATAAAATAAAATAAAATAAAATAAAATAAATAATAACTGAGTACAAGGAACTAAAACTCTAATGAGCTCTTCAAAAATGACTTTTAGCTCTAATTTCTTTGAACCAAGTAATATCTGCAAGAGCATCTGAAGATGATAAGAACTAATGCTGGCCCTCAGACCAGAGCAGTATTACAACTTCCTGTGCAGAAAGATTTGCCTTTTGCTTCTTAAAGTTGTACATCCTTCATCATGTTTCTCCATACCTTCTGTGTCATTGTGCAACTGGAAAAGGATACAGGAAAATATCCCTGATTCACAAAAAAAATTATGCAAGAGATATTGTTTCTATGCTTAGACATAGTACCACCCTGAGGGATGTATTCTGTCCATGACATCAGTAAGTACTGTTGTGTTAACTCTAAATACCACGGAAGGATGTAAGCCTACCATCATTTAATTCTTCAGTCCCATGCTGCTGTGAAATCTTGTAGTCAAATACTTAGAACTTATTGTAGTTAGAACATATTGTAGTTTCACTTGAAACTACAAGATATTTCTTCTAATTTGTATGGAGTGCTTGCAGAGAAAATGTGTTGCTGTGCTGGGTTAATTGCACACATCTTGTATTTTATATATATATATGTTGTCACAGAGCTGCAGTACTCATCTCCTTAAACACTGTTTTTTTCCCCCACATTCTCTGGTACTCATCACCTGTGCCCCACAGTAGCCTTTATGCCAGCGTATCATGGGGCTGTGTTTGTTTCTTTCTTTTAACTGTAGCATTTGCCAACAATTGTACAACCCCGAAAGCGGCATGTTATCCCAACACTGGGATTTTTTTCCTTCAGCTCAAGAGTAGCCTCTTGTTATCCAAACACACTGTAAATGCTTTTAAAGCTTTGAGTTCCTTGTAATTTCTTCCCTTTGTACTCCTGATCATCATTGCCTAGATGTTGAGTACGATGCAGTGATGGTCTACTTTCATCCTAATAAAGCATGTGATCCACACAGAACGCAGCTGGTAAACACTGTCAGCAACAGCAAATCTGTTTGTAGGCAAGCCCACTCTCAACAGAACTAGTATAAATTTAGTAAAGTACTAATTTTCAGTAAGTTTTGCTTAGCTGGGACTTGCATTGTCTACGGATGGTCAAAAACCTCCTCGGTTGCCAAATCAATGGCTCTTGCTTATGATGTAACAAACATCAGATCTGGACTCAAGAAGGAATCCTTTCTTGGTCTGTTTTGACAGGGAACATTTAATATTCTTACCTTTACCTTTAGTGTAAATAGGGCCCATTCTTCACTAGGTCCTGGGCAGGTCCACCAAAGTGTCTGGACTGTTTGACAGTGGGATAGTGCCACTTGAAACCCCTTAGTGGCTTAGCAGATTGTGTTGTCCATCTGGTGGTTTCTGGTGTTTTATAGCAACCACAGTCAGTTTCGCTGTGTGGGAGGAGGGACAGACAAAGCCTTTTGAAGAAACAGTTCATTGAATCATGTAGAATGACCATC
Source organism: Anser cygnoides (assembly GCF_040182565.1). Lineage (NCBI taxonomy): Eukaryota > Metazoa > Chordata > Aves > Anseriformes > Anatidae > Anser > Anser cygnoides. Next base: position 89,971,818 of record NC_089875.1, read on the forward strand.
ATAGATGCTTGCATTTGCAAAACAACGGACATGATCTATAAAATCCTTTCCTGTCCCATATTCCAACCTAGATCATCATTATCTATGAAATCCCACATCTTAAAGTCATTTCATTTGACTGAATTGCCAACCCACCTTGGTTACATTCATCACATTTTCAGAAAAAGATCACTGGGAGGTTACCAAATTCCTGAGACATGGTGTGCCACTGAACAGTAGATCACAGTTGCAGTAAAGGAAATGAGTCAAAAATTGCAGTTCAGTATTGTCTATTTTTTTTCTTCCAGCACTCCGTTGCTACATATCAAATAGGCAATTGAAAAGAACTTCCAAGAAATCATCTTATGTGCATTTACAGTCAGGGTCACAGTAAGATCAAAATCTGCCTCCATTCTGGATTTTGGATTAAGTTTGGCTGGAAACAGACGTATATAAAAGATTTCCCTCTCCCATTCCAATTTTTTTAATCTTAAAATCGTTCCAGGCACAGACGTATTAACTGGCACAGCAATCAGATAAAACCACTTAGACTAATTAATGAATGATAACATCTTTTTTCTTTTTTTAAATAATTATTTATTATCTGCTGTGTACAGCTGTTTAATCTTCTTAGGTTGTTTTAAATGAGGTAGCTTGACCTCCCTTTTTACTTTTATTTTTTAAAATCACCTTATAAACAAAATGATTAATACACACACATAAAAAAGTAAACTGGTGACATCATCAGCCAGGATAACATGCATCTTTCATCTGACAATTCTTGGCTGCCATTTGTGAGGGAGAGATACAGCCAATGATTTTAAAACCTTAAAAGTACACATTCATATTATTTTGCATTGATTCTGTTTATTAGTTTGGGCGACTTCTAGCTTCGTGTTTGTGAAAGCTTATCAAGTATGATGTGTTTTGCAACCACTGCAAATAGAAATATTTTAGAAATGCCTGTTTTATATTTTGTTATACCCCAAAATGACAATAGGCTATATTCTGTCTTCATTCTGCATCTGGAATTTCCATTGACGTCAGTAAAGCTGTTGAGCAAAATTAAAAAGAATAGTCTAAGGTCTAGGTAAGTAATTAGACTTTTTTCAGCAGAAAGAATGTCAAGCTTACTTTACTCTTTCTGTCCTCATTCCCCTAACTTGCCCCTAACTCTACACATATACATATATGAAAAATCTACCCACCATGAAATTACAATTGTGACTGGTAGAAAAAGACAAAAATATTTGATGATAAACAGGGCTGTCTCCCTGCAGCAGATTATCTTTAAGAAATGTACTCCCTAATTATAATCTGAGAGAACTCCTTGGATGACTGATATTTATAAATTAGGATGTTGTTTACTCAGAATATTGTTTCTTGGAGTCTTTAAATCCACTTAATCATTATGTCAGGCATTTCAAGAAAAATGTATGAGAAGAAGTTCCAGATGACTTTAGGCATAATGATTATCCTTGGCATTCTTCTCTAAGTTTCAAATTAACAATCTATTTCTATCTGAGTGGCTATCTGGAAAAAAAAAAAAAAAAAGTCTTTTTCCATGTCACACTACAGCTTTTTCATGCTTTTAGTGTAAAATTTCTTACAAAATTAATCTTTCAAAAATTATGACCCTTTATGATCTTTAATTTTTTGTTGTGCTGGTAGAGGGATACTGATACTCAGAACACTCTCATTTTCTCACTTTCTAGGTTTTATCATTTTTAGCACCACAAAAATTGTATATTCATTGGGATTTATGATATTGAAACAATTACCCTTAAAAAGTGCACTCAAAATTATTAAGTTTATCACCATACAACAAAGTCTGATGGTGGGTGATGTCATGGACCCAAGTAGCTATGAAAGAGAAATAATAAATATTTGCCTTTTTGTCCACTGTTGTTCTTCAAATGTTTCATACGTTTTTGTTCCTTTGAGCATTGCTCCCCCAACTCTATTTTCTCTGGTGTTCTTTCTATTTAGCATTGCTGGTTGTTTGTTAGTTTTATTATCATTATTATTATTATTATTTCTTTGTTTGTTATTTTATTTTATTTTTTGCTCAGCTCATGTTTTTTTTCTCTCTCTCTTAAGTACATCCACACACTCCACCTATCTTTGTTACTCCAATTTATCTTCACCATGCTTACTTTCCTTGTGTTTTTCCTTCTCTCATTCTTGTTTTCTCTACACTCATTTGTCTGGGCACATTTCTCCTGTTTTAGAGACAGTTTTTGATATTTCCTTTTTAGAGTCATTTGAAAAAGTCACAGACAATTTTTTGTTAGAGCATTGCAGGAGCTGCATTACCAAATCTGCTCATAACAGAGCTTCCCTGCCAGTCCTAAGGCAAGCTCCTAGAGCAATTGGATGCTGTGCTGAGGGCTTGTCAGAACAGGTATAGGCATTGATCTTCATTAAATTGAAGTTAACCAGTGGGAAAAGTGTGGATGTTACCTTAGTAAGACAGTCCTGCAATTCTTTATGCCAGCAATGGACTAGTGCACAATCATGATATTTTTTATAGTCATACTACTTAGCATCATTTATACTTAGGAACACAAACAAAGGAAATAGCAATAGAAATGATCTAATGCTGTCATCTGGGATTTAGTATAGAGAGAACATTTCCAAGTATCTTTGTTATTTTAGATGCTCAAGGGTATGAAGCAATAGCTTTTGTATTTCTTTATGTTTGGAAAATTCCTGCATAGTTTATGCATGAAGTTATAAATAAAGCACAATGAAGAAAGAAAAAAATTGACTGACCTCTAGTATTTTAATTTGTTACTGAGTGATAAAATTTCTTTTAAAGGAAACAGTGAAAGCGTTCTGTGCAATGGTTCTGAAGAGTATAACATCAGTGAAAGCAGTGTCTACATCTCAGTGCAAGCAGTGTCTACATTGCATTTACCTTAATGTGTATATGTACTAATAATTTAATTTCACATCTTCAGCTGCATGTATCTTTTCATACATCAATCCAAATCATCCTTTTGGTATACATAGAACTTTTTTGAATAGAAAAGGAATATGCACTTGCTACATAACAATATGATATAGCAGAATGAAACCTCTGATTAATTATTACCGATATTCACCAAGTACTGGATGATACAGATGGTCTGTCCTGGGTGAAGAAAGTAGGTGTAGGTATCTACATGATCTGCTGAATAACTGACTAAAGAGAACATATTAAAACAATTTTTTTTCTTTCTTCTGTTTGCATTTTCTTTGTGTAGTAGAAGCTGTTTCAAGATACACCTCAAACATGCTGTGGAATGACTAGGAAGGTCCCTAGCATTTCTAGGAAAGTTCCCGGTAAATCTTTGTGATTACTGTGTTAATCTCCTTATTATTCCTCTTTCTTGCCTTGTATCATTTAAGTGTGCGTAGCGATCAGTGCCCAAACTATTGAACTCCTAAATTGGTGGGATCTTATATTTAATTTATGCCAATGGAAAGGCTTCCAGATAACAATCTGCAAAGCTTCTTCAGGCGGCTTGTTTTCATTTACTGTGTTTTTTGCACTGACATGTGAGAAAGTCAAATTTACAACTGAACTGTTCAGTTGACCCATGTGAAACAGTAACGGAATTGCTTTGTCAGGTAATACAAAAGAATGTGACAAAATCATGCCTGTCAACCATAGGTGGAGTTCCCTGTTTACACACTGACTAGAAAGTTATGTGCAAAAAAATAAAAAACAAAATACAAAAATCTGTGGAGGAAACAGACTTATTTTAGTGAGATGGAAGACCTTAAAAGCTGACAATAAGAGTGCACATAGCTCCAATATGATACAGAGCCACCAATTCATGACAGAACTCCTTTGAATTGCGTATAATCAGAGAAGTACAGCTATTTCATGTTGAATTCAATAGAACATTTTTTAAGTTCTTCTGAACTTGAAATATACCTACATAGAGACCTACACCTGTCTATTTAACCACAGTAATCCTTTAAGTTCTTTCCCACTTGGAGCACAGTGCTTAGGCCTAGGAAAAATAATATGATGGACAGGTTTCTGGTACTGTCAAGGCATATCCTGCTTTCTTCTTCAGACATATTCCTCTACAATATCAATAACACTTAATTTTGAAAGTTGGCTTTGATTCCCAGCTGCAGTTTTCTGCTTTTCTAGATCAGCTGACTACGCACAAGCAAACTAAGAAAGTGCTATAAACCTCATTAACGGCCTCCCTTGATAACTGTTCTCATCAGCACATTCTTTAGCTATTTTATTGCATTTCTCTCAAACTGAATTGGTAGAGTATATCGGCTGAGGTACAAAGAAGGAATTGCTTCACAAGAAACAAGAAAACAAAAAAACATTACAGAGGAGGTTTACAGAATTCCTTAGGACAAGCCACAGTTACTCAGAGAGATTCCACCTAAATATCTAAAAACTCATTTTTTTGTCTGTTTGTTTGTTTGTTTCTATCAGAGATTATACTCAGGAGGCACAGCTTTGGGAGTTCTACCTAACAACAATTTTTTTTAATTATTACACTTAAAGTGAATCTAGGAATTGCACTGCTGTATCGGTCATCCATATATCAGTAATGTCTTCTTTATTAGGACTCAAAGTCACATAAATTGCAAGTATCTTAAGTTCTGCTCTCGGGAGTAGTTACTTGTTCCAGGGGGACTAGCCAAACGTAGATAGTTTGTCCAATTTTGTATTTGCTTCCACACTTGCACACAGAAAATTATGAAACTTGCTTCCTTGTTGTATTAACATGTGGTCCTACTTCTCACATAGCCAATATGAGGAGAAAAGTAGTAGACACAAAACACTAAAATATTCACATACCTCACTGAATAGGAATGGACTTAGATGTTTGGGTAAATAATATGATGAATTAAAGACTTAAAATATTTATATGATTTTATCAATTGTTTCTAGTGGTAACAAACAAGAGGAATTTCTCAGTGAACTCAGAAAATATTTTCCATCACTGAATTTAGCCACTGTGTCTTTTATCAGCCTCTGTTCAAAAGAAGGCCACAATTTTGACTCTGACCTTGCATTTGCTCCTTCTGGTCCACCACACAGGTTCTTCTGGCTGCGGTCCTCACTCACCCCCTGACCTCCTACTTTGCAGTAAACAACAGGACTGTGTCTCTCACATGATTCCTGTTTTCTCCTCTTCTCAAGAAGGAGCGGTGTTCTGGTAGGGCTTAGGCTTTAGAATTAGCAAAGCTATTATGCATTTATATTAGAGAAGGAAAAGTGAAAGAGGATTTTGGAGGCAAGGAAGAGAAACTAGTGATTTTCTTTTGTTTCTGTGGGATGAACAATTTTCATCCCATGGTTACAATCACACATGTATATATATGTGTTATAGTAGAAAATGAATTCAAACTAGAGATGAAATTCCATGGGAAATCTCTGTAGGGAGGCTTGATGGAACCATGGTAGCCAGTGTGCCTGCCGAGATGTGTTCCAGCCTTCTCTGTTAGTTGGAGTTTCCTAAGTGCTGTAGGCATCACGCCCGGTTTTATCACACTGCTATACACTAGCCAAGAAGTGATGAAGGCATGAATAATAAAGGCCAGGTCATCATCCGCCAAAATGGGACACGGTCTGTGAGCCAACTGGAGATGATATGAAATATTACTCACAAATGCTGCAATGTGAGAGCTTAGCAAAAGATCCAAGAGTATGAAGCAGTTCATCAGATCAGTTAGCTTGGTTCAGTTCAACTGACTAATAGGAAGAGGTTCACTGTCTTCTTCTTCTGAGTTCCCCACAGACCCAGAGGCCCAGACTCGATGAGAAATATGGGGAACATTCATGGAAGTGTTTAAAGTAACACACTTGTTTACAGAGCCACTAGGACAAGGGGGAATGGTTTAAAACTAAAAGAGGGGAGATGTAGATTAGAGTTTAGAAGGAAGTTTTTCACTCAGAGGGTAGTGAGGCACTAGAACAGGTTGGCCAGAGAGGCTGTGGATGCCCTATCCCTGGAGGTGTTCAAGACCAGGTTAGACGAGGCCCTGAGCAACCTGATCTAGTGGATGGCATCTCTGCCTAAGGCAGGGGGGTTGGAACTTGATGATCCTTGAGGTCCCTTCCAACCCAGGCCATTCTATGATACTATGAGAGCCCAGTGGCAAGAAAATTCAAATTCAGCAGTTTCCAAAATTATATTTCTAATCAAACATAGATAACTTGCTTTGAAGTTTTGATTCACATTCTGGTTTTGATGCATTGATTTCTAAAGCAAAATCAATGTCTATTATAACAGTCATTTAAAGTGTCCCTTTTGCACAGCTAAAGGATTTCTTCCAATCCTACAATAAATATTTTTGTTAGGTTGGTTGTAGGTGGTGGTGTTTTTTTCTTTAATAATGGTGGTGAAGTATTTATGCCTGACAGTCTAATAAAGGAACATGTTCAGCCTTTGTCAAACAGGTGTAAGATACCACGTCTTTGGGAAAATACTCATGTCCAATTCTGTTATTACTTCAAGAAGAAGTAATTAGAAACCATAGCAAATCCAAAGGTAACTTAAATGTCCTTGTAGTTCAGAAACATTTTGACTGTTCAAAATACATTGTGATATCACATGTTAAATTTTACAAAGGTGGGCTAATTTGAACCAGTTTTATTCAATGTGCTGCTTATGTATATTTTCTAAAATAATTCTTAAGTTTTAAAATTATTTAAGCTGCACACATAAAAATTTAATAAACTGTGATCATGATGCTCTGCTTGGAGATTTTCAAAATGTGACTGGATATGGCACCCTGTTCTAGTTTAGATATAGACCTGCTATAAGCAGGTGGGACCAGATGACTTCTAGACCATCATATTTTTCTCTTTTTATTCCCTTTATCTCAAAGGAAATTCCCTTGTTGCAGTTTGTGACCACTGCTTCTTGTCTCTTCATTGCACACCTCTGTGGAGAGTCTGGCCCTGCCATCTCTCCACTTTAGGGAGTACAGGATTTCAGATCCATTAGTCTTCTCTCCTGTGGGCTAAACCATGTTTTCAAGCCCCTGACCACCATCTAGGCATCCTTCTGTGTTTGCTTCAGATTCCCAGGAACTCTCTTGTACATGGAGAACCACTATGGCTGTGGTTTTCAAGCTTGTAAATCTCTTAAACATTTTTTCTGCCCTTCAAGATTCTTTTGGCCTATGATATTTCACACCACATTTCCATCACTTAAAGAATGCTGGGGAAGAAAAAAAATCTTTTAAAACTTTGAAAAAAGCATAGATATGCTTTTATTTCCAAAGGTCAAATTTTAATGAGGTTAGTTAAAAAGTATAATTCACAAATTAACCTGTCAGTATACAAAAATGTCTCCACAGCTGTTACAGTTTGCTTTGATATATCCAATGTTAATAATGAACTTGATGAAATACTAAGAAAAACAGCACACATAGTCCATATAGTTATTTTTAGAGACCCAAAGAATTTATTACAGACCACAGAGGGGCTTTTTAAAGAAATGTGAAAATAGCAGAAGTCAAGAGAATTGAAATGCTCCCACCTTGCAGTGAAAGCAAAAGGTTAAAATTTCACCCAAATGTGAATTTCCCATGGTCTGCCACAGTTAAGATAATATTTCTGTGATGTCTCTTCTTGCCACTGTTTTTCCTCTAAAAAACAACCATTTGTAATAACAAAAGGGCCAGGAACTCATCAATGTGTCCAGGGTCAAGATGAATCTGATTTCAACAGAACTAAGACAAAAAATCTAAGCCAGCTGGAAAAGCAAGTTAAGAAAATATTTTAATGGCAATATGAGACAATTTAATTATTCCATTGTTGTACCATGGACTTATTGGACCTGTTTGTAGCCATGCATTCTCTTAGAGAATGTCTCTAACATGTTGATTGGAGAGAGAGGGGCATTCCACATCATCTGTTTACTTTCAGTGATTAACAAAAAGAATAATCATCCTGTACCAAAATTACCATGAGGCCATAGTAAATAAATGCTGTGAGGACACACACAGGTGTTTGTTAAAAGTCAATCTTTTTTTTTTTCGTTTGTTTGTTTTGTTTTGATTTTTGTTCTTTTTTCCAGATGTTTTGGTGGATGAAAATTTTGCAGTAAGTTTACCGTATAGGAAACAGCCCTTGATAATGACTAAAAGAGTACATCTTTGGGGATTACAGTTTTTAACTTCATCTTGGAAAGGCTGCCAGGAGTTCCAAAAGAGGAAAGAAAGTCCCATAGCAAGATTATTTCAGAGATGTCTAAATCAAATTATTTTTGATTTTCTTCACATCATTTTCCTATACAGGCATTCACAATGATAAAAAGAGAGAGTCCAGCTTATATCTTTATATACAGCTTTAATATTAGCCCAGGAAAACCTTCTAATGAAAGTTAAAATGCAGGGGATTTATGTATATCCACCAATGCATACATCAGGAACTCTTCATCTATTAGCCAGTGTTTTAATATCTGCATAGAATGAGTCTTAGTAAATCAGATATAAATTTTACTATAAGGTATATAATGTATATTAGACTGCGAATCTTTTGCTGTGACAAAGAATATTTGTATGATTATGAAACTTCTTTTCCATTAAATCCATCTACATCAAGGCCCAGTCAATGTCTTTGATGTATTTCAGAACTGAGTCCAGATGGAAGTTGAAACACTTGCTCTTCCTGTTCAGGAAATACCACAAAGGAATTAACTTAATACATGAAGGATGAAAGCTTCATTCCATTCAATCATTCAATGATAAGTTTTGAAACACCTTACATAATAGTTTTCATTCTTCACAGAATAAAAGAAAACAAAATAAATTATTTCTCCATGCTAACATGCATGTCTAGACTTGAGTCTTCCATACACAAAGTCTGCACTTTATCATTAACCCTCTGGAAGCTTTATGAGTTGGAAAAAATTAGTTATTCTGCTATTTCAATCAGCCTACTGTTTTGGTCACTTCCTTACTAGTGATATCTTTACCTCAACACAGTTTCTGCCAGCACGCTCAAAAGGAAGAATATTTTGTCTTCACGACAAAGCATCATTCTCTGCTTTATGTACTGTATTCAGTCATTCTGTAAGACTTCTACTGGCATTTGTGCCAATACTGGTAACCTAGCTTAATATTTCTGTAGGACAAGTTATGCATCAATAAGTTTGTCTCTTTAAGCTTTCAGGAAAAGTTTTTCCAAAATAATGTTCATATAGTATTTTTCTATGTCTAGTACCAGAACTGCAGATGATGTCCTTTGCTGGGCCTTGCACTTCAGTATCTGTTCAGGATGATACAAACAGCTGCTCTCTCAATCATAGTCACCTCTGGTAGACAAGTACTAGCTGTAGGGGAAGAAAGGAGATCATTTTACCCAACTCTTCAAGTTTTCAGTTTATACTGAATCAATTGAAGCAGTATGAGATACAGATACATGTCTGCACAACAGAAACAAGGTTTAAACTACCAGTAGATGTCACATAGGTAACCAGTTGATAAGCAAATAGAAATATACTGACAACCTATAAGGAAGAAAAGAACAAATTTCTGACAGGTGACTCCCAAAACAGCCTAATCTCTCCTATCTGCCTTGTTGAGACATCTATGGATAATTCATAGTATATGTATTGTTGCTTTTTTTTTTTGACATATAAAAAAGGTAACATTACAGACATCAGTACCAGTGAGCACATAGGTCTATTTCTCTATATCAAAAAGAAGCACATAAAGAAAAAGCAGAAAATAAACAGGAGAATACCAACACAGCAGCATTATTTCATCTGCTTCTGGGCACCATCAAATATTCTGCATCAGGTTTCCTTTAAAATACGAAGAAACAGCTAATTAAATTCTCCAGTATCCAGGATACTTGCAAACCTCCATATGTATTCTACCACAGAAGACAGAAAAAAAAAAAAAAAAGAAAAAAAAAAAAGAATGCAACGCATGCAACCTTAACAACTCCCAAAATTCAAAAATCATCAGTTAGTCCTTTAAAGTCTTGGAACTGGCTCCAAAGCCTTGTTTTTTACCTCTGCTAGAGATTGTCACTTCCCCCAAAATTATAAAATACTTTTTCTTTCCAGGGTGTTGGGGGAGTTTTACCATACAGTGATGTCAATGGTAAAACAGTCAGAAAATTCTAGTCTCAAAAAGCTTCCTTATGAGTAGGTGGAGGCATCTCCTGAATAGTTGTTAAGATTTTAATGACGGCAAACTCTGTGCAGACAAAGTTCTGACTTCCTCTTACTCAAGTGGGGTATCTAAGTTAGGGAAATTACCACTTTTGTCTCTATGATGGATGTTCCTCCTGGAATCATCTGCCTCATTCTCCCCACAGAAACCCAAGATATTACAGATCCCTCCAGAGTACCTGATTCCAGCTAAGTGTTCCTGAAGTCTACTTTTCTTACCAATTCCAAAGTTATAAACACAACCTGGCAGGAGATTCAGCCCTCAGGGTGGGATCCATCCTACTAAATGCACACCTCTACCTGTAAGATGGTTTCTGAACCCCTTATGGTTTAATAGAAAAAATATATATATTATTCTTATTCTGAGACAGCGGTACTTCAGAGGAGTTAGACATTCAAAGACCCTTTTTCTATTCTCTGACTACACAGGACATCTGATGCTAGACTATTAATTCTACTGTTCAGAGTCTTTATTTGGACTACATGGAAAGAAAGACATGCATATATTTCTGCCAAAACTGCAACACATAGCAGCTCAAACACCTGCCATCTGAAATCCAAAATCCATATGCTGTGAACTCACTCATTTGTGAGCACTGACCATTACCTTACATCTTCTTAGTGTCTGCAGCTTTCTATCATTCATTTGTTAATAGTTTTCTAACTGATGATACTTTATTACATTATCAGGTTGCCTTTAATTTATTCTTGCTCCTGCAGCTAAATACAAGCAGTTTTTACAGAAGTGGGTTAATTTGTTTAGAGTTCTGCTAATGACAGATATTCCAGAGAGTGAGGCCACATTCACCCCTTTTTTTTCACTAAATAGTCAAAACAATTAAAACCACAACTTTCCTGTCTTTCAAGGTTGCTGGGGTTTTCATGTACGTAGAGCTAATATATTGATGTGTGAGCCTTTTCTTGTTTACTGAATATTTTAATTACTCTGGAAATATTTCTTCTGTTTTTTACTGACTATAGAAAGACTCTAGAGTAAATGTATTTCCAACTTTGGTACCAGACATACGTAGGAATCCAGCCGTATCTACTACTTTTATTTCAACTGTCTCTTAATTTCTACCATCTGCTCCCTCCATCATCTATCCCTGCTGTGACAGTTTCGTTTTACAGAAAACAGTATACTCTTTATTTTTATTTATTTATTATCTACTATTTTTTAACATTGTTAACGGGGGGGGGGGGGGGGGTTGAGATGAGATAACAGCATGCAATAAGATGCAATTTAACAAATCCAATAAAAATGGTAAGATGTTATTTCCATAGTTACTCTACAGCAACAAAATCTTGAACTCTCTGGGTTTGTAATTCTGTCTCTTCTTCCTTAGTTCTTTCCCTGTTTCTTATCTATTTCTTCTCCAGGTGCAGGGTATGTTCACTCTGCTTAACAAAATCAGAAAAACAAACAAGCAAACCTTCTTAACATATCTCGGCTAAAACAGCAGCTAAGTCAACATTACAGGGTTTTACAAGTGAAGTTAGCAAGCTGAGTTCAGTTCCTACATGCCTGAACTCTTATTGCTAATATAACTTAAAAGCTGGGTTAGCTTTCTCAGCTGTTATTTCAAACCCAGCTAGCCATATTACACTCTGCTAGGATACAAATGTTATCAAAAAAAAAATAATTAAAAGTTTCAAAAAAGGTTGTTGCATTATACATGCTTTGAGTTATACAATCCTTCCACAACACCAGTAGCAATATTGCAGTCGTATGGGTGGAGAACACTTCATATTCTTCTGAGATATGGGTACTTCCAACTAATCTCTTTTGTTACGGAATTTATAGAAAAAGTAATAGTGTGATGTGCAAGACCCATATTCAGAAACCCTATTATCAGATCCTGTCTTAGTTATTGCCACTGTTATTGTGCCTGAGTTCAAAGAACAGGCAAATAACCTGGTATCCATCCAGAGCTTGGCTTCCTGCACACACAGGGAAAAGAAATAAATTATAACTCCTTGATCTTAAACACTACCAGAGGTGTGACATCTATGAGTGCACCTTCAGGTTGCCCACAGTCTTTTGAAAACAGATAGGTATCCACTCAAGGCCCATATATTTTAATTTTAAAACTTTCCACCTGCATATAAAACACCCTGAGCACCCTGAGTACCCTGTCCTCAACATGCTTAAACCAGAAGTCTGGATGACCACGAACAACTAAATTTCAGGATGTGATGAACAAACATCTCAAGAACTGAAAATGCAACTATATTCTGGCAAAAGGCTCTATGCCAAGGTCCTTAGTGTGTGCTAGAAAGTTTGGGAAGGGTGGGGAGGTGGGGAACAACTGTACTTAGAAAGAAATACAGGGCTAAGTGAGCCAACTCAGCCATACATAAGGAAATGAAAGAAACAGTGCACAGGAATGCAGAGGATCTTTGCAGTTCAATAAAGTGTAGCAAAGAAGCTGTGAACTGGGAGTTACTGGAATGGTAAGATATCAGATGCAGTTCAGAAAAGAGTGCAAATTGCTAAAATGATTTAAAATTATTAGTTTACAATGATCATATGAGTCTGAATGTTTTCCATGTGTAATCAGGGTTATTTGTTTGGTCTATTCTTGTTCTTGGAACAAATACCTTAATTAAAATTTTCTGTTCAGGTTTAGGGGAGTGTTGTTTTTCCCCTTTTTTAAAACCAGCTATTGCATTTTTCTCCCATGATTTTCTTATTATTTACAATTAGTGTCATCCATGAAGCTATGCTTCCAAGAAAAAAGTCACAGCAGCTTAAGACAAATCATAGGAAGACTAGATGGCAGTTTGAGTTATGACAGACCATGTCATGTTTAAATAGAACATTAATGTGAAAAAGGATTATTTTAAGGGGGGGTGAGAGGGGGTGGGGTGGAGAATACAAGTCTTTAAGTGGTTTTAAATAATTTCTTCCAAAAATTTTGGCAACAGAAAAAGAAGGAGCATATGTGAGGAAATGCTGTTCTGAATCGTTTGCATGAAGTCATAGACATGAACATTATAGGAAGTGCACCTCTCACAATTCAGTTTTCCACTGCTACTTTTTAACCAGTTTATTTTTCTGGTGACTTATTTTTAACATAGTTTCTTCTGGATTTCACCTAAGAATTGGTTTTGCCTACTATTGGGTTTAATACAATACATCTGAAATACATACTGGTGGGCCAAGATGCTGCTCTCAATTTACACTTATGTTGATGTTAAGTCACACGTAAAGATTACAAAGTCCTTAGCAAGTTCATGGAATTAAAAAACTACCGTATCGGAATGCATGGCTAACTGACAAGGCTACAAATACATACCAGCACCAGGGCTATAAATCACAAGAGACAAAAACAATGCAAGAACATTCAATGCTACAATTTCAAAATGTGTTTTACATTTAACACACATACACCCATCTACATTTTTAGAAACTGAAAATCTTACTACATTTACTAAGTAGTTCAAACAATAGTGTTATTTTTACACATGTTTATTTGGCAAAATAAGAGTAACATTTTGGAAAAAGCTTGTCAGTCATAAAGTTCATCCCCAGTTTACCAACTCTAAGGATGATTAGCATTTGGTTGGCCTTTATTTACATGCAAATGACAATGTGAGCTTAAATTAATAACCAAAACCATAGATAAAACCAACATTTTTGCTGGGGATGTATTACGTTTAGTAGTTTATTGAGTCATCAAAGGGTGGGAATATGTATGTGTGTGCACCTGCTTTGCAAGAAGCTATAGTTTTTTGGAAAAAAATTATCAAATATTCATAAAAAGTAATGCCTCCCTGTATCTTCTAATGTGATTTATTCTGCTAGTTTGACATATGTATTTATGAGATGTCCGCCACTGCTACACCTAAGCAGAAAACTTTAAAACATTTATGGTATTACCTTTTACAAAAGGTGACATCCCACTTTGAAAATATAATCAAGAAAGGTGTGTAACTCTACTGAGTGCCACTTACATATTCAAGTTCCTGCTCATTTCCTAATCAGACCAAAGGCACTCAATTCTCATGGCATCCCAGCAGCAAACTGCAGCTGGTTAAAGATACTCCCCTAGTCACAATTTATACATTCAAGGATTTGACGGTAGAGTACAAAAAAATTGAAAGTGCACTGTTTGACAGGGCATATTGACTTATATACTTCAAGTATACTTTTCATGACAGATTTTGGAGAAACTGTGTTTTTTATGATCCCACTCCTCTAGGGTTTATTGCTTAATTGATGAATAAGATGGCTATAAAATTACACAAGATAGGCCTGTGAAGTCTCTAGTTTTCAGACCACTAAAAAAAAATAAAAAAAAAAAAAAGACTGCAACTTTGTTTTCATTGTTAATGGACAGGGGTTAGTAGAAATTTAGAAAGTCTGAAATTAGATTAGAAAGTTTGGAGTGATGTCTTTTCACAAGAATGGAAAATGATCACCAAGGATTTAGGACAAAACAACATGCAAAAAGACCCACAGAGGCACACATACACATCATTTATGAACTCTTTTGGCACTTTAGGAATCATCTCATGATTACCTACTGCCTCAAGGGAAAAGCAAAGCAAATAGTTTCATTTTCTTTTCTTTTTGCTTTTCTGATTTTTCCCTTAATCTCTGCACTTTCATCATCTGTGCATACAGATATTTCACAGCCAATGGTCGCTAGAGGTATACTAGACCACTGAGATACAGTTCAGTACTACAAAATAAATATTGACTAAATAAAGACATAAAACTGTAAAATCTTACTGCTTTCATTTATTTTCACGTTCATTCCTGATGAGCAACATATTTTCAATGAATTGATATTTCTTGACCCAAAAAAAAATCATTTTTAATTCTTCTGTGTTGCTGTAATAGAGAAACTTGTTACTTCAAGCAATGCAGATGCATATCAACGAAGGATTTATGACAGAAGAGATCTTCTGAACATAGGTTTCAGGCAAAATCGAGTATTAACCATGGGAATGATAGAATTGTTTGTTATTCTACTAATTGAATTGGGGGGGGGGGGCAGTAGGGAAATCTGAGACTTTGTTCATGTGAAGAGCTGCTTCAGATCAAACTTCAAAGAAAGTTTTGGAAATAATAGTGAAAGATTAAGCTGAGGTGTTTTTTAGCTGGCAGAGTAGACAGCCTAACTGCTTTCATGTGTGTGCTAGGTACTCATTGGTAAGAGATGTTGTTTTATCACTGTAATCTTATTTTCTTTAGTATTAATTATAACAACATCCTGGCATGAATTAGGCCTGAGTCATGAATTAAAGTGTATTTACTGAAAGACATTCATCCCACTTTTATTTTTCACTATGTTTCTCAGATGTGTGATAGCATTATTGCTTGTATTCATCCTTATAAGCAAATAAATCCCACACTTATGAATATAAAAGTGATGAGGTAATTTAATAGCATAATCTGGTTGTAATTAAGGAAACACGTAATACCTAAGTCACTGACTTTTTCATGATTTGAAAGATAAAATTATTATTATTCCAATCTTTCTTCAAGCTCCTGTCTATAAAGATAAGGGAGTTAGGATTTTTGCATTTGCATGAGTAGAAGAACTTAAAAATATGCAATTAATTTTATTAACTACAAAAGTAAATTATTATATAGAATGAATGCTGCTATAATCTACCCTAGGTGTATCTTTTGTGCCAGGATACGTGCAATAAAAAAGATTTGTCATATCCTGTTGTCTACCCTGCAAAGTAAAGTCATGCAAACTATCTGCTTTTATTTGTTTGTTACTGGATCTGGATCTGGTGTTCAGGGTTTCTCTAATGTCCAAGCAGTGAAGCCTTCCTTGGAATCAGCCTGTCATATCCCGTGGTGCAGTGTAACCTTTTGTATGATCTCATAAATTTCGAATGAATTTACAGCACCCTACTGCTGCATTGGTCTTTGGTCATGTCCCGTTATATGCTTGGGCTCACATTGTGAGGTGGTATGGTAGTATCAGGGCAAAAGCTGGATTCCTTTTAGATTAAACTAAAACTAAAATGAGAAGGGAAAAAAAAAAAAAAAACCTCCTAATATGTTCCAATCTCTATGGTCCATCAGTCCAAAACCACAGACTAAAATTACAAAGTAAAATCCCTATGAAATGCACATAGTATAGACATCAGGACCTCATCGCCCGTGTTTTCACATTGCAAATCCACTCCTACTCACTGTTAAGGTAGTGTGGTTTGTTACATACAAAGGGGCTAAACCCTTGCTCTCCAGGACCCAGTGAAGCACAGGCACATGTTCATAAATACCAGAGTGGAACAGCAGGTGAGATGTACATTCATGCCAAATATAGCTGTTCATTGGCAGATTATGCAGTGCTTTATTGCATGTTGTCCAGGATACTTAAAGTCCTCAGAGCTGTTCCGTTATTATTTATACCCTAGGATCATTACATGTCTATCATGCACAATCAGTACTTTTTTGCTAGATTTATTGGTTGAGGTAGATAGAATATTATTTTTTTCTACAGCAATTAGTATTGATTTAAGTAGAACTTTCCAACCTAGTGTTAGAAATGCTATTTCAGCATTCTTCCAAGTTTATTAATATACTGTTGTGTTTTTGTAATACCATCTTGTTGGTTGCAGCTTCCTTTATAACTTCCTGTACAAATGAATGGGAAACAAACACTGAAAACGTCATACTCACAAAGCTCAGATCTACTAAGTGAAAGCTTAGCAAGAGCAGAAAAGTAGAATGGAAATGAAAGTGTACTTCTGCTAATTCTTAAAAGAATTAAAAGAAATCAGGCAGAAAAAAAATGAGACATCGTTTTTATATATATATTTTTTTCTTTTTCCTTGCTTCTGTTTTTCCCTGTAGCACAAGGCTGCTGTTGCCCAAACTGTTCAAGTCACAGAGGGCAGGTGTCAGCACATTTTCCTATTCTGGTATCTCTGCAGTAGAAATGCAGAGGGAAATTGAGGGCCTAGGTCTTGCTAAATCACTGGAGATACCTCTTTGTGGAAATACATGCTATCCTGCAGTCACTTCCTAATAGTATCCTCTCTCCCTACCTTCTCAGAGAATCACAGAATGGTTGATGTTGGAACGGCCTTCTGGAAGTCATCTTGTCCAACCCCTCCTCAAGCAAGGCCGTTTAGAGCTACTTGCCCAGGATCTTGTCCAGGTGGCTTTTGAACATTTCCAAGGAGGGAGACCACAACCTCTCTGGGAAACCTGTGCCAGTGCTCCATCACCCACACAGTGCTTCCTTATGTTTAGATGGAAACGTTTTATTTTTTTTTTACTTCTTTTGCTGTTTCTATTGAGAAAATTATTTGAGAGAGTCAGTAACCTTAGGATTTGGGCCTCAGGCAAGGTGCCTGAGGCAGTTTTGCAGAGAAAAGGACCAGGGTTGGAGCATTACCTTTTTTTCTGATTTGCTTTCATAGAAGCACTTTAATTTGTTTGATAGATAGGCAAGGGGTATTGTTAACCAGTCTGGCAAATGACTAGCTGAGCAACCTCTTCAAAACTCGTATGTATTTAAGGATATTCCATTATTTCAGCTGAAATCAGGCAGCGTGCTATACTTCATTCCAAATATTGACCAGGTTCTGACTGTACTCCAGCCAGCTGGCTGCAAAATGGATCACGTGGTCAGACTGGCAGTTTGGAGAAATCCATGAGGAAAATGTGGGGAGCTAAATGCTGGATAGGAAATTAAGCAGCACAGCCATGATCTGGCCTGTACCTTGAAGCAGCTTGGCTTTAGCTGCTCACACAGTGGAGACAGTGTGTGAGAGGAATCTGATACCACCAGCAGTCACAGATATGGAATGATTTCAACTGGTCGTGCATTTTCCTCAAACCCAGATGAGCATCAGCACACTACGTGTTGTCTTTCAGGCCACACTTGTCCCAGACAAGATCTGTTTACCAAGAATGAAGCAAAAAGTTGACACAGCAGGAGAGCATGCACATGAACTCCTCAGGGTATGTAGCATCATTAGCAGTCTCCTAACGGAAAATCTGGCTATGAGCTGTTATGAAAACAAAACAAATATTAGCAGTAATTAGGAGACTTAGAGAGAGAATTATTCACACCAGCAAGGCTGTCTCTCAGGGCTCGTATAAGACAGTCATAAACCCTGTCGATTGCAGCCAAATAACAGAATGGCAACTGAAACAGGGAGCACAACAGGCAAGAGATCAAGCTGGAAAAACCAGGCACAGCAGGAGGCAGAGTTGCAGAACACAGACCAGAAGGTCCCAGGCTGCACCATAGGCAGCAACTGAGTCTTGAACACTTATCTTTGACATTCCAGACTGAGTCTCATGCCCTGTAAGCAGCTACCTTTGCAAGACCTCCTGCATCTGCCTGCAAGTTATGGGAGAAAGTTCACCTTCTCCTTCGTGAGGAAGAGGTTGTAGCTCACAACACCACACCATTTACCATGGTAAATCTTGGGTAATGTGTTAAGTAGCTTTGCTTTCTGGTTACAATTGCTTGTCATGAGTGGGTACAGTAACAGCAAAATCAGTGGGGCAATAAGAAAGCTTGAAAGGGAAGAATATGTGAGCTACAGAAAAAAAATAAAGATGATGATTGTGGTGTTTTTACTCTGGTGGGCACATGAGCTCCACCACAACCACTCTCTCACTCCCCCTTCTCAAATGGAAAGGGGGGGAAAATATGATGAAAAGGGCTCAAGGGTTGAGATGAGGACAGGGAGATCACTCAACAATTATTGTCATGGGTTAAACAGACTCAGAATAGCAAGAGTAATATAATTTATTACCTATTACTAACAAGCTTGAGAAGTAAGAAAAAAAGAAAACAAACAAAAACCACCTTCCTCCCATCCACCCTCTTCCACCTCCTCCCCCAAGCAGCACAGGGGAACCGGGAATGGGGGCTGCAGTCAGTCCCTAACGCTTTGTCTCCGCCGCTCCTTCATGGTCACTCTCTGCCCCTGCTCCACGTGGGGTCCCTCCCACAGGATGCCGTCCTTCCCGAACTGAGCCTGTGTGGGCTTCTCACTGGCAGCAGCTCTTCAAGAACTGCTCCCACATGGCTCCGTACCACAGGGTCCATTTGTCAGGAGCAAACTGCTCCAGCACGGGTCCCCCACGGGCGGCAGCTCCCCCCAGACCCCCTGCTCCTGCGTGGGCTCCTCTCCACGGGCTGCAGCTCCGGCCCAGGACCTGCTCCTGCGGGGGCTCTCCATGGGCCGCAGCCTCCTCCAGGCCACATCCACCTGCTCCACGGGGGGCTCCTCCACGGGCTGCAGCGTGGAGATCTGCTTCATGTGGGACCCATGGGCTGCAGGGGGACAGCCTGCTCCACCAGGGGCCTC
This sequence comes from Anser cygnoides, assembly GCF_040182565.1. Taxonomy (NCBI): domain Eukaryota; kingdom Metazoa; phylum Chordata; class Aves; order Anseriformes; family Anatidae; genus Anser; species Anser cygnoides. The sequence goes on from NC_089875.1 coordinate 89,991,263, forward strand.
TCCACAGGCCACAGGAGAACTTCTGCTCCATGCCTGGAGCACCTCCTGCCCTCCTCCTGCACTGGTCTTGAGGTCTGCAGGGCTGGTTCTCACTCCTCACTCTCCCAGCTGCTGTTACACAGCAGTTTTTTTTTCCCCTTTCTTCAACCTGCTCTCACAGAGGTGCAAACAACATCTCTTATTGGCTTGGCTCTGGCCAGTGGCAGGTCCCTTTTTGAGCTGGATGAAACTGGCCCTTATCTAACATGGGGCAGCTTCTGGATTCTTCTCACAGAGGCCGACCCTGCAGCCCCCTGCTACCAAAAGCTTTCTATGTAAACCCACTACAATGATTAAAGTTATACTATCTTTATTGGTCTAAATTTTATAATAGTTTTTATATATGGCTATATTCAAATAAAACTGCAAAACTGTTATGATTTTTGTGTACTCATCTGAAAATCTTCAAGAATAAGCTAGATGTCAGAAAACTGTTCAGACCACCAGTGCTTAAGGGGCTTCCCAAATTAATTTAGAAATATAGGTAAAGACTGGAAGTTGTAACATAGTTTAGTTTTGTTGCATTGTATTGAGAGCTGGTGAAATTTGCCTACTAGTTCTAATAAAAGCCATTGAGAAATGTTTGTTTAGTTGTATAAGGAAGAGGTGGAAAGATTTTCCCTTTCACTCTGCTAACTGCAGAAAGTTTGGAAACTTAGAATATACTGCACATATGATCTGCAAATACGCCATTCTGGATCAAACTCAGCACTTGTTATTTTAGGATTGATGGCAGCCATTCCCAAAGGCTCCCTCCAGGGTTGCATCTTGTACAAACTTGGGAAGGAGACAGCTCCTGCTGTGAAGGACTTACCAAGTAAAAACACAAATAAATTAGGGTGGAGAGGTTAAAAGTCCAACTAGCCTTCGTAGTTACATGCATTACAAAGTTTGTTTCTCATCTTTGTTTTGTCATGACTGTTTGGGAGATAGAAGAGAGGAAGAGAGAGATGAAATAATGGCCTACAAATGGACCAGTAAAGATGAGAAGAAAGAAGAAAAGCCTCCTACTAGCCTGGTCATGACTGTCAGCCTAGGCTTTGCTGATGTAATGGCAGAACTGAGCCTGAAAGACTTATTTGAAAGAGGACAAAGATTTGGTCACACTGCTTTTTCCACAATCCCAGGACATTCAAAGGATCACATGACAACCCAGGGATTTCAAAACCCTGACTGAAGTCAGCTGTGCAGTCTAAAAAGATAACAAGTTTGGATTTTCACATTAATAATGTTTTTCAGCAGTCAGATATTAAAAGCACTTTTGTTGTGTGTTTGAGATGCCACAAACACTGTACAGAAACTGTATGTCAGAACTGACATAACCTTATCTATAGCAATAGATCCACACCTGAAGGTTTATTAATTGACAGACTATCTGCATAATCCTGTAGATTCTGTTTTTATTGTCTGTCTCCCTAGACAATTAAAAATGCTTGGGAAATCAACAGCAAAATTAATTAAGTATACCTAATTACTTGCTCTTTGCAGTCTTTTTAATGTTGCTGCTTTTTCATTACTGATTTTCCAAAATGCTTTATACGAAGATTGTTATAAATCTTTTAAAATTAAAAGTAGCTAGCAAGACAGTCTTCTAAGGAAGCAAGTTTGACATGTCTAAACTCAGTCTTCTCTTCTTGGATGTCATTTTCTACAAAAAAGGATTTGGTATGATTTGTGTTTTTCTCCTTAATATTAGCTTGCCAATAGTATTTTGTACCTGTGGAACCTCTGAAAAGGAAAGAAGGTATTTATCCTATCCTTACTGTATCCCATTTTATTCTTTCAGAATATGGAGTAAAAGCTGCTATTCTAGTTTCACGTGAACTCTGTCTGGCTAATGGTACTGAAGAATTTAACTGAAGAAGAATTTTGGAGGAGGACCAGTAGTTCTTATATGTTAAGAAGCAGCACTTTAAGTGCAAATAGAATATATGCTCTTTTTTTCCTAATGTTTTCCTCTCTCAAACTGATGAATGATCAGTTAACAATCATGACGATTTTTACTGGTGATCATATTCTGATTCCATTAGATCTTAATTGAATATTGGCATACTGCAACTTGTATTGCAAGCAGCACTACTAATTACCCCACTAACTACTATCCCATGCATTTTCCATGTTTATTATCTACACCAATAGAAAAGCATTGACTAAACATATCCAATAAGCAAGAAAACAGTAGAATTACTTGAGCTATAGTCTGAACACAAGGAACAATATTTCGTTTTGAAGGTTACCAAGGAAAAATGAATTACAGTTTTCCCTTGTAGACCTAAGATTCTCTTACTACTAGATTATCTCAGATTTCTTAGCGTGCAGCCATATAGTTGTCAATCAGTACAGCAGTGATAAAATCATGTCTTTACCAAAGGCACATGATCAATAAATCCTTCAATCTTGTTATTAAAGAAGAGTAAAGGAAGTTTGATAAGAGCCTTCTCAAACCTTAGCAACATTTTTGCTCTACCACTAGTACAAAATAGTGATCACTGGCAAAAATTCTGAATATACTCCCCCAGAAATGCTAAGAACATAAAAACAAAGTAGTAATGTCTGGGCAATGTTTGGATTTACTCTGTGGATCTTTTCCAGCTATGAACAGAGCAAATGAAGAACAAAGAAATCAGACAGGTATGTTGACCTCATTTGTGTTTATGGTTTCACCCATGTCACACTTAGATCATGCAGGAAGTCGTATGTATTGTAATGTAACTGCGCTTTGCTGGTGGCTCTGTAGGCATTAAGTCTGTCCAACAACTACATGTGGGAAAGCCACCGCAAGTATAAACACAATCCAGAATAGTAATGGACTTTCATGTAAATAACTTTCAAGAAATATCATATAAAACAGATGTGCCATCTGTGTGACTGAACATACTCTTCGTTAGAAAGTAGACTTCATTAAATATACCATCTCTAATGACATCAGTAAAAGCCCTGTTCATTCTGCCCAATGAGTAGTACTGAGAAACTTCTACATTATCCTGACATGGTTCTCTGCCTCAAAAGAAGCCCATGTTAGCGAAGTCAGCCTCTTTCTGTTGGGTTAACCTAATTTCTTGTGCATCCGGAGAACAATGGAAAATGAAGGATGAAAGAAACACCAAACAAAAAATTTTTGATCTATTTTTTGTTTCAGAGTAAACTAGGTTAGAATGTATCTGTAGGCACTACCTACTTATTTTAACTTCATAAGTGGTTTCATGAATTCCATAAAGCTATTCATGTCCATGCACTATTATGCAAACACTAAGTGCTTTAATGGATCTGAACACAATTACTTGGTTTCAACTGTTAAGCATTCAGAATGGGAGAAAAGCCAGAGATGCTTTGTGTTTCACGAACATCCATCACCAAAATTGTTTGGGTTTCCTCATATCAACTCTTTAAACTTTAAAGAACATCACCTCATAGCATTTAAGGGATTGTGTGATTAAGATATTAAGACATTTTAAGTACACTGGCAGCAGTTTCCAGCTAAGGATAGGGATTATCAAAGTGAATAAAGAGTAAAATATGCTCTTTGCAAAAATATGCCCTTTCATTGATTCTTTTCTGTCTCTAGAAAAATAAAAATAAAAATAAAAGCATATAAACATGCTTCCCCAATCAAAGTCAGAGGCAAAAGCACAGCATGGCCCTAAATCATGCTCTATTTCATCTGTGACTCTAGTCTTTTTTTTTTTTTTTTTTAGCTTGGAGATTTGGGGTTTTTTGTTTTTTCCAACTCTCATGATGGGACTTCCAATGCAGCCTGAGGCAATTGGGCACTCAAGTGACAATGAATGTCCATGGGATTGAAAACTCCTTTGAACATTCTACTGCAACTTTCTTTTCCATCTTCCCATTTGTTTTTAATACTCTGTGGCTTTCATGTAAATTAGCCAGGTCACAGAGGGATCCACTCCCTCCCAGTGATTACCAAACAATAGGAAAAGCAATACAAATCTAGTGGCTTTGATGCCTGTTAGAAACTTCCCATCTGTGTATCACTTTAAAGCACAGTATCTGTAGATGTATCATGCCAAGAAGGGTGGCCGAGGAAGTCTTTACCCTATAACAAGTAAATAGTATGAAAGTCATAGCAGGATGTAGATTATCTGGGGGGGGGGGGGGGAACTTTGAAGGCTAGAACTGATTCTAGCTTTATGACTGTAAGATTTCCAATGCATATTAAAAGAGAAGACCTTGTCAAAACAGCACAGGAGGATTATGCAGCTTTATGTGTTTGCAATGTTTTCATCTCAAACTAGCTACTTGCAATAAAACAAGTTTGGGCTAGAAAGAAAAATGCTGCAGTCCAAAAGCTGATGGTGTCAGTATCTGTAACAATCTACCTAATAGCCAACATCTCTGTAAAGGAATTACAACAAAGCATATTCACACTTCTTCAGTTCCTCCAACTGCACATTTACTTTTTCTGATTAATTGCCATCTAAACTACTTTTTTATGTTATACCCATAAACTTCAATAAAGAACAACCACAACAAGAATAAAAATAAAATAAAATAAAATAAAATAAAATAAAATATAAAATAAAATAAAATAAAATAAAATAAAATAAAATAAAATAAAATAAAATAAAATAAAATAAAATAAAATAAAATAAAATAAAATAAAATAAAATAAAATAAAATAAAATAAAATAAATTTCCGACTCTTCTCTCATGAGGCAAGTGAGACCCATACAGGAAATCTACCTGAGCCAAGCAAGCATTAGATTACTACTCTGCTTATAGATTCTCCTTAGCAGGCTGCTCAAAGGTACTCTTCTGTAAGTTGGATGTTATTCCACATTCTTAAAACCTGCACCTAAAAATTAAGTGTAGAACTAGTATAAGAATACTCCTGTGATCACTTGCACATCTGTATTAGTATCTCATTTTTTAATACCACCAGAAGGATGATACAGAGCCAAGTTCTATTCTCAGTCACTGGTGTAAATCCAAAGTATCCTCATCAAAATCAGTGAACTTATTCCAGATTTACACTCTTGGGTCTAAAGTAGAGTTCAAGCTGTCTTGCTTTAATATTCTTCAGTTAAGAAGAATGTCTGGATTTCCAGAACTCAGAAACTGTGAGCCTGTGTACTGCCAGATTAACAACAAAAAAAATCAGATTCTTTTGTTCTTTTCTTGAACAGATACAGTGAAATTGACTCCAGCCCCACACTCCTATTGCCAGAAAACAGAAATGTGTTAACAACTGTATTTCTGTCCAAATATATCCATTACTATTAGTTTATCAACTCCCCAAGCAATTCATGAAGTTCTTTTTGTGTTCTGAGGTTGACGTTGGTGAAGCTGAAGACTGGTTCTTCTAACCTTTTCTCCTCTGCTCTACCAAAATAATGAGGTCAGTATGTCGTAAATCCTGTAGCATAATGACTGTGCTTCTTGGTTCTATGTGCATCCATAGGTAGTCTCATAAGGCTGTGGCTTTAGCCAGGAGGCATTTCCTTGATCAGAATATCCAGAAAAAATGCTTAGTTTAGGAAGTAACCCTAGAAAGAACGATCATTAAGTGCTAGACAGAAGAATTTGGGAATAGAGAGAAGCTAGAGTCTCCCTCTGTGTTTTCTCTTGTACAAAAATACCTATATAGGAATGATAAGTTGGAAAAGCTTGCACAGATTTAGAAAATCATCTCAGGCATCCAGCCACAAAAATCCGTGAGTGTGGGACGTGACAGCCCAGGCTAGCCTAGAACAATAAAAAAAAGAGAAAAAAAAATCAAAAAACTACCTCATTGTTAACACAGGTCAGAGAGTTATTGTAATATTATATTGAATAACAAACCTGTAACTTTCAGCAATACAATCAGACCAGACAGCAAAGGTGAACTGGTCTGCTGGCTGGAAAAGTCTATGGCATTAGCGTAGATGAAGCTGTGCCACAGGCTTGCATATGACCATAAGAAAAATAACAACAGTAAGTAGTAATCTATGGAAGCCAATCAAAATAAAGAGCAGAAAATCAGAGGGCACCTGTATGTCAAGAAAGAACCAGGGCTGTAGGATGAAATCTGAGTTAATTTTCAATAACATATTTTTATATTGCCTGAGCAGCTGGGAAAAATCCTCACCTCTAGAGGGGGACTGTAGAAAATGGTGCCCTGTGAAGGTCACTAAAGAATATTAATGGCAAATGGCTCACTACCACATGACTGACAACCTTGAATAAGTAACGGAGCTGGGGGTGGCAGGAGGTTGCAGCATAGGAGCACTGAACTGATCTCAGGAAGTTTAAGGCAGGAAGACAGTGTATATGTTCGAATTGGAAAATTCACCACTACCCTTTTCTAGAATGCAGTCCTTGGTTTAAGTCAAATCATTATAGCGGAGAATAAACCCAAGGGGACAGAGGCTGTTATTCCAGGCCAGGTAGCAGGAATAGTAAATGCTAATTGATTAAAAAGCACTGTGGAGCTGAAGAAGAAGAGAAGGATAGAGGGCTGGAAAGGCATGCCTTGCTGATGGTATGCACGTCATTCTCTGGAAAATTCAAATAAGGGAGCAACACAAATCCAAACAACTTACTTAGCAATAGTATCTCATATTCCAAAATAGCTCAGTAAATTAAGACAGTGATTTTTTTTTTCACTATTCTAGAAGAAGGAAAATTATATTCTCTGGGTTGGATTGTAAAGCAGGCACTACAGCCAGCCTGTGGGCCAGGTCTGGCCCACAAGACAGTTCCCACTGCCTACCAGGGATGAGGCAACGTGCACCTTTTTACTATGCACTTCCCAGCTGGTGCCAGTCAGCCTATTTATGTCTCCTGACTGCTGGCTGGCCTAGTAGAAAGTTCTGCCACATACTGGTCCTGCCAGGGTACTTGTATCTCCTGGTTGGCCTCTTCCCTCTGCTTCTTCTCCCGTCTTATCCCTACTGGGCTGCACAACACATACTGTCTCATAGCCCACGCTAACCAGAGAAAGGGGATAGAGAAGACATTTGAGGGAATGAATGAATTTGGAAGGGCAACAGGAGCTGTTTGGATGAGCATTAGGAAGTAGACGTCATTAGCAGTCTCTGAGCTCATTTGAGTTGTAGCCTTCTGCAATAAAAATTCATTTAAGAGGAAAAGGTAAAAAACATTTCCCGTTCCATAAGGATTTGTTCACCTCTGTAATGTGGCCAATTTGGTCACATAACTTGTGTTACAGGGTAGTCAGTTAACACCATCCATACAAACAGGAGCTCTTCAGAAAAGCATGCAGACCGTCAGAGGTAGCGTATGATACCAAAGAACAAGGGAAAGAAGATATTTTAACTAGTTCTTTTTCAGACATGTGAAAGGCATTGCTTTTGAGCAATTCCAAAGAGAGAGGTCAAATATCTTACAGTATAAATGCTGCCTGGTTCCAGGTGAAGCAAGTGTAACTGGTAATGCAAAGAACCCAAAACATGGATCAGTATTTGGTTTTCTCCTTAGAAGAAAATGAGACTGGCATCCCCATCTCAGAGCTGAAGGGAAATTGAGCCAGTTAGCAAGCCTGTCAAATGAGTTCAAACTATACCTGGAAGCACTTACGAACTGCAAATTCATAAGGCAGATCTGGCTACCTGGTAGCACAGCACTCGGGTCTGGTTTATTTTTTTGATCGTTTTGTTTTTGTTTGGGGGGTTGGGGGTTGCTTTTTGATTTTGGGTTGTTTTTTGTTTGTTTTGTCTGTTGGTTTACAGGTGGGCTTTTGTTTCCTTGTTTTACAACACATTCTTTTATTTGTGGCATAAGCACAGAGGTGTATTTTTTCTGCAAATAAAGGTGTAACATCACAGTAGTCCTGGCTGAGCATGCAAGGCAGGTTGCCTCTAGCACAAAGATTCCCAAAAGAGATCTGCAGTCCTCATGACAGTGCCTTGGTAAGTCTCTGAGTGGTCAGAAGCTAGTGTTGAGCCACCTGGGAGACTTCAATGCAGGCTCCAGGCCCCAGCTCAGTTTACACCTCTACATTAACCCCCAAAAGCTTCAGCAAGGTCTGCACCAAGTGCATTGGCAGGCCTAGGCACTATTCCAGAATATTAACTTTAGCATTTATTTCAGCTGCTGGAAGAACAAAAGGACCAGGCATCTGCCTTCATAAACAGCCTCATGAGGTCTGGAGCAAAGGAGAGAGGGAATGGGGAAGCCTCTGGGTGTTGGACAGCAGTAAACTTTTATTACGATCTTCCCAGCTATCAAATAGCCCTCCAGAAACAAAACCTCGAGAACCCCTATTTTAATTCACTTTGCTCCTTCCAGACGAAAAAGTTCACTGATTCAGGAAGCAGCACTCATGGGGGTGTTTCCTGCCAGAGAAAAACAAAGAGGAGCCAGCAGTGGGCGAGAAGCTGCCTCTGTGCCGTTGCCTGAAATAAGTACATGTTTCCATGCTCGTGCTTACATCCCTGTGCCAGGGACTCTGCTGGCTGAGGCTAATGCACCTAGATGGAGAGGTCACATAGTACAGCCTTCCATCAGTTAGCCAAATGCATTTTACAGCATTTAGGCCCAGCTATTATTTAATATCTGCTGCCAGGAGCCACCTTGTCTGTGCTGACATCATCCAGTCAGGTTTTTTACACTTTCTTACAGAAACTATGACACACTCCAGCACGAATAGACACTTAATGCCAAGAAACAGACAGTATAACCCCCAGATGGGTTTGAATAATTTATTTCTCATTCAGCTTCATTTTTACAGCTTTTGGAAGAATGTTTTTGAGACCAAAACTTCCATATGCAGATTTCCTTTTCACAAAGCGCTAAACTTTTGAGAACATATTAAATAATTTCAAGGTAAAAAATCAAATATTTCAGAATATGTTTCCACGATAGTACAATCAAAGTGTTTGATCATGATAGGCTTTCCTACAGTAAGTATCCTGTTGAAACACTATCCTGTCATATTTTTGTGACAGTTCCTTAGGTATACAGTAAGAACCACATCAAAAGCATTGTTAAGAACTGAAATCAATGCCATTCATACACTGGCAAAGAAAAAAAAATATTCCAGCAATTTACTATGACACTGCTGGGTATTAAATCAAGGAAAACAGCTCAATAGCAGAAGCCAGTTGGGAATATAGCTTATTTTGTCAAAAGCTATATATAATTTTACCGGTAAGTCAGAGCCATCTGGAACCTGGAAAATTGCAAAACAAAATTATGGCCGAGCTGATGATCTTAATTTTCCAAACAGGACATCAAAGATCCATTGCCACTTGATACCATTCCACCTACTTCCTCAGAATAAATGCAGAGATATGCATCAATTAAACACTGCAAAATGCTGGTTACATCCTACACCCAAATTTTATTGAATTCTTCCATTTAATTTAACAACAGAGGATTCATCATCATAGTACATAGACATGGGAGCTCAAGGAAACAAAACAGAAAAAAAAGCATATTTTCATGTTACAGCAGAAAAACAAGAAAGAAAGTTCAGAAGACTAGTCTTTTGTTTTTGTTTTTTCTGGACTACTTCTTCTGATTGTGATCTTCCAAAGCCACAGATTTCCGGGGAAAGATTCACATGGAACATGCTGGATTTTAGACCCACATTTCAGTAAGTTTACTGGGGTAGGAAGTTTCTCTGTTTTCAGTAAAAAACAAGAAACCCACTGGGGGAGTGGCAGGTAGGGAAGAGGCAAATCCAGGAATGGATCATGGGAAATAGAGGGGAAAAAAAGCTTATGAGCAAACTTCCAGCAACCAATGGCAATATAAGAGCTAGCAGTAGCCTCTGGGTATGACAGACTACTCTGACCTGCCACAGCAGTATCAGTGGTATCTTCTCCTACCATTTGTCATGTGTCTTTTCTTAGGAACTGCTTCCCACATCATTTTCTGAGTCAGCAGCGTAACCTTTCTGCTCCATATCATCCAACAAGAATGTAAAGGAGGAAAAGTGCCAGCAGCTGTACTGCTCTCCAGCTAGAGGGTAAAGGTCCTTTGAAAATGTGAATTTGTTTACACAGCAACATACAATTGTTGCCAAAAGTCCACGCTGACTTCAGCGGAGCTGGATATGTTATTTGGTAAAGGAAGAGTATTTCTAAAGAAACTTATAGTGCATCGTCTTCCTATGCTAACTCTGTAGATCTTTAATTCAAAATAATTAAATGTGCAAATGAATTAAAAAAACAACAGTAACAACAACAAACGAATAACTCTTTCTCCAAACCAGAAGACATTATTTAGTGATAATATAAATAATAATCTGAGGGAAGGGTGGACTGTTCATGCCTCTTTTGCAATTGCTAACCTCAACAAAGCTGAATTTTCTTTCTTCATGTCTGAAATTAACCCTGGATTTCTAATAATTCAAATCCAGAGAGTCTCTTTAAAATTCAGACCTCATTTTTGTTTTTAAATCATTTATTATAACAGTTTCACTCATATGGGTTCTTCTCCTATGCTGCACAAAGACTAGAAAATATTGTCAAGTGTTTTCAGTTAACTATTTTTTTATAATGAAGTCATAATTTTAATGATTTTATAAACTGGTTGCTAGTAGTATTTTTTCTCTCTTCGTATATGTTTGGATGTGTAAGTAAATAATGTTTTTTTTTCCTGTGTTGTGATTCTATTTGTCATAAATGGAAGCAGTGATTTTTCCTGCCCAGAAAAATGTCCATGCCTGGGTCAAGATTTTAATGAATTTGTACATTCTTTATAAAAGTTTTGCAAAATTAATAAAACTAACTTTTCAAAAAGGTCATAAGACCATTTTTATTGCAAACACAAAAAGTTATTTTTCCCTAACTGCCAAGCTTTGTTACTGCAAGTAACTCCTCTCAGAAGAGGGAAAAAAGGGAGAATTAATAGGCCCCAAAAACAGTAAAGTGGATATCTGAAATCTAATGACAAGAGTTCTCATACCTTTGTCAGGGTTATCTGCTCAAAGACCTAGTGACCTGGATTTTTATTCATGAGGTCAATGTCTATAGCATTGTTTTATTTTATGCTAAAGTTCCAACATCAGTCTGTTCTGGCAAAGGTGTTTTTTCTTTGCTAAAATGGATGATGTTTCTCTTCATATATTCCCCTGTCCTCCAATAACCATTTGTCCGCTGTTATGTAGGCTGTAATGCATATAGTTGTACATGAAGTCAAGCAAAATACTCACAAACACATGTATTCCTTTGAAACATCACTTTGGGTCTCCAGTGGTCAGCCATAAACTATGGGGGGGGGGGGGGGGGGGGGGGGGGGGGGGGAGGGGGGAAGGAAGGAAGGAGGGGGAAGGAGGACTGGTCACAATTGCTTTCGTTAATTGTCCAGGTCCAAGTCTTGCTGTAAACCCTTTTTTATCTTCAGTAGACAGAAACTGGCATTGTCAGAAAGCAATTTATTTCATTGTCATAGACATCTACTTTAGAGAACAAAAATCACCTTTCTTTGGTGCTTCTTATCTCTGTCCAATGGCTGCACAGACACCTAAGGACAACCAGATTGAACTTGAGCAATGAGCTTCTTAAAACCCAAGGTTAGGTGATAAGATTCCTGTTGTATGCCTTTTATGCCAGGTTCTCCATACTGGAGGTAGATAATCCCCATGCAGTGTTAGATTAGGTTGAAGCTTTTCTATTACCTTGCTCAGAAAGACTGAAATGGAGAGTGAAGCCGTATTGATATAGCATGGCTATCACAAAAGCCTCAAGAGAAGGCAGGTAAGTCATCACTGCTGCAGCATGGCGATATCTTTGGTGTCACAAACGGGTTCAACTGGAGATTTAACCTGTTAAATAACAATGATTTAGTGCTCCTTCTCTTGGCACCAGCTCAGTTTTCTTGACAAGGACATGACATCAGGCCAGCAGGTTAAGTGAGGTGATCCTCCCCCTCTACTCAGCCCTGGTGAGGCCGCATCTGGGATAGTGTCTCTGGTTCTCGGCTCCCCGGTACAAGAGGGACATGGAGCTCCTGGAGAGAGTTCAGAGAAGGGCTATGAAGATGATTAGGGGACTGGAGCAGTAAAAAGTGTCTTAGCTCCCCCATCTCTGTCACTCTCAGTTGTAGGTACCAAAACTGACCATATGACTGGCTGCAAGGAAATCATACATCTAGACAAATGCCAAGACCTGACAAAATGTTTACCAAAATATCTAGCCTAAACAATGAAAGGTATTTACATTCTTGCCTTGTACAAAAGAAGCAGACACAAATACTATAAATTGTAATTTATATTGTATTGCCCTGTATTGTATTGTATTATCCTATGCATAGTGCATGTGTTTACATGCACATAGAGAAGATAAAAACTGAAGAGAGAGATAGCAAGAGATTAAAACACAGCCTGTTAGAGTGGTGATAATCTGTGGAATCCATTGCTTAAAGTTATTAAAGATTCTGAATCTGTTTCTCATTTGAAGTTTTATTTGAAGTTTAATGTTTTGGGTACGTCCTTTTCTAAATATATGTCTGTTTGTACTTGCTTCCAAGGTTACCTGTATTTTATTTTTAAAAATAGATTAACATTAAATATTTGCAGTCTGATCTAAAAGTCACTGAAATTAATGGAAAACCCCTCAATTACTTCATTGGTTTTTGAATCACATCTTTAGAGAACTTTCTCCTTACAATCTGTGATTATTAGGCCCTTATAGGGTGTAGGTCAGTACTGATATTAGTGCACTCAGAATGATTTGTGGTAGCTGCATATCTGATTCTATGTCAGGTATGCCCAGTTTTTCCAAAACCTGAATCATTGTAATTGTCTTGTGAGCATCTCAGCTATACAATATTTTGCAATACATGAGTGTTTAATCAACAAATACAAAATTCATCAAGAAAGACTGTTCCAAACTGTAAGGTAGCCTTGTGGATACCCCATTGAACTGATTACTGCAGCTTAACAGGGCTATCTTTTCACCTGTGGAAGAACATAGAGAATAAACTAACAACTTGTCCCAGTTACCAATATAGATATAACTTTGGTAGATCTGTAGTTTTGATTTCAACAGTAATGCTATATTGAAACTACTCTTACAGTACGTATATCTGTGTGGTAGAAAGAAAAGAGCAAAGGCAAAGGAAAAGCAAAGGAAAAGCAAAAGGAAAAGAATTGCATTTTATCTCTAATTTTGACATTTTAAAAATCTACATTAAATTGTCATCTCTTTTAAAATGTGATGTTGCATGCTGTTCTTTTTCTAAAGACAAACACCTGGAACTTTGCTGTGCAGCTTAGTTGTTCATACAACTGAACAGGAATGACATAAAGAGCGTTGATATGCATTATTTAATTTCAGAAATAAAAGCATTTCAGAGGACTTTACATTGATTCAGGTCTTTTCTGTATTTATATACTGCAAGTTCTAAAAAAAAAAAAAAAGTAAGACTTTTTGTGTCAAGAACCTTGTCCTTCTCTGTCTTTATAAAACTCAGTAAAAATTTAGAATAATAATTGAAATCATAGTTACAATGTTAGAGAAAAGAAAAAGAACAATAAATCCACTGAAATTATACAAGACTGTACCACACATACATTAGCTCTCTTCCTGCCAAAAGAGCTCTGAGCATATGTACTGTTCACCTAAATATAAAACAGTAAAAATCAGATCACTGAGCCAGAGAAATAATGCTATGTGGTTTACGTGAGTCTTTAAAATAGTTGTACTGTTGCTGAGCACCAAAAAAAAAAAAAAAAAAAAAAAAAAAAGAACACTGTTCAAGCTTTGAGTTATGTTGAAATATGGCTAACGATGGGGAACTGCTATAATGGCAAAAATATTTTATTTCTACTTTAGGCTAATTAATGTAGAAAATGTCTCATTTTTACAACCCATATTTTAAACCTTTGACAGTTATACAAGCAAAGTCATTTTCCTGAAAATGAGAAACCGTGGACTATGCAAGATGATAACCTTTTGAAAGGGCAGAGTTTCAATTCCTCAGCAGAATATTTGATTCACAGCACCATAACAGTTGACAGAGTTTATCATTAGAGTGGCTATTCTATGTGAGCCCTACCAAAATCAATCGTGCTTAAAAATTAGAACATTCCACAAGTTAAGAAACTACTCCTTTGCTCTAAAGGCCTGATCAAAAATCAATTAAGAGGAAAGAAACACTTCACCATGATCAGCACCAGAGGCAGCTGAAGTATTGGGGACATATTTTGCAGACTTCACTTTTTTATCACTAGATGAAAGCAGACTGAGGGAAATTGAAAAAAAATATAGTCTTAATTGCAAAAGGCTCTTTGGGTTTCACATTTAAGGTGAAATCTCTGTGGTCAGTGCTAGCTCAGCAGTGACTTGCCCATATGTCACGTCTATCAGGTATATGGCAGGAAACTCAGTTATGGTGAAGCTGAAGTTGGCAGGAGGGATGTACTGTTTTGCTGGGAGTAGACAAGTGCTTTTAGAAGTGGCAGGGGAATGGGAGCAGAGGCAGACACAAAATCAAGGACACTAATACTTGGTTGAGCCAAACAGTTTGCAAGGTCTGAACATCACAAAAGGCTCTGGGAGGATGATGCTTAAAGCATTCACTATGAATATATGAAAAAACTCGATAGGTGGGGTCTGGAGCCACCATCTGACTGAATACTGAAGGAGTAATGAAGGTAGATGGGGGTCTCTTAACATATGCATGCTGAGTCCAGGAAGCCACAGGCATTGGTGTGCAAGACATTTGGGACCCATTAATGTGATTATGATGACTCATGATGAGTTCAGGCAAAGAGCAAAAATTCAGGATTTCTAAGGAATCCAAAGATCCCTGAGGATCAGGCTTTGGCTGTGTATTTAAATGCCTCCACAGCACCAGGCATCCCAGCTGCTGGCATCATGCAGGGAGGACCTGCCTACTATGTATTCAGAGTAACCCAAAAAAAATGCATTTCGTCCATAAACTAAACAGATTCACCACCACCTTCCTGTACTGTAGAGTACGGTATTTTGAGAGAAACTGCTCAGTATAGCATATTTTTTTTCTTCCGCTTCTCTTCTTACAATTAATTGTAGGTAAAGAGTTGAAACAAAGAAGGATGAACAAACAGTGAAGGTATCAGCACACAAGTTAGTAGACCTCCAAAACCTAACTTTTTCAGTAAGGTAAAATGCAGCTAAAAGCACTTTTTGAATTATGTCTACTGCGTAGTTTCCTAGGCAGATAGTTCAAGGTCCTGACTGCTGAGTTTTGCATCCCAGTTCAGAAAAATGCCATATCATGTGCCATAAATTATCGCGTTGACTTCAAGGATTACGCCTTTAATTTCTTTCTAGTATCTCAAATGTAGTTTAATAGAGCACCTTTTTATACAGAAGTATTGTATTCACCTTCACCTTGTAGTTTTTAAACAAAGTCAGCAGTTCCATTTTCCTAGCCTATGTAACTCATGAATGCACCAAATAATTACCCTTTAAAAATATATATTATCGATACGTGATTTTTTTTGACAGAAAGATTCATATTCTGCTTAAAACTTAATATATATGTAATATCACAGGTCATTAAACCTGTGAGAACTTTAAACCTGGAAGAGAAGATCAGAACTGCTGGACAGAAAAAAAGATGAGCTTAACAGAAACACAACTGTACTGGGTTTGTGTGGCAAGGTTTTGTTTGCAGGAGGCTGCAGGGGTGGCCTCTGTGAGAAGAATCCATAAGCAGACCCATGTCAGATCACAGCCAGCTGCAGCTGGCTCCAAAAGGGACCTGCTGCTGGCCAGAGCTGAGCCAGGGAGTGACACTGGGTGGGCCCCTGGGCAAGCAGATTGAAGAAAGGGGAAAAAAAAAAAAAAAAATCTGCTGCCCAACAGCAGCTGGGAGAGTGAGGAGTGAGAACCAGCCCTGCAGACCCCAAGGCCAGTGCAGGAGGTGCTCCAGGCAGGCAGCAGCAGTTCCCCTGCGGCCTGTGGAGAGGCCCCTGGTGGAGCAGGCTGTCCCCCTGCAGCCCATGGGTCCCACACAGAGCAGATCTCCACGCTGCAGCCCGTGGAGGAGCCCCCGGTGGAGCAGGTGGATGTGGCCTGGAGGAGGCTGCGGCCCATGGAGAGCCCCCGCAGGAGCAGGCCCCGGGCCGGAGCTGCAGCCCGTGGAGAGGAGCCCACGCAGGAGCAGGGGGTCTGGGGGGAGCTGCCGCCCGTGGGGGACCCGTGCTGGAGCAGTTTGCTCCTGGGGGATGGACCCCGTGGTGGTACGAAACCACGCACCCAGGCTTGCTTCGGGAAGGATGGCATCCTGTGGGAGGGACCCCACGTGGAGCAGGGGCAGAGAGTGACCGTGAAGGAGCAGCAGAGACGAAGCGTTAGGGACTGACTGCAGCCCCCATTCCTTGTTCCCCTGCGCTGCTGGGGGACAGGAGGTAGAAGAGGGTGGATGGGAGGAAGGTGGTTTTAGTTTGCTTTTAGTTTCTCACTGCTCTAGCTTGTTAGTAATAGGTGATAAATTATATTACTCTCGCTATTCTGAGTCTGTTTAACCCATGACAATAATTGTTGAGTGATCTCCCTGTCCTCATCTCAACCCTTGAGCTCTTTTCATCATATTTGCTCCCCCTTTCCCTTTGAGGATGGGGAGTGAGAGAGCAGTTGTGGTGGAGCCCAGCTGGATAAAACCACTACAATGGAGATTTGTCAAGAGGAACTGCTTAGACCTGATTTTTTTAATTAAATTGCCTAAAGACCATTTTGGGTCTTTTTTTTTTTTAACATATTTTTAACAGTTTGAAACTTGACAGCTGGCCTTTGTTAAATATTTAACTTTTGCGATTTCTGAACCCTTTCTGAGCAGCCTTTTATACACTATATTTTAGAGTTAATTTTATACAATATGCTAATCCCCCTTTATTTTCATTATAAACGTATTTCATTCTTTTCTCATACATCATACATCCTTCCTCTGTTGCCCCAAATTCCAATCACAATCCTTTCACTATGTTCTTTACTTCCCACTTACTTACTTCCCTGTCAGGGAAGGATGCTTTGCCTAGGATGGAGACTGATTATTGGTCTTGCTTTACTCTTAGACTCCATTTTTTAATTTCAAGTTGAGCACCATTAAAGCCATTCATGATAAGATCAGTGCTGACCAGAGACCTGTGTAATTTCATCCTCCTTTGAGCAGACATTACTGACCTGAAAGCTGCTCAGCCCCTGACAAGAAGCTCTGTCTTTTCTACAGCAAAATGGCAGAGTTGGTGCAACTTGTTTTCATAAGTGTGAAGGTTAAGTTGCTTCCCTCACTACAGAAAGCTTCGCAAGACATTTTAGTTTCTTTCTACCTCAGGCAAAGAGCAAAAAATTGAGGACTTCTAAGGAATTCAGAGATCCCAGAGGGGCAGGCTTTGGCTATGTATTTAAACAAGCAACCGTGTATTGTTCAGAAGACGTAAGTGGATACAGCCCTTATGTAGAGTGGGACAGGGATCGGGGTGGCTGCACAATCTCGTCTGCCCCCTCTTTACATGAGTCAGGACCAAGGGCCAGATTCCAGTGCAGCTCAGGAAATCCAGAGCAAAGGTTAGATAGATGAGTTATGCTGCTCACACAGACTCTGCTTTCAGTGCGTTTCTTAATCTTACAGTAGAAAAGCTGTAATTTATTTCATAATTGTGCCTGTATTAAGAACATTTTGCCACTTGTTTTACTATTTTGTGTATAACAGTAAGGCACTGGAAAGGCTAATCTGGAAAGGTGAAATTTTGCATTATTCTGCCCAGTTCTGACACTGCTTCTTCCATCTCAGGGAGATTCCTCATAAATATCATTTGCAAGATGCCTGCTATCTCAGTCTGCACTTGTCAAAACTGTTCATCATGATGGAAGAACAGAAAACCCTGAGGGGAGAAAAATAGTGCGTCATGCATGCCAAACTCTGCCTATTAGCACCAATATATGCTGGTAACTTGAGGTCAGGAATTAACAGGCACCCATCATAAGTATAGCTGCGTCAGTCTTGCCTTTCTCAGAAGCTGTTGCCCAGAGCTAGAGATGTCACAATCTCCTTAGAAAAGGGAGACACAAATGGAAAAATCATTAGACTGGAGGTATTTTGAGACAGGTTTCTCAAGTCTGAACAATATCCCAAATTTTCCCATGAGTCTGTCTTTGAATTGTTTTTGAAATACTTCGCTCTACAGTTATTCTGTCTCAGTCCTTCGCTCAACAACTCAATGCAATAAGGGAAGCAATTTGACTATAGTGATTAATTGGTAGAGTATTTCTTATATCTCATATTAAAGCAATATAAAAATCATGCAGTAGAACATGATTTGATGTTCTAATGATATGCAGAATAAACATTATTTAATGGCTGAAGAAGCAAAGGTTAAAACACCCTCCATTCCTTTCTATTTGAGGAGAAAATATTTAGCAGATGCTTGTCAGTTCCAACAGGAAAATCAGCAAATTTAGTCTTAAGGAAAAGGTGTGCATGTGCATGTATACAGGTATGTATGTATAGATGCTCTGGTCTCACCTGAATCTATTTACACAAGAGAAAAATGCATAAACTGAAAAACGTAAAGTTGTGAATAGCTGTATTTCTTTAAATTGCTTAGAGTGGTACTAGTGGCATCTTAAAATAAGTATGTACTGGGAAAGTTGTTGTGCATATCTATATATTATAAGGAATGCCACTGTCATTTTCCATGAGACTTGGGGGAGTCAAGGTCTTCTGTTTGGCTTCAGGATTTCCTCATAATTATTTCACATTCTTATTCTCTAACAGGAAACAGTGAGCAGATATTTATATAGATTAAGAGTTACTGTAACTATCAATGTCCAAAAAATATTTTAGAAGGCTAAGCAAAGATGTAACTGCTATGGATTAAGGTGAAACTTCTCTGGGTCAATCTTCCACAGTTATAAATCAGATTTCCATATTTTCTTTTAAAGCAACTGATATGACTGATCGTCAGAAACAGGATGTTAGATAGGCAGGTTCTCACTCATATTATGACTCCTTTTTTTGAATGGTTTTGCAGAGATTAAGGTAACTTTTCCCATCTGATCATCACGTGAGGCTATGGTCATGTAATCTACCCATGTTCTTCTGTTCCTTTTCTTTACTATGATGTCTGTTCTCTTCTCTCTTGACAGAAAGATAAAATCTGTAAGTAATGGTGAGATACCAAAATACTACATAAATATCCTGAGGTAAATAAGACAGATAAAATATCCATTAAATAAAATTTATGAACAAAAAAAAAAAAAGGAAAGCAAATGTTGGCCCACCTCACCTGAATGACTCATCCAAAATAAGTTTCAGTGATATCATCTTTACCATAAAACAGTCATAAAAATTCTTGCAGACTCGCCACGGAGTTTTTCAAACTGCATTAATGAGTCCTCCGTTCTTGGGTCTCACTAGTCAAGTGAAAATTTTTATGTTGACTTAGTTAGTTTTTGGTCATAAATTACTCCAGTTCATTATGTTAAGAGATGACTTATGCATCCAAGAATGAGACCCATAAAAGCCTCAATGCTGAGATGGAAGCAGTGGGATCTAGCAAGTATGACTGTATACCATGGCTTGTATCTTGCATCCTATGTCTCCCCAGAACTGAGCTGTCACAATCTCTAAGGACCCACAGCTCAGTGTCCCCTCCTACATATCACACACTCATTGATGTGGGAAGGGGTCCATACCCCTGCTCAAAGCAAGGTCAGCACTGAATTCAGACCTTATGGTTTGACTCCTAAGGTCTTGAAAAACTTCCAGACAAGGACATCCCGAGAAGCTCCACTTGTAAGGGAATGAGCCATTAACCACGGGCATGTAAGCCCTCTCTAAAACCAAGGATAGATACATACTGTTTCCCAAAAGGTGGCAGTATCTATGAGCTATCAACTAGTGCATCTATGCCCAATCATATGAGGCACAGACAGCTCACTCTATCTGGTGAGCATCATCTCAGCATTAATCAAGCAACTTGAAGCAATTACCACAGGACCAACCAGGCATGCTCACTGGCAGATTTTGTTGGCACTTAGGGAGCCATTGCAATAAAAAAAGGATACTTGCAGAGTTCCCCAAGTACTGGCAGAAGTTTTGAAGTACAGTCTTCAAATTAATGGCATGCTTGTGATATGCACAGCAAAACACATAATCTATATATAAATCAGTTGAAGCCACTGTATTTAATAACTCAAGAGGACGTATAAAGCACGGAATAATAATTATTTTTTCCAGCTTTAATCACCAAAATTATAGGAGTGTTATACAGATATGCTTTTTAGCTCTTATAACTGTTTTCCAAAGGATACCAGAAGGAGCATTTACACAATCCATAGCTAAAATTGAGAACCAAGTTAACAGATACATATGGAAAACTTCACTTCCAGAAGCAAACCCAAATCAAAGAAGTAAATCAAAGCAAAGCAGGCTTGTTAATGAACTATAATATTTTAATCCTCCTTTACTAAAAATCAGTATCTACTACTTACTTACTGAAAGGAGGTTGCAGTGAGGAGGATGACAGTCACTTTTCTCAGGTGACAAGTGATAGGACACAAGGAAATGGTATCAAGTTGCACTGGGGAAGTTTAGACTGGATATTAGGAAAAATTTCTTCATGGAGGGGGTTGTCAAGCATTGGAACGGGCTGCCCAAGGAAGTGATGGAGTCCCCATCCCTAGAGGTATTTAAGAGATATGTGGACGTGGCACTATAGGACACAGTTTAGTGATGGTACTCAGTAGGTTACATTGATGGTTGGGCTTGGTCATTTTGAAGGTCTTTTCCAACGTAGACGATTCTGATTCTACTACTGACAAACAGCTTTGATCAAACTTTACGAACGTGCTAATGTATTAAAGGTATTTTCCTTCAAGCAATTGTAAGCAACTGTATTTCTGCTCACAGTTTGGAGAACTTGGTTCCTTTTATTTTGTTAGTTTTCTTCTATTTATTGTTGCACAGCTTTCTTACATAACATTTGCAGAACAATCTTGCTCCAAACAAGGATTTTTATCTAGCAGTTTTTAGCTGTAACTAAGTGTAACATGTCTAGAAGAATGTTTCATTACTTTTTTTTTCTTCAACAGCTTTAACTTTAAAAAATCAGCACTATGCTACCTCAAATGTTTTGGTTCTAAGAGTGCTATATGGCTGCAGCTGATGGTAATATGCTTCTTGACTGTTATTGAAATTATATATAAACTTGTATATAAGCTTGCAAGGTGTCATCAAGTTTCCTCCCAAAATATTTATAAAATATTTATCAGTTTTCTGTTTAAATTATGAATAACCTATTAGAACAATCTTTACCTGGGTTTAATATAGCTCAGAGATATACTTTTAAGACACTTTCAAAGTCCTTCAAAAATTTTGTCCTCTGTTATACCAAAAATAATAAATTTTTGTACATATTCGTATTTGAATATTTGTATTTAAGTTTATTTGCATTTAAATTTAATTTTTAAAAAATGCCAACAATGATTTTAAAATGTCATTTTTCCCAATAAATTAATTTTCTGAAGACATTACTTCCTCTGATTATTTTTTTTTCTAATTTGGAAAATATTTTTTTATAGAATATGTTGATGATTATCTCCATCTCTTATGATAACTTTTTAATCTGTTTCCTTCTCCTATCCTGTTGACATCTCAGTCTTCACTCAACAACTCAAATGGAAGCCTGGTATGGATTCATACTACAAACACCTTTTGCCCAGTCTTGCAGCGATGTCAAAATGTTGCAGGAAAACTATGACCAGAGCCATCTGGAAGTCACTAGCTACTGGAAGAGGAACCTCCAGGGCTGCAGACACTGAGCTTAGCCACACCCAGACTCCTTTACCATTCCACTCTCCTAGAGGAGGCTCTGCTGCCTTTTCTCTTTTCTCTGTATTGCTTCACTCATCAAAAGATGAGAGAAGTACTAGTGTCCCTGGTTCATAGCCCACTAGTGTTCCCTCCCTGAGAGACAGTAGCGCAGCCATGCTGGTCAGCTGGCGATGACATCACCCCACCTCTTTGTTCCAGGACTGCTTTTGCAATCCTCCAGGCTCTGCAGCAGCACAGCCACAGCAGAGAAAGGCATTGTCTGAAATTGTCTGAAAGTGTCAGTGCTCCCTTTCTCCCTCTCCACATCGCAGACATTGCCACCAATAGCTGCCCCCTGGCTGAGAGTGTATTTCTGCTCTGCTTTCAAACACCCTATCCCAGTAACAGAAAACTGGCAGATATCCTTGTCCCTCAGGGAAAATTATTAATATATATATATATATATATGTTGTCTGGGTGTCTGGGTATAATGCACATTAATCTTATCCTAACAGGTCAATATACTGTCATTTTTAACACTTACCAAGACACAAACTTGCTATTTAACACAGATACACAGAATGTTCACAGACCTTATGCTGAGAACATCTCTCAGCCAACTGGAGTGACTCTGCAGCAGACAGTGAGAATGCCATCCTTTAGAGCTCTTGCCTCTTACTAACTCTTACTAAAAAAGGATTTTTACTGAGCACAGATCACCTATGTCTGCAGTTGAGTGCATTACTTTACTGGTCACTGTGCCATTTAGCAGGCAATTTCAGAGATTCCTTCCCTTTTACAGTCAGTGTGTTTCTGTGCACAGCAGAAAACAAAGATGAACAAAATGCTAAAAAAATAATAAAAAAAAATGAAGGTTCAGAAAAGTTTTTCAATGAATATCATAAATTTACTTGATTCAGATTTCAAGTTACTAATAGCATTTCTTATATTGTATCCGAAAATTATTGGCAATGTCTGAGTTGCTTCCTTTTCCAAAAAAAAAAAATTCATTTAATCCCATAAACTCACTTGATATAATGAGATATAATTTGCTAGCATTCAACTAACGCATTTTCAGATTCGTGAGGAACACAAGTCATCAAACATGCATTACTTACCTTGACCACTTCTCAGGTCCTACATTGTTGCTCTTGAGTGTGTGTGGGGGTTGTCCTTGATAGCAAAACCTCATAATTAATCACTTTGCTGTGTTCAGACAGCAATCTTAACCATTAACCACAATAAAGGCAGAAAAGCAGAAACAGGAAAAGGATTCATAATATACATAAGACAAGGAGAGTGCTCTCTCATTTAAAATTTTTGTCCTACCAGAAACAAGAGTTTCAGAATATTTATAAAATCTTATGAATGATAATGGTATGAGGCAGGCTGAGTTACCACAGAACTACCAATAAAACCAACTTGAAACATCTAGTAAAATGACATTCGAACTACAGTGAACTTCTTGTACCTTCAGCAAATTTATGTTCTAATTTATAAGCCAAAGCCTTTTCTCTCTTTTTATTACACAGAACCTTTGGATTTCATATAATGGACATAGGAAATAAAATTAGGATTATCAGAGATTTAAGTTCCAAATGTCTATCTTATTATTAATCAGTATCATACATGTTGTGTCCTTTAACTTGCACAATTAGAAGACTAACAAAGCTAGCTTCCAAATAACTATACATCACTACATGAGGCCTATTTACACAGTCAGTTTTACTTTTCATTCTCTTTATTTCTTTCTCCTTATTTATTTCTGGTTACAGATAAAACACTGTAACCACCACAGGTGATATTGCAACAACTGACAAGTCTACTGTCTTTTGTACATGCACAAACAAGTAAAGTTTTTTGGTTTTGTTATCCTAATAAAAGTAATATAATTCCTGTAGGGGAGAATTTTCCTTCTTTTACCTCCAAACTATGTTTTGCCAATTCCTTCTCTCATTCACATTGCAAACTCCTTATAACCTATCATCACTAACATAAAACTAAACTGCCAATGTAGTAAGGCATCTGGCTAAAACTAGATCACAACATGAAGAACATTTGGTTAAAAGTGGAACAGAAGTTTAATATATCAATTCAAAGAATCCATAGTGTATGAAGAAGTTTCTGCAAATCAGCACTGAAGACTGATTTAAATCTTTTTTAAGTGTCATTTGAAGGTGTTTAAATGTTAAAAGCCTAAAAGCAAATGTCTATACTGTGACCTTAGGTCCAAGTTTGAAGTTTTCTTCTCAGTATGTCTTATGTGATGTGGAATTGGGGTCATCTTTTACCTCCAGAAAATACATAGTGTTCTTGATCAACACACTGACAATTTTTTATTTATTGAAAATTACATTTGGCAATCTTCATCTGTCTAGGTCTCTTAAGCATTAATACCAATTCGTGTTCTCTTAATAGTACAATCTGCAGGACTGTGCAAAACTGAGGGCAGCTCTCTGTTGACGTAATGTATATACTCACAGCCATTTACTTACTTTCACACCCCAAAAAAATGATAAGGCTTGCATATGATGCCTTTTCATAGACTGTTTAAAAAGCAAGCAGAAAAATAGAAAACAAAACACATAAAGATTTTTACAAAAAAAAAAAAAAAGTTTTAAAACCCACACTGGCAGACTATAGAGATAGACAATACAGACAGAACTGCAACCCTAAGCCAGGACATAATGGTCTGCTGGCACACAGATTCACCTTTGTTAACTTCCCAGAGATTCACAGAAGCTTGTCAAGGACTGGAATGACTTTCACTCCCCAAGTCTTGGCTTCCATAATATCCTCCTCTTCTCATGCAACTTTCTGACTCAAAAGATGAGACAGCATTGCCTTCCCTCTGTTCCTGTAGCTTGAGACTTGCATTAACTCTGCAAAAAAAAACTTCCTTCAAGGTCTTGGAAAATGACGACCCATGGTCTTCCTTGGAGTCATTCAACTTATCCCAGTCAGAGGTCATTGCTGGATAGCAATAAAATAGAAATGCTTTGCTTTTGTTAAGCAACTAAAGAAATAGTCTATATTTTATATGAAATAGAAATTGAAGTTCATCTTCCAAATAAATGCAACATAATTCCAGATGTATCACATCCCTTCTGAAAGACCAAGTGGAAAAAAAATCAGTATAAAAATAAGTGATTGGAAAAAATCTATACAGCAATCAGCCCCATATTTAGTTCTCATTCACCACTAAAATTAAGAAGCATTAACCTATATTTACTCTCAACATTCCCTTTTCCTTCAAGGAAAATAAGAATTTAATGAAAATTGTTCTCTCGGAAACTAAAATCTTGATTATAATAGGAAGAAGCTGACTTTACAGCTTATTCTGATTAAAACAACATGAAAAGAAAAAAAAGTAAATATGGGGCCTGTGTTTCAAAAAAAAAAAAAGGTATTCTTTTATAGTCTAGATTATAGCAAGTTACTTTAACAAAATAATATAGAAACAAGCTGTTAGACTCCAATTTTGAACTTCAAATTAGTAATAGAATCACAAAAAGTCACTATATTCAAGCTATGTTTATATTTTTTGCCATACACAACTAATATTATCTTAAGCCTATCTTTAAAACCCATGTTCTAGGCAATACTGTCCTATCTTGCTTCAGAAATGTAGTTCTGAGAACAGGCTAAATTGTTCTGTATATACTGCTAGTTTTCCTTAGCTCCAGATGATGTGTCAGGTTTTTCATACTCAACATGATGACACAAAATATTGCATATGTCTAGCAACGTTGCTTATTTTTTTCAACTCTCGTTCTTTTGGGTATG
The DNA here is from genome assembly GCF_040182565.1 of Anser cygnoides. NCBI lineage: Eukaryota > Metazoa > Chordata > Aves > Anseriformes > Anatidae > Anser > Anser cygnoides. The sequence goes on from NC_089875.1 coordinate 90,016,799, forward strand.
GCAATATCCAACACATGCTAAAATGAAGGAGTTTTAAGGGTTTATGGCTTAAAGCTTAATAGTTCCCATTTAGAAAAAGTCCACATTCTTTCCAAAATGACATGCTCTGCTCAACTCTCACAAATTCATTTGCAGAAGACTTGCATATGTAAGTTGTTTACAACTCCAAAGATATTTTAAGAATAGCTGATGCCTAGTTGCTTCCCATACAAGATATTTCATTAAAGAAGAACAAGATAAGCATTTACCTACAGAAAAAGAAGATGAAGAATTGCTTCGTTTCCTTCTGCTATCACTCACATAGATACACAAATAAGGTCTGATCTTTGGCTTCTGCTGAAGTCCCTTTGTGATAAGAATGCTTACATGAGTCATTAGCAGGCACAAAGCCAGAACTGTTCAGTGCATCCCCCAGGCTGTTCTAAGACATGCCAGGAGTAGGTTTGGCTTTCAGATCTGGAAGCAGAACACTAACTTCAAGCCACTTTTCTCAACACCTCCCTCATCATGTCTGGTAAAGGACTTGTCCATGAACTTCAGCTTCTTTCTCTTCCAGATGGTAACTTCTAAAGTACACAACAGAAAAGTGGGAACATAATTCTCACATCTTCACTGATGTTGTAAGATTAAAAATCTTCACATCAGACACAAACAGCCAGTTCAAGGAAAATAGTAAGCTTGCAAATGGATAATACACTTAAAATGCTGTATATTTCCTACGGGTCTAAAGTAGAATTGTAATACAACTCAACAGCTGTACAGTGGCTCACGGCCAGATTCTCAGCCAAAGTTGAACAGCATAGACTAAGTCTCGAGCAAATATAACTTGCTTAGATTTCTTGTATACTTTCTCAGAACTTCTATTCTAGTCAACATGTAGTATGAATCAGGATTACAGTACAGAATTAATAGTGCAGCTGACTAGAGTCCACAAAAAAAAAAAAAAAGGTCAAAAATGCTGAACTAATCAAAAATGAGAGAAATTAAGCAAATATTTCACCACCACCTCATTTTCAGCTGTACAACATTAAAGGGAAATCAAGTGTGCCATCATCCAGTTAGAGAAGGCACAAAAAGGCCATGAAGCTGGAGATTACAAATGCAAACAAAACAACTACATGTCTTTACTTTAAACTACAGTCTTGAATTTGTCATTGTATCTGGCAGGCCTGAAAGGGCAGATTATTGGGAAATTATAATCTGTGCAAAAAGACATCATCATTGAGGGTATTCATAGCAAATTTTGCCTTATCTGAGAGATTTTAATCTATATTAGCATAGGATGCCATCAGTAAACAATGAAAATGCGCATACTAATACATAAAGAGTATTAGAGTACAATGCTGTCTCCTATTCCCTTTTCTTCAGTATGTGAGACAGCATAAGCAAGCCTTGTTGCACAGATGTCCTAGGCTAGAAGGGCCAATTTCTTTGCACTTCTGTTGGGATTCTTCTTGTCATTTTTTAGTATTTCTTTCAAGTTGTTTCCTGGATGTGCAAATGTTATTTTGAAGTGATAATCCACCTGGTAGTTCCAATTTGTAGAGATGCTAATGTTTCACTACTTTTCATTAGAGATTCATAAAGCTAATTTATTCTTAGTATCCAATCTTTTCAATTTGCCCTATATTACCATCAATATTTTTATTGTGCTATGAAGTCACCAAGGAAAGTGAAGATTCCTGAGAACTGTGAGAGAATGTTAAAGTATCCAACTGTTTGAAGAAATGAAAAAACAATAGCCAGAGTAATTACAGCCTACCTTCAGAAAGAATCTGGAATTAAAAATAAATAAATATAAATAAATATAAAATTGCAACTTCCTCAGAAATAAAGGAGGAATAAAAAGTAGTCAAAATTAATTACTCCAGAAGATGTCTTCCTAAGTTAGTGTAATCTTCTTTGGCAGCGTAGATGACTAGATGCATAGGGGAAAGCAGTACATTTCAACTTTAATAAGACTTTTGACACTGCCCAGTATATAATTTTCATAACAAGACCAAGGAAATATGATCTAGCTAGAATAACCTAGAAATGGGTATAGAATGATGGAAAATTTTTCTCAAAAGTAGTAATCAAATTGGAGAACATTTCCCGTAAGATTTGACAAAAATTTGTTGGCACCCAATCCGATGATTATTTTAATTTTTAACTTAGATTTGGAGTGATAATGATAATGATAAAATGAGTGTGTGACAGTAGACTGGGAAGATTTGCAACCACATTAGAATTCAAAATAATGCTGAAACGGAGCAATGATCTGCAAAGATCAATACAAGATAAGCAGGAAGGAAAAATAAACTGCAAGCCACAAGAAGAGGGGGAAAAAAGGGGGTAGAGACTGGTAGAGCAAGATCCAGAGGTTTTAGTGGTTCCTAAAGGAAACAAGGCAGAAGTAATAATGAAGTTGCATTGGGTTTATGTGTCCAGGTGTTGGTGGGAGGGTGCTGCAATGCGGTTTCTGTGAGGAGAGGCCAGGGCTGCCCCTTGCAGGACACAGCCAGCTCCAGCGAGCTCCAACAGCCCCACTGCAGGGCATGGCTGGGCCTAGCAGCCAAGATGGCAGTGCCTCTGGGAAGTGTTTTTCAGAAAGGGTAAAAAATGCTGTGAGACAGCTGTGAGAGAGGAATGATAAAATGTGAAGGAAGCAACCCTGCCTGGGAACAGAGGGGGGAAGGAGTTTTTTACTTTATTTCACACTACCCTAATCTGTTATTAATTGGCAATAAATTAATCTTCCCCAAGTCAAGTCTGTTTTGCCTGTAATGGTAACTGGTGAGTGCTCTCCCCATCTTTATGTTGTCTTATGAGGAGTAGCTGAGGGACTGGGGTTGTTTAGCCTGGAGAAAAAGAGGCTCAGGGTAGACCTTATTGCACTCTACAATTACCTTAAAGGAGGCTATAGCGATGTGGGGATCAAGCTCTTCTCCCAAGCACCAAGGTATTAGACAAGAGGAAATGGCCTCAAGTCATGCCAGAGGAGGTTTAGGTTAGATATTAGGAAAGATTTCTTCACTGAAAGGGTTGTGAAGTATTGGAACAGGCTGCCCATGGAAATGGTTGAGTCACCATCCCTGGAGGTCTTCAAAACACACGTAGATGTAGAGCTTAGTGACATGGCTTAATGGTGGACTTGTCAGTACTAGGTTAAAGGTTGGACCAGATGATCTTAGAGGTCTTTTCCAATCTAAATGGTTCTATGATCATATTTACTCCCTCTGTCTTGCTGAGGAAGGGGAGTGAGAGAGCAGCTGGCAGCGAGCTGAGGTAAACCCACGGAAGCTTTTCAAATAAAAGAAAGAAAATCATGTGTTTCCTAGGTTGTATTAACAGAGCATCCAACTCAGGGCACAACACGTGAGTATTTGAGTGTATGCAGAAGAAGGAAGGCCTCCGCTAGGTCCAGTCCAGAGTAATCCTTGAAGAAAAAGGTGGACAATTTGGGACAATCCAGATGAGAGTAGCAAGAACACTTAGAGATTTAGAGAACAAGATTAATGAAGAAATTAAGTTTGATTACTCTAAAAAGACAGAAAGAAAACAGGATCACTTTTTTCCAGTGCGTTAAACTTGCTATAAATAGGACTGTAACCAGCTGTTTTCCACAGCAATTCAGCTGTTCTTATTCAGATTCAACAACTATGCAGAATAAATTGGTATAATTTCCAAAGAAAAAGATGTGGTGTTGAGCATGAAACAAAATCTTCAGCCAGCAAGTTGGTAAAAATATAAAGTAGACTGCTAGACTGCTTTAGAAAAAAAAAAAAAAAAAAAAAACAGAGAAGTTTAGCAGGTTTGCTGTATATCTGTTCAGAATCCCTCATTGCAGAGTCCTGGACTATACAATCGTCTGATGTCTCCTGAACTAATTCTACCATCCTCAAACTTTCCAAAGATGGCTGTGAATGTCTAGTCAAACTTATGAAAATCACTGAATTTTAGTTTTATTTATGAAAGATTACCAACTCTGTTACTGAAAATGTAACATATAGACGAATAGATATCTATTACATCTAAAATATATTTTTCATGATATTTCCTGTCTTCACTCACCACAAGCAGGGCTAAAGTATTCTGACTTCAAACACATCATCTATTCCCTTTGTCTGTGGTTTGTTGCACTTTAATTCATACCATATAAATGGAGGAGTATTTATATATTTGTATATAAAGACTTATTCATAAAAATGTATGAAATCCATGAGCAATTTTTAATCTGTGGACATTAAAATTAAGAATCCTTAAGGAGCAAGAATAATGTTATGTTCTTAATATAATTATTACTTCTCTGTAACAATTACTATTTGTTGACGGTAAATTAATGTCTTGAAAATAAGTTGAAAATAACATTGAGCCCTGTGCTAATTAACTCAGGAATGTGCAATAAAACCAAATTCCAAATTACCTAGGAAATGTAAAGTGTTTATTGTGTTATTAGTTTGAGTAACCTAAATAGGTTTAAATTTTATGAGAACTAGGAATTGAGAAACTATATTTGATTTTACACATGTATTGCACTACTTAACATGCTAATGAGCTTATCAATGACCATAAAACATCTCTATTTTATAACTGCATGCTGTATTTTCTTGTCTTATGACTGTATTTGAGCCAATTAAAAATAAAACAGCAGCTGATGATCATTTCGAAATACAATTCCATATACTATTTGGGGAGTTATTATGCTTTCTCTTTATGCATATTCTGCATTAACTCTGCAAATTCTTCCTGTTTTTAAAATTCCAGTTGGGGCTTGTTCATTTTTCCTATGTACTTAATCACAATAGAACTGTAATTTTACATATAGCTGGAACATCAGATAAAATTGGCATTGCCATTCTTTCTGAAAACTAAACTGTTCAAGGTGTTCTCTTCCAAGATTTGTTATATGTATTTGTTAAATAGGATTTCTTAAGTCATCACAATGGCATTCCTCACCTTCGGTGTAAAAGCATATACATGTCCCACCATGTGACGTAAGTGGAACAAAATTTAGATGGAGTACGTGTTTTTGATGAGAGGTTGAAACCTTTGGAAAGACCTTAAATAAATCTTACTGGCTGAAAAATTCACATTAAGTCAAGAAGGGGCACTCAGCAAGTTGTATCTAGGGGTTGTTTTCCCTAATTCCTATATCAATGCGGATGGAGCATCCTTACCTAGAATTCCAGATATTTAAAATACTCAACAAAATGTTTCAGATAGCTTTGCTTTGGTACTTCCATGTGAAAAGAAATATTTTACTGATTCTAGCTGGAATATATGGTTTTTGAGCAGGTATGGAGTATAGAGATGAACTGCTATGACACAGTCCAACAGGAAGGAACAGGGAAGCTGGAGGAACAGGGACAGCACTGGCCGCCCTGGCACCAGCCACCTCTCTGGGGATGGGGACTGGCTGAAGCCAGGCCAGGACGTAAGCCCCTGGGGTGGGTGGACAGGCATGGCCAGGCTGTGGGGAGTTGTGGACCAGCCCTACTCTGGCGTCACTGGGGCAGTGGCTGACGACCCTGGGGCTAACATGGATCCTGGGCCAGCAACAGAGAAGACAAAGAGAAACTACAACCACACCAGCCAATCCAACCCTGTGAGTTGCCCCCCACTACAGTCAGGAGCTTTGTCGGGGGCCAGGGAGGGGTGCAAGTTTGAACAGGCACTATGGTATCACAATTCACGGCATTTTGCAAGTCAAAATTTTTAATCCTACAGGCAGCAACCGTGTTACAACAGCTGCGTGTGTACAGCACTTATAGTAACGTATACCTTTTAATTTTGTATGCAAATAAACTGTTTGAATCCCAGTTTTGCATGTTTATAAATCACTATCCTCTAAATATTAATTTAAAAAAGAATCTGATTTTTAAAATGTAACTTTTGCTGGCCTGATGGCCCTACTTAGCATATGCTCAAGTTAGACATCGTGGCTACGTTTATACAAGTGAAATGAGCAGTGCCAGGGAATGTTTCCAGACACAAGAACTTAATCTCCTGCATGGCTCCCAGCAGGTTTTGGCCAGACAGCCGGCAGCTCAGATGAGTGCTGGGCACAGCCAGGGAGCTGGCTTGGACCAGGGTTCTTTCTCAGCAAACACCTGGGCACAGCCACCTGTTCTGTAGGGTAAGACGGTTTAAGAGGAGGGACTTGACCAGACAGTTTCAAATAGCCCTGTGGCAGAGAACTGTCCTTGGCTAGTGCTAGCTTACTAGTACAGGTTTAGCCAATACTTCTTGAATGTCATGGAATAGTTAACCTATACAGCAAGACCATTTTAATAGAAGTGCTGGCTTTTTGTCAGGAAACAAAGAAATTGCAATTAGTCTACACTAGCCTTTGCAGGCGACTTTCCTAACAAAGAAGTGTCCATACATGATGTGATGGAGAAGGAATTTAGACAGACAAATTATCACAGAGGAAAGAACTAAAGAACTGTGCTTAAAAAAAAAAAAAAAAAAAGAGGACAAGCAACCTTAATCTAAGATACAACCAAAGAAAATGTTTCTTTCTCTGTCTAACATCAAGCACATTATTTTTCATATATATTTTTCTAATATTTATCCTTCCATATGGATAAATATGTACATATATATAATATACAAAAAAAACTAACACTGGAGAGATTGTTTCAGAAAGAGATTCTCTTTTCTGTTGATGGAATTTCAGTATCCCTAATATATTTGTAATAATTCAGAGCACATTTAATACCTCACAGCAGACTTGCAAATATATACTCTTTCCCCTTACTGTGGCAACATGCCTTCAATGTCTTACAGCACTAAGGGAAAGCTCCTTTTCTACAGAGCCTGTACAGAGCTACCATTTGCTACACTATTACAATAGTCCCGGGAAACAGATGAAAAAGTTTCGCATGATAAATTTGGTCAACATTGTGTTTTTCATATATGGATAAATATTCTGTGCTTCTTCTAGAAGACGTACCACAAGCATCCACAATGTTTTAATCAGATATTGCAGATGTTACAAGAATTGTTTTTCAGAGTTCTGTTTTATTACCAGGGTTCGTTTGATCGTTATCTGTTTTAAAAGCTCAAAATAAATGTGCAATTCCATTGTGCTTCAGAACAGCTTAATTTTGTTCAGAAATGTTCATATAAGGTATCCCAAAACACTTTCCAAACAAAACTAAAATCATGTGGCAACCAAGTTTTTGCAACAAATTGTGTATAATTCATAAATGTCAAAAACAGTGTGAACATCAGCATTTTCCTTTTCAAGTTAATTTGCATGAACTCTTGGTTTTTTGCAATCATCATTGCAATTATTGCAATCATTATTGTTGAGCATTTATTTCTTTATTTTCCTAAATTGTCATTGCATTGCCCTTCAATCAGCTGAGAGGACAATTGTACTGAAGTACAGGAAAGTTATTCTTAAGGAAATGTTTTTTCCATTGTCTCTGCATGTGCCAAGTGCAATACATCTTTGCATTTCACTGATATAAAAACAAGACCTTTAAAAATAAGGGCCTGCAGGGGCTAACCCGGTGGTCTAATTGTTTAGTGATTTGCATTGTTCTTTTGAATGGAGGAAAAGAAAAAGAGAGAGATTAATTTTTTAAGTAGCTCACAAAGTCCGATTGATTTGGGAATGTCAAAAAAAAAAAAATAGAGGAGTGACTGTGAGGTAACCATTTCCTCCATACAGGGAATACTTCTCTATGCTTCTTGTTAGTAACAAGAATTCATGAGAAATGAGTAGCCAAAAACAGTATGGACAGGAAAGCTCTTTCCAGAAGCAAAATTCACAGCCATATTTACGCAGAATCGGATGAAGAGCACTATGCTAGCATGATCAAAAAAAGTCACGCAGAGGCCATTTTAAGTAGCATTAATCACTGTCTGTCATTTTAGCAGATTATATTCATATATTACTTATATGAATAACATGGGGGTGTTATGTTTCAATCAACCAATACATTTCTCTAAGTGACGCTGGGGATAGGAGAACGCAATACATATATCTCAGCTTTCATAAGACTTTTGACATTGCCTTCCTGAAGTGAGATAGGGGAATAGTCTTGGAAGCGAAATAGGGGAGTGTGGCCTAGGTTATACCATTATAGGCTATTGCAAAACTTACTTGAAAATGGTATTCAGACTGAAGATCTGAAACATGAAGTATCAAAGTGAGAGCATGTATTCAGTGGAATTATGGTATGGTTCCAATACTGGTCAATATCTTCATCTTAATGACAGGTCAAGATGTAAATAAGAACATCAGCAGCTAAAAGAGCTTTGAATGATAGTGTTAGAACTCAAAATTCTGACACATTGCAAAAAAGTTCTGTAAAAAGTTAGATGCAATTTAATAAAAACAAGTGCAAGTTTCAACATTTCTGTGGCAATAAGCAACTGGGTGGGGAACAACTGGCTTAACAGCAGTCTAAACAGGCACAATCTAAACATAACCTAATGTCATCCTGCTGCAAAAAAAAAAAAAGGAAAACAAAGTTATGAGATTCTTGAGCAGGAGTCAATGGTAAGAGATGTGAAGTAAATCTTCTGTTCTACTCAGAAGTCCTCAACTGAAATATTGTGTCTATTTTTCATCTCTGACCATAGACAAGTTGGACAGACTTAAGAAAATATATGCTATGAGGAAAACTTGAAAGAAATTAAGTTATTTAGCTTAAAGAAAAAAAAGTTGAAGGTAAACTCCTATCAGTCTTGAAATCCCCCCCCCTCCAAAAAAAAAAAAAAAGTTGGAAAGAGTTGTCTTAGGGTGTTAGAATTGGATGCATCACACTTTAAAAGTTGTCTGTCTCTCTGTCTGTTGCCAGTAAAGGAAGCCTTAATTAAATCAGCATCCTAAATTACACTGAGAAAAGCAGTGCTATTTTCACATCCCACAGACCAAGATTCATCTAATGTATTTCTCTTCCTCAGCTGTAATTGATGTAATTACTCCTTTACTTCACGTGATGGTATTTGCAACAGTTTAGGGCACAATAGAATGCATAAAATGAAATGAATGGTTTTGGCATTTTGCTAAATGCAAAAGAAGTCATTCTTACTACTGGAAGCAGATATAAAAAAATCATGGTACTTTAACATGAAATTAGTATGTGAGTTCAGCTTTATTCACACCACAGCTGAGATCTCACAAAGGCTCATCTCTGAAAGCAACCTCTGTATTAGGACAGAGTTCTTCTCACAAGGATCCCTCCTCAAAAGAGCTCAGACAAATTTAATCAGTTTCCTCCATAAAAGCTTATCAGAGGTCACAACATATATACTTCTTGTCAAGACCTCTGTGCTCAGACAGATTTAATCAGTTTCCTCCATAAAAGCCCATCAGAGGCCATAACATATATACTTCTTGTCAAGACCTCCGCGTCTGCCCATCTTAAGGCATTTCCACTTTAGTGGGTTAACCTTCAGATGGCTGCCACAGAAACAGAGAAGCTTTAAATATTTTTTCCAAATAAATTTGCCCATCTATCTAACAGCAATGATATTTGTCCAATAACCAATCAAAGCTCAGGGAATTTTCTGTTTCACCTTATTGACTTGCTGTCTCATAAATTGTAAAATTCCAGTATAACCTTTACCCGCTGGTCCAAATGAGTCGTTTAGTTGACAGTTTAATTTCATCTGAATGAAATATCAGCTGCATTGAATATTTAACTAAGATATCCAGATGGGTTGTTTGTGCCTTCAGTGAGCCCAGTCAATGGCTGTCACAGCTACTAGGGTGTAACAGCTCAGAATAACATTATGTTCATCCAACAACAACTACAAAAAAAGCTACTTCATATCAGAGAGCCTTGTATGTCCTCTCTGGATAACAGCTTAGTCTTTCCTCTGCCCCTCATTTTTCTGACCTAAAAGATTTTAGATTTGCAAGTTAGGAAGCAAGCCCCTCAGCTGATTCTTACCACCTCTCTTTGTCTTTTCATGCCCTCAGATTCACAAGGTCAAGACTGATGATATGCAAATGTATATAATTGTAGAGCTAATTACATTAAGAAGCCTGTTAAGGCTGCAATCATTGCAAATCTACTCATAAATCTCAAGTCAAATCCCAAAATATTTTCATTTATCTGCCAGAATTAACTGAGTACATTCCAAGTATTTTATTTCAACTTGTTGCAATGTTTAGCCAGGTTGGCCAAAAGAACTGCTGTCTTAAGGGGCTACAGGTTTTTCTCTGATTTATGACAGTTCTCTGGCCATAGGATACACAGAATACACAATCAAGGTGCATATGCATGGCAAGGTTTCAAATTCATTTTATGTCACAGGGGCATCATGTGTTCTACATGGAAAGTCTGGAAGCTGGTAGGCCCATTATGTGTGAAAAAAGACAGGCAATACTTGGAACTCTAGAGTTACAGGACTCTTTCCCCTAGCACTGTGTTATGCATATATTACATGAATATGTAATATATTTCATATAAGAATCTGACCTTTAAGGCTTTTTATCATTTAACTGCCTGTGGTATCAGATGTAAATCTAATTCACGTACTATACTTAGCCTCTTTTTAAACATGCTTTCCTCAGGTTAGCCTGTACCATCTTCTGGTTTCACAAGTATCCTCTAATCCCAGTTGAAAATTGCTGCAGTGCATGGGGAATGTCTAATACATCACAACTCAAGATCTCACTATGGGCTATAGGATATTGGCAAGTTACCTTTCGCTTAACTCAACGTACATTTGTCTTCCTCAGGAGTTAAAGCAAAATTATCAGATGAGAGAAAAAAAAATTGCTTGGGAGGAAACTGTAAGAAAACACACTTTTCCTGCTAGGCATAGTACAGTATAAAAGACTAAAAATTTAATTACCGTGTTACAGTTGGCACTACTGCCAGCTATACCCCAAGTGCAGCAGACAGAGAAAACACAAACTTTTCCTCTAATGAAATGATCTGCATGGTCACTTTCATCCTTGGGATATGGAGTGAGGTAGGGAAGATGTGGAAGCTTTAAATCCAAGACAGCCTGTGGAGACTCCAGAGACTTTCCGTCACTGTCATTATGCAAGTGCAGACATAGAGAAGATAAATACTTCAACCTGAAAGCAAAACGGTCCCTGCCAAACTCATAGAAAAGAGGCAAGATATGAGAGTGCAGCTGGAGTGAGTGTCTCCAGCTCTGCAGCCCACCAGCTTCCACCTAAAACAACTTCCCAGGTTCTGCCATAGCTTCATAGAGAAACAAGCTTCTCCCAGCCTTAGCAGGAAATTATACACAAGAAAAAGATTTTTCTTGGACTGAAAGATGAAAATAGCAAGTCTGCCAAGGCATCAAAAGTCAGATAATATATGCGCACAGGCTTATATTTCAACCATTACCTTAAAAGTGGAGATCCTACCACCACTGTAACACATAATATACACGTAAAAACAATTGCTTTGATTGGAACAATCAGCTGTGAACCATGACTGAACTTTTTGGTGGTGGAGCTGATGTTCTTCCTTTATTATTGTGAAAAACCAAGAAAGTGGCTATAGAAAATACACAAATTTAGCAATTCCCTTCCTCCTGTAAACAAGTCAAAAACCTGTCAAAACTCACCTAATTAGTGAGTGATCTTAGGTCTAATAACCACTCTTTCATTTCTCTAGTAAATTTGTTTGTCTAGAGGAACCGCAACCACTGCATTATAGGTGTGCTCTTAGGCAGAAGTTTCCAAGATACTTCTGTTATTAAAATAAGTATTGAAACATCAAGTACTGTCTTCATTTTCATGGACAATGTTGAGTTCTGATGCTTCTTTATAAAACATACCAGAAACCTATATATAGGCTGTGTCAGCTGAAACAAACTGCTCATACTGGTATCTCCTGACTTCCTGTGCTATGAATCTGTAGGATGTTTTCCTCTGCAGTTGCATTCTTCCACATATGAAAATGTCTCTTCCATTTTCCATGCCAGTGATCATATCTATTTACCTCCCTAATACTTGGTCTTCTGGAAAAGCAAAGCCAATGAACACTGTGACCCGAAACAAATTATCAAAAGTAAAAAGTCTGAATCAGGGAACAGCAGCCAACAGTGAGGAAATAACATAATGGAAGCAACAACTGCATTAAAAAAGACTGTTGCACATTGGTAGTCCAAGAAAAACATTTGGCCAACACTTGTGACTGTGATGAATAGCTAATGAGGCATTCACAAATGGGCAGCCAATTCTGAAGTCTTTAAGGGATGTGGGCATTTGAATAATGGCGGAAAGTGCAGGGATGAAGGTGGGAAAAATACTTTTCCTATAGTTAATCTACTTATTTTTGGCTATTTATATAAAGCCAAAATGAGAATTTTTTTCCTTTAGCAGTGTTTTATACTCTATTTGTAGTGTCTTTGGACTGATTTGACCTACAATTTTGCCATTGACTTCACTGAGATATGAATTTGGCCATTAACTAAGTATATTTATCTGAAAGTTAGTAATATAAGGTATATATTACAAATAATTAAGTTTTAACCTACAAATACAATAGTTTGGGAGAGAGATTATTTTTCTTCATCATTGCCTTTATAGAGATCACACTTCACCACTTGTTCCTTTCACCACTGTATATATCAATAATTACAAATGCAAGTCACAGAATGAAATTGTATTTTTTTGCATTTCATGTTCCCATCTCTCTCTGACACTAGCCATTTGAATTGCCAGACATCTCAAGTCCACTGTTCTCCTCGTTTGCCTGGGGACACTGATTCTATCCATCCAATTCCACCCTTCTTCCCAGATCATTCCTGCAAACAGTCTCCTCCTAGTCCCAAATTCTTTTTTTGCCAACCATGTTGACATTACATCTGTGCCAACTCATCCCAAGGATGTGATATTCCCTGGTATTATTCACAGTTGCCTGCTGTCTGGCAGAAACTCATTGTCTCAGTAGAAGCAAGTGCCTCTAGTCAATGCACAGCTCTGAAAACAGTCCTTCTCTGAAGAGTGCTCAGGGGATCTTGATGTTTGAAGCAACCAGCCATTCCCTCCCAAGAAATAAAGGAAGAAGTTTTAGGCACTAGTAAGCTCCCTAAACTCCATGGACACACTGCATACACTACCAAGTCTGCCTGCTGTTGCTATCCACATACAGTCTGCCTTCAGAGGTTGTTTTGGAGAAGGGATATTTGAATTCTCTTCCTTCAGGTGGCTCTAGTCAGTGACCCTCAATCTGTGGGCATGCTTGCAATGTCACTTATTGCAATGACTGCCTGGACTGTTGCAGGTGGCAAATCAAACAAGACAAAGACAAATTATCAACCTTGTATTAAAAAAAAAAAAAAAAAAAAAAAAAAGAGAGAGACAGAAAGTCACAAAGTACTCCAATGAGAGTTATGAAGAGATGTCAGTAGTTTGGGGTGGCTTCAGTGACTTGGCTGGAGATTATTTGTATTTTGAACAGTAGATATCAAAAGAGGCTCAGAAGGGCTATCTGACAGGCATGGCTAAAGGAAGCTCAGAAGGACTGTCCAAACTGTCAACCAGAGGCAAAGCCTGAGAAAGCTCTTCACAGCAGCTGCAGAATATGAGCACAAATAAGCACCATGGCCATTACATTCATTCTGTAACTGTGGCATTTTCTGACGAATTCAAATGAGAATGCACTTCTGAGATCTCACAGTATCACAGTATCACAGATTTCTAGGTTGGAAGAGACCTCAAGATCATCGAGTCCAACCTCCGACCTAACACTAAGTACTCCACTAAACCATATCGCTAAGCTCTACATCTAAACGTCTTTTAAAGACCTCCAGGGATGGTGACTCCACCACCTCCCTGGGCAGCCCGTTCCAATGCTTAATAACCCTTTCGGTAAAGAAGTACTTCCTAACATCCAACCTAAAACTCCCCTGTCGCAACTTTCGCCCATTCCCCCTCGTCCTGTCACCAGGCACGTAGGAGAACAGACCAACCCCCACCTCTTTACAGCCTCCTTTAAGGTAACTGTAGAGAGCGATAAGGTCGCCCCTGAGCCTCCTCTTCTCCAGGCTGAACAAGCCCAGCTCCCTCAGCCACTCCTCGTCCTTAAGACGTCCTTAAGCTCTCATCCTTAAGAAGGGTACAGCAAAATGGCAGTTAAATATATTTCCCTGTTGCGTGGCAGAGACAATAGGGAATGTGATTAAGTCAGAAGGGTGACAAGTTACAGCCTCAGGAAACTGGTCCTGTAGACAGTAGCCTGGATAATTTCAGTGGTCTGATCTATCACCCACTGAAAAGATCTGGATTCCAGAAGGGCCACATCAGTACTGACTCATACTAGATGCATAACTTGCACGTACAGTAGGAGCGAGGTTGAGCCGAGGACACAGCAGACACTTGTTTGTGCCTGCAGACTGTGTCTTCTCCCACCAATTAGTCCTGAAAAACTACAGCTGGGTTCATAGGTGGCAACTATGTTCTAAGTTCTAACTAAGTTTCCCTTTCTATGTCTTTAGCAGGATCTGGAGAATAGATGGTATTGCAATTTCCATTTTTAGTGTCTGGATTACAGACTTTTTTTTTTCCTCCATTGTCTGGTATAATCTACTCCATGGTCCCACCCAGTCTTCCTTCTCACTCCTATGGAATGACGCTCCTTGCCCTATCTGGGGTTACTCTAACACCTTTATTGTTCCTTTATTGTTTCTGAGCTGTCCTTTAAGCATCTTTCTGTAATATTTCCTGTTATTCTAGCACCAGCATTTCTGAAAGTCTTCTCAGGGCTGTATGTGTCTATGTATATGCTTCCCTCACTTTTGTTCATGCTTTTTAACAGTGATGTACTGTCTACCTAAGAATGTGGTTTACTTTGCCTCACAATATCAAAAAAGTCCTTCAGGAAATTAAATTTGTGCCTGACTTGTTTATGGATTCCAGGGAGGTTTAGGTGAAAGGTAGGCATCGAGCCATTAGAGTAAAAGTTGGGAGTTTTCAGGTTGAAATAGGAGTTATTACTGAGGTTTAAAAACCTTGGGATGAGGGAACTATTAAATTAGTGTATTGGGTTTACATGGCAAGGTTTTGGTAGTAGGGGGCTGAAGAGGTGGCCTCTGTGAGAAGAATCCAGAACCTGCCCCATGTCAGATAAGGGCCAGTTTCAGCCAGCTCCAATGGGACCCACCGCTGGCCGAAGCAAACCCAAGAAGTGATGTTGCTTGCCCCTCTGTGAGAACAGATTTAAACAAGAGGAAAAAAAAAAAAAAACTGCTGGGCAACAGCAGCTGGGAGAGAGGAGTGAGAACCAGCCCTGCAGACCCCAAGGTCAGTGCAGGAGGAGGGCAGGAGGTGCTCCAGGCACGCAGCACAAGTTCCCCTGCGGCCCGTGGAGAGGCCCCTGGTGGAGCAGGCTGTCCCCCTGCAGCCCACGGGTCCCACATGGGGCAGATCTCCACGCTGCAGCCCTGTGCCACTCAGGGGGAGGACATAGAAGAGGGTGGATGGGAGGAAAGTGGTTTTAATTTGTTTTTTTTGTTTTGTTTTGTTTTGCTTCATTTATTTCTCACTGCTCTAGCCTGTTAGTAATAAGTAATAAATTATACTAATCTCCCTGTGCTGAGTCTGTTTTGCCTGTCTTGATAATTGCTGAGTGATCTCCCTGTCCTTATCTCAACCCTTGAGCCCTTTCCATTGTATTTTCTCCCCATTTCCCTTTGAGGAGGTAGAGTGAGAGAGCAGTGTAATGAAGTTCAGCTGTCCACCTGAGTAAAACCACCACAAATAGGAGCAGTCAGACTACACATTTGAACAAGTCTACCCATATATTCTTATTCTGGCCTGTACTCTTTCTGTCTCCTACTCTTAATCGTTTGTCACAATGGGAGTGTGGTTATCTGCAATATGATCCAGAAAGATTAGCAATGACGTTGTTTTAACATCATCCTGAAATTAAAATTTTCTTTTTAAGACATCTTTTGAATTGATAGGAAAAACATTGTTTCTCTGTAATAGAATTAATTAGTTTAATATATGAGAAAAGAACAGAGATGAGAAAATATTTCATTTTCAAATGCTTCCTACTTTAATTTTACCATAAACTTGGACTGACATATTTTAATATCCTGACTTAATAAAGCTATCTTGTGCTGATGGTGGCCTTTTTTTGTCATTGACCTGACAATAAGTTATAAAAAACATATCCATAGCCTTGAATTTATATTAAGATTGCAATAAATCTTAGACACCTCCTTACTGGAGATGGAAAAAGCAATTAGGTCATCCCATCCAAGTGCCTGCCAATAAAGGAATATTTTCTGCACTGCAGTCCTCACTGATTTATAGCCAGATTGGACAAATGACTTAAGTGATGGTTTCCCTTCTGAGAACTACTTCAAGAGTACTTCAAGAGAAGAGTAATACAAAATGTATTATGGACTAACCAGTATACTTTCCCAGAAACTATTTCATATCAGAAATATCTAGTCAATTATATTAACAATATATTGAGCAAATATATTGTTCAACATACTGAAAGTAAAACAAGTGGACATTTACAAGGATGAATAAAAATGGAGTACAACTTTGAATGAACCTTATGTAACTCTTTTCCACTCAGTATACTGTCGAACAGAGCTGTAAATCAGTTCTATCTCCTGATCATCTGGAATCAATCTAATAATCTCTAATAGTTTTGAATTGCAAGAGGGGAGATGGAAATTACAACACCTACACAAAACATTCCTGTTCTGAAGATGACATTGTGTCTGCATTAACAGCAATCAGTTCTGTGATGGGATTTTAAACACTGGACTCCCACAACCTTTCCTATGCACCCCCAGTGGATGGTTTCACTGTTGGTTTAAGAACACATGAAATCATGCTGCCAATGGAAGGAGCAGTGCACCCTCCTCCTTCACCCACTTTCAAACACATTCCTGAATGTCACTTTTTGGCAGCCATGGCAGCTTAGACTGGTTTAAGGTCATCACTAAATCACAGCCTCAAAGTGAAGAGAGAAACTACAAAGAGTGTACTCTTTATCTCAGTTCTTCATACACTTACCATTGCCCAGCTTGAAAGTTAGCATGACCACGCAGAGGCAACAAGAGCAAATCTGAATATATCTCTCTGTTATACTTGAAGCCTCTGCTTGAAGCTGCTTGCAAAGATGAATTCTGGAAGAGCATCTACTCTATCATTGCAAAATGCCGTAATGTTTATAGGCACCTTTTTGATGTCTATGGTGCTTTAAAAAGGTATTAACGTTTTTCTCTGGCACATACATAGTAAAATGTAGTTATAAAACATTCCAGTCAACAGACAATGATGTGTAAGTTTGAATGTGTAACCATGTAAAATTGTGTGTTTTCATTTATATGTATGAGTTGGATTTTGATTTTTCTGTCCAATAAATATAGCAAAGTCAAGAAAAAGTTTTCAAATAATGTTATGTTATGTTATGTTATGTTATGTTATGTTATGTTATGTTATGTTATGTTATGTTATGTTATGTTACTGATTGGTCATGCATGTTGTAAAAAAATTTCAAATGTGTCTCTTTATTCTAGTTTTATGATCCAATCAGTTTCAGTATATGAAGATACCTAGCTTAAAAACCCTAGAAAAAAATACCTTACCACTATAAAACTTGCATGTACCTTCTTTTACATGGTTTTGCCCAGTTCAGGATGATTTATAGGAGCTAGGTCTAATTGAAAAGTGCACAAAAGCAGGCAGAATCCTAAGCTTAAAATTTTATGTAAAGCCATTGTAACTGGCAAAATATAGTACCATTTCAAAAATGTGTAGTAACAAAATTACATGTATTAACATATATATGCACATATACAAGTGTATGAGCCTTGTATGATCTTTGGATATTTCACAAACACTTTTAAAATAAGATCACTAATATTTCACGTAGCTTTGATACTCATTTTTTGCATGCATTTTCTGTAGTTAGAAAGACTATTTCCAAATCTTCCATTGCAGCTAAAGGACAAATTCTTTACATGGTCTAGGGCATTAAGCTGGTTTTAGAAATATATAAAACTGAACAAAGTCGCCAGTGCAATTCTGAAAAAAGCTAATGTGGCATTTAGAGGCAGTAAGAAAATTATAAATAGGGCATTACTCGAGTATTGCAACTAACTCTGATGTCAACATATTGAAAAGGATGCTGACTAACTGGAAAGGGCTCAAAAAAGGACTACACTTGTGACTCAAGCTCTGGGAAGTGTATTTCTCAGTAAGAAAAGAAACAAGACTGGCTATGGCTTGATTATGATACTTTCCTCTCTGAAGATAAATAGTTTGGTAACGGAGAGCCATTTAACCTAGTAGACAAACTGGAAACTGTTTTCTCTGTTAAACATAAAACATATATTTTAGTCTAGAGAAGTTTGTTTGTTGTACATAAAAAACAGCATCAAAATCACTACATGGGTACTAATTCTGTCTATGTGAGTGGGTATGGTTTATTCTCTAGATTTTTAGAATTTTAAAAGTCCAACAGATCCTTTTTGTGTTTACATAATTCTTTTCCAGTAACGTTTGTGAGGATACAGGAAGGCATTGTGAATAGAAATGTGTTTGATATTAACAACTTGAACACGCAGGGTTTGTTCCAAAGTCTCTTGATTTCAATAGAGATGTTTTTATAAGCTTTATTGATTGAACAAGGCTTTATGAACATGGAGCAAAATCCAAGAATTTTAGTACTTTAACATCATCAAGTTTTAATATCATCTTAACAGACTAAAATAGAAATTCTCTAAAACGCTTTCTCAGCCAGTGGCCATTTCTTATTTTGGAGGCAGTAAAAACTCAAGCCCATATGTATCTTAGTTATCAGGATTTACCAAATCTTTAAGAAGTCTTTGCACACTTCAGTGTTTTGCTTTTATCCAGTTCACATTGGCATTTAAAGTTCCTTCTGCAAAGTTTCTCCCACCCTAAATGATTCTACTCAACTCCCTTGCAACAGTTCAATTTCCACTTACTTGTTACTAACCCGAATCCAGTTTCATCCTTCATACTGAATCTGCATCTACAAGAAATCCCTGGACCATTTTTCTGCGTTGAAGCACAGTCTAAAACCCTGAGCACTGCAGAGGCCCAGAGGAGAGCACAGCTAGCAGAGGCAGCCAACACACAGCAGTTTGCACAGCAGTTTCTGGGCTTTGCTTCAAGATCTTCTAGGAACTTCTGGGAGCTGTTTGGGGGCCTTAGTGTGGCTGCTGCTGCTGCTGCTGCTGGGGAAGTGTTTCTGCAGCCGACGTTGCCTGCTAGCAAGATATAGCAGCCTCTGACCAGCTCTGTCAGCAGTTCCTACTCAAAGGGAGCTTTGAGCTTTTTGTTTCCAGCTGGCTCCTTGATGGTAAGGGCCAAGCACTTTGCCAGCAGGTGCAAGGAGGCATACAACTCCTGTGTTTAGTGCAGAAGCGGGCCAGAAACTCTGCTGGAGGTGGTGTTTGAGTGGTAGGCAGTGGTGGTGATGCATGGCAGGGCATGGTCCCTGGCCCTCTAGGGCCGTCTGTCACCATCACATCAGAGACCCCAGCCCAGCGAGAGCTCCCAAGGGCAGATGCAGCTCTGCGTCTGGGGACTGCAGGGGTGCCTGGAGCCTCTCACCAAGGCTGGGCCAGGGCAAATGAGCCTGGGGAGGGCCCATGCCAAGTAAGGGAGCTTCAGGATGGGGTCAGCAGGCTGCGCAGCATTAGGGCTGGCAAACGGGACGACTGGAACTTTAACAAAACCCTGCAGGTACCAGAGCCCAAACCCCCCCCCAGCTGCACCTCAGAAGGAGAAGCAGAGAGGGCTGGAATGAAAAAGGAGCTCCTAACTAAAAACCCAGACTTAAAAAGGAAGTGCACAAGAGGTGGAAACAGGGACAGGTGACCCAGAAGGGATATAAATATATTGTGCAAGTATGTCAGGGTGGGGTTAGGAAAGCCAAAGCCCCCCTAGAGTTGAATCTAGCTAAGCCAGATTGAAAACTGGCTGAACTGCCAGGCTCAAAGTGTTGTGATTAGCAGTACAAAGCCCAACCGGAGGCCAGTCCCTACTGTGGTATCCCAGGGGTCAAGGCAGGGACCAGTACTGTTTAGCAGTACATTATTCATTAATGATCTGGGTGATGGGACGGATTGCACCCTCAGCAAGGCTGCAGATAATACAAAACTGGGATGAGTGGTTGATAGACCAGATGGGTGTGCTGCTATTCAGAGACCTGGGCAGGCTGGAAAAAGGGGCGGAACGGAACCTCATGACATTCAACCAAGGGAAATGATAAGTCCTGCCATAGGGGAGGAATAACCCCACACAGCAGTATAGACTGGGGGCCAAGTGGTAGTAAAACAGCTTGGCAGGAACAGCGAGTGGTAGTGTTTTTCCATTTACTGATGGACAATGATTTGAACATGAGCCACTAATGTGTCCTTGTCAAAAAAAAAAAAAAAAAAAAAAGCCAACAGCATCCTGGGCTACATGTTAAACTGTTGCCAGCAGTTCAAGAACATGATTCTTCTACTCAAAATTGGTGAGACACAGCTGGAGTGCTAGGTTCACTTCTGGGCTCCCCATTAAAAGAGAGAGGGCAAAGAAGAACAAGTCCAGCCAACAACCACAAAGGTCATGAAGGTTTTGGAGTATCTGTAATATTGGGAGAGGCTGAGAGAGCTGGGACTATTCAGACTGGAGAAGAGAAGATTCGGGGGGATCTTATCAATGTGTATAAATAGCTCACAGGAGGCAGTAAAGAGGATGGATCCAGACTCTACTCAGTGGTGCCCAAAGACAGGTGCCCAAAGACAGGGCAAGAGGCAAAGGACACAAAATATAATAACGGAAATTCCATTAAATTAGATTTTGGTTAACAATGAGAGTGGTTAAAAACTTGGAACAAGTTTCTCCAAAAAGTTGTGGAGCCTCAGGCCTTGAGATATGCAAAAAACAACAGGACACTGCCCTGAGCAAAGGGCAGTAGATGGCCCTGCTTGAGCAGGGGCAGTGGACTAGATGGTCTCCCAAGGTGCTTTCCAGGCTCAACCATTCTCTGATTTATGTTGTTTTTTACTTCAGATGCTGACAAACTCTAAACCTACCTGTCTGCTTCAGCTATTAGAAAGTAACAAGTTTCCAGTAAAAAGCTTGTTATCTGTTCTTCAAACACAGGTCTGGCCACAGCAATGAACCAGCAATGAACCAAAAACTTGGAACATTTTTTATTTAACTTTCCTTTGCCTGCAAACACATTTCTTTTGTCCCACCATGAGCCAGAGAACTCGGTCTGTATATTTGTATGTTCCCACTGCATCTGTATTAGATCTTTATACCTCTTCTGCCTCCAAAAATATCCTTCCTCTCTTAATATGAGTGTTCCTTGTACTTGCATAAGCCTAAATTACAGCAGGAAACAAACAAAACTTTTAAATACCTCAAGCAACCTGTGATAAAAGTTGCCTAATTGAAAAACTCTACCCTTGGAGCCCTCTATGAGATAAGGCCGTGTTTAGTTTCAGCTTGTAAATCGTTGTTTGGTTTAGGTCACTGTTATTATATCACAGTTGTAATATTTAAAACATTAGCACTTAACAACTTCTTTAATAACTCTAGGCCAGCATACATTTAGGAAGTGAAAGAAAACACGGGAGCACTCAACAACGTTAAAAGCAAAAGTGTGCAAGCTGACTTGCAGCTGAAAAAAAGAGAAAGAATGTCTGCAAAAACTCGCCTCTTCCAGGACTTTTTTGAAGAAGTACTTCATTTAAGTCCAGCCTAACAAATACACTTCATTTTACCTACTGAGACAAATACTAGTGACTCTTCATTTTCTAGCCAAACCTTAAATAGACAAACAAACAGGCACCTGGCTTGGGAAGGGGCAGGGAACTTACTTCAATTTTTTTATTATTTTCATCTCTTTGATCCTCATTTTGCCAAAACACTTAAGATAAGAAACATAGAACAAAATAAGATTTAATAGCTCCCCTGAAGGCAATAACACAGTTCTGAAATTCTCTGAAGATTTGGAGGTATGTGTGGAGAAGGTCTGAATATATACTCATTTATAGGGTGTGTGTAGAAGAAACCGACAAGGCTCTCCACATTTCTCCAGCTTTTTATTTCTACATTCAAGAAAGCAATGGATAAGTTCATATTTAATATATACATATATATATCTTGTACTTTTAATCTATTTTCTTCTATGTTATTTCCCATCCAGTGGCAGATATAGAGTGTGTGGAGTTCTGGTTCCACAAAGCAAAAAATGGAACAAAGAAAATTAAAAATAAATACTCCCCAAAAAACTAGTAAATTTGCCAAATGAGTTCTGCCTAATGTAGTCTGATAGTGGAACCCAGATAGTGGAACCCATGCACTTCCAGGATTTTCTTCACATCTATTATTCATCGTCTCTTTGGCACAACTTTATATATTTCTGCTTAAAGCACTTTGGGAAACATATTACAGCTAATTCTAGTGCATTAAAATGAAAACCAAAGATGTTATCATCATTTTTTTTAAAAAAAAGAGAAGATGGGCCAAATCTGCTGTAAATTAGATGAGTCCCGTTCAGGACCACTAGTTTCACATTCAGCTCCGAGACCAGCACTCTGTGGATGCCATTTTTATAGTCAGCTATAAACAGAAGGGAAAAAATGCAGAATAAGCCTTTGAACATAGTCATAATGAATTTCTAAACATAATTATCTGGAATTCACAGTCTCCATGAACTGAACTGTGAGTATCGTTGATTCAAGCACAAACCAATCTTGTATTTTCATAAAGATTGTGAGGTACTTAACCTAACTGCTACAGTGTTATTCTTTTCTTCCAGAACAAAAGCAAGTTCCCACAAATCAGGGCCTTCTGGACATTTTTTAAAACTATAACTAATAAAGTCCTTGCTAAATATGATGGTACTTTTTCCTAATTGTTCAAAAGTTGGGGATAACATGCTCTATTTATTTTTTAGTAGGACTGCTGAGCTGCTGTTTATCTTACTGCTCCCAGACCACAGGCTTTCAAAACAGGCCCAGCTGCTCAGTGTCAGCTGTGACCTTCCATTGGTCATGAACATATTCCTGAGCCCAAAAACACAGAGGTCCTGGAAAGTCATCGTTTTCGGGCTTAGCAAATATCAGCTGTATGCATTAAACTTTCATGTCTCGCTCATCTGTTGGAGATAAGTGAAAAAATCTGTGAAAATTAGCTGAATTCCTTTTATTTTTCTGTCTCCAAATTACTCCAAGTCCCTCACCTCCATGGGAAACAGCAAATCCCTACGTGGGGAACCAGTGGAAAAGCACTGCCAAGCATTACCCAAGGATTCACCCTGCTGGAAAAGCATTTAGGCAGCCACCATTCTGCCTGACCATTGCTATTTCATCAGACACTACACACTATGTTATTGCTGCTGTTATTATTATTATTTAAATCATATCTTCAGCATTCAGAATATAGAAATGAGGAGATATAAATGTCAATGTGCAGAGGTAATTTTGCCAGACTTCGATTTTTTATAGATTCTTTGTGTAAAAGCTCACAATTTATTTCATTCTGTGATAATTTTCAGCTCAGTACGTTGAATCCCGCAGTGCCTTTTAAACAGAAGTGTTGTGATGCAAGATGACAAACGGACATTCAGAACACACATAAGTTCTCTGAAAAAAAAAAATCAAAGAAAACATCAGGCTTGCTAAGGTGAAAAGAAGGTACTTTTATTTCATCATGAAGCGGGAACACTACCCTTCTAGCCTATGTGCTATATGGAGCATTTAACATTTGCTTACGATTGACTATAAATATATTACAGTAGCTGTTGTCCTTGGATTTCTATTAACTTCTTCAAATGCATGCTCACTCCATTGCTACCCAGCATTCCAAAGCAGATTAATTTTTAATTCTGTACTACAGATGTCAGTTTATGTGATACAAAAACTCAATGTGGACATGGAAAGTAGTGGAGAGAAACAATGGCAGGTGGGGAACTTGAGTAACACTCAGCCCCATCTCCTCCCAACCCATCCCAAGACAGCACGCAGCCCCAGCAGCTAAGCCAACTACTGGGGGTACCACACACTGCACATGTATGTACACTTCTACAAAACGAGTTGAAGTATCCAAAGACAAACCACATTCACTGTCAGAGGCCCTGCATTGATACAACCTCTCGTTTTAAAATTGTATGTACCATTTGAAAAAGTTGGCTTACAGAGCAGGTGACTAAATATGTCCCTAGAACCTAAAACAATGTTTGTAGCCAAGCAAGTGTTCTGTCAAAAAGACAATATTTTGGCATGGCTATTGCCCTAAAATTCAGTTTATTGTTTTATTTTACCTCTTTAAACTTTGTAGCAGAAGCAGTATACGAGCTACTAGAACAGCATTTCTTCATTGGGAGTATGCCATGACAGCATGTATGATTTTTCAAGCTGTGGAAGTCTTGCTGTTACTAGGAAATAATATACCTGTACAGAGTGCAGAATATGAATTTGTGTAGCAAATTTGAAGGGGAATGTGAGAAAAGATTACAGCAAACTAGTGCCAGTGGCATTACAATTGCAGTATTTGGAGTGCAGGCCTCGGCAAAGTGAGCAGTGACACTAGAGGGGAGATTTAATTTTTCCTGCATCTGAAATTAGTAAAATACGTCTACAATTATTCCACCCACTCTGGGATCCACAACTCTGTCCTAATGCCTGAGCAGCTGTATAGTAAGGCCAACGGTATTCTTGGGTGCATTTAGAAGAGTGTTGCCAGCAGATCAAGGGAGGTGATCCTCCCCCTCTGCTCAGCCCTGGTGAGGCCACACCTGGAGCATTGTGTCCAGTGCTGGGCTCCCCACTACCAGAGGGACATGGAGCTCCTGGAGCGAGTCCAGAGGAGGGCTACGAAGATGAGAGGGCTGGAGCACCTGTCACACAAGGACAGGCTGAGAGAGCTGGGCCTGTTTAGCCTGGAAAAGAGAAGACCGAGGGGAGACCTTATCAATGTGTATAAATATCTGAGGGGAGGGTGTTGAGAGGATGGAGCCGGTCTCTTTTCAGTTGTGCCCAGCGACAGGACAAGAGGCAACAGGCACAAACTGAAGCACAGGAGGTTCCGGCTCAATATGAGGGGGCACTTCTTTACTGTGAGGGTGACAGAGCACTGGGACAGGTTGCCTAGAGAGGCTGTGAGGTCTCCTTCTCTGGAGATACTCAAAAGCCACCTGGATGCCATCCTGTGCAACATGCTGTAGGTGATCCTGCTCAGCAGGGGCATTGGATTAGATGATCTTCAGAGGTCCCTTCCAACCTCAGCCATGCTGTGATTCTATGTGATTCTGTGATCAATTGCATTTGTACAGAGCAGCACTCAATATGTGCAACTGCTGCTTGTAGTTGTTGATGTCTGAGGGATCCTGAGATGAATAAATAAACAGAGGCAGTCATTAGACTTTCCCGCAAAAGCTACACGTATGGAAAGATAATCTGTAGGAGTAAGAATAGAGCACATCTTTTACATCAGGGCAACCAAATAATGTATGTCTGTCACTCTCTTTAGCTGACAAGCTATTTATAGAGTAATGAATACTTTAGCTTTAGATGTACCAAACATACGAGAATAAGAGTTGCCAAAATTATCAAACTACAAAAAAATGTCTAATCAGTTCATCTTGTTTCCCTAGAGCCCTTTTAGTCACAGTGCTTTCAAGATCTTCTCTAACACATTACTTTGGATAAATTTTTGAAGAAAATGGAATTTTAAAGTATCAGAAGAGCCAGATCAGGTTGTAATGTTTGTTTGGAAAAGAAAATGATCACCAGCTGTGTCTGTTATTTCAAATGCTTTGAGGGAAATTATCTCCAAGCCATAGGACAGGTTTGCATTGGCTATCCTGCATGAGTTCTGCACTCTGGATTCCCTCTGATGGTGGTGGGAGATCAGGACAAGGATGACCACCCAACACAGCTCCTCAGAGCAGCTCATGGGAGCCACCCCAAGATGTGCTTTGGGGGCTGTTTTACTTAGAAATTGATAGAAAATGCAAAAATTAGGTCCTGGATTCAAAAATCTTCATGTTTACACGTTCTCACATTTGGCAAAGGCATATAACTACACTTTTATTTAGACTGCATAAGGGGTCCTGAATCTAAAACTTCTTTGCTGTTCCAGCACTTGGCCTCTGAACTCTCCCACAATATGGGAAATTAGGGCTGTCATAGGAAATCAGCAAATAACAAGTTTTGAGTGAACAAAAAGAGGTATTCTTTACACAATATCCACTTAACCTCTAGAAGTCATTTCAACAGAATGTCGAAAACCTAAAAGCAATTGCACAGATTCATATGAGAACTATTTCAGGGACTATTAAACTGCCTTAAGTGAAGAAGTTGTAGACTTTTGGAGACCAGATTATTCTGAGAAATGTCACCATCCACTTCATGTATTTATTCTCTCTAGCACCTATTATTGGCCCCTGGCAAAGACTGGATACTGGACGAAAGGGAATGTTATTATGAC
This sequence comes from Anser cygnoides, assembly GCF_040182565.1. Classification (NCBI taxonomy): domain Eukaryota; kingdom Metazoa; phylum Chordata; class Aves; order Anseriformes; family Anatidae; genus Anser; species Anser cygnoides. The sequence continues at coordinate 90,043,206 of NC_089875.1, forward strand.
ACAAAACTCATGTGCTTTGTAATAGAAATTGCCATAGCTATTCATTTTTGTTCTGAGTTTGAAGTACACACAAACAGACATTTAGACACTGGAAAATTCAGTACATTTCTATTCATCTTTCATCTCCAAAATACAAATTTACTGATGATCGATAAGGAGAAAAGAAAGACATGGATTTACATTTCATAGTAGCTTCTCAAAAGTTACTTGGATTTCTTCTGCATTTTTTTTCCCCCAACCCCCAAAATTTTTTAGAATCCCTGATCCTTGAGTATCCTGAGGTCATGTCTGTCTTGTGAAGCTAAGGCTTATACCTACCAACCTTCATGATGTCTGAAACTCATCCATATTCTGGTTCCAGCATCAGAAATATCTACCAGGCACATCTACCAGGAAGAGTGACCCACAGGGCACCTGCTGACAGGCTGGACTGCAGTAGCTCTGCCTTGAACCTGGTGCATTCAAACTGCCTGAGCAGTTGGCTTGGGCTGCCAACATGTTTATCAGGCATGCCTGAACTCTCCTTCTAAAAGTGGCAAGTGCTTCAGCTGGGCCTTTTAGTACCTGTTCAAATGTTTACACTCGGAATGGAAGATAAGACTGGTCTTGAGAGTGTATTAGCAGTTGGCAGTTCAGTTGTGCATCATATACTAAATCCACACTGGGTATAAACAGTGAGCTTTAACTTCCCAATTCCTTCTACGTGAAGTCTCCCCTTCCACTTAGCATAGTCATATGTATGATTTTTTTTAAGGACAGTGAAATGAATGGTTTATCTGCACCACCTTTTTGTAAGTGCCTGTGGTCTGGACCTGCCTGTGCTCCAGGCTGACCATACACAACAGCCAGCTCCCATTCACCGAGACTGAAGCAGAGCTAGTGCCTGCTTACCCATAAAAGCTCACACAGGAGTAGCCTGAGAGGGGCTGGGTTGCTGTCAGCATAGGACGCTGCTCTGCCATCACAAATACCAGCATAACCAACAACATCAGGCCATCTCTACCAAGGTGCCAGACACCAAGGGTCCGGGTTACAATGTCTGGTTCCTTTCTGCTGGTTCTTGTTCCTGGATACAAAAGCATACCAATCCCCTTTTTTGTGTTTGGAGGCTTCCCATATTAAATGAGGTATTGTACAGTGAGCTGGAGATGACCAGAACATTTTTATACAGTCCCTGAACTTTATATAGCTTTCTTAGTAAAAAGTAGTGCAGCATTTCACTGCTGCCATGTATTTCTTTCAAGGATTCACAGATTGTCCATACAAATGAGTAACACCTGAGTCTCAGGAACCAGGTGCTTCTGTTCACAAACTTCGCACTATCTTTTCAGTCATTTGGGCTACACAAAACAGCACACAGTAGGAGAAAAATAAGTAGCTCTCAGAGAAACAGGTTTATAATATTGAGCACATCCAGCTGTTTATTTTCAATACATGGATAACATTAGTAGAAAGTCTACATGCAAGTAATAGAAATTACCTTTGTCTTACTGGGAATGATATCTGAAATGCAGTTTCTGTTGTAACTGTTTAGCATTGCTGATACAAGCCCAAAACATCACTGGACAATGTTAATACAAAATTATGCATCCTTATTAGGAAATGTTTGGGTAACAATCAAAGGTGATTTATGAGCTAGAATGTAAAATATACGGGAATATTTTTGAGTATTACAATATCATACCATACTGAAAAGAGCAAGGAAGCTGAAATACAGCACTAACAATCGTCTGCTGTGGAAAGACATACATACATTGTTATTTTGGTTTTAGCACAGGGGAAAGTTATCTCCTTCCAGAATAAGCTGTAGGCAAAGAACATGTAGCTCTACATGTGCACACATTAACATTAATGTGGATAAATAAGTTACAGGCCAAATTTGATGTGGGATTGTTCTGTACACGTGACAAACTAAAAACATGTTAACAACAGCAAGAGATGCAATTTAGTAAATTTAGTAAATTTAGTAAATTTGTTCCAATGAGTCCCAGGTACTGATGTGTACACTTCCTTTTTTGAACAATTTATTAGCATATTTCTTAAGCTTAACAGAGTGATTCAACAATAAAATTTCTACAAACTCGTGGTGTTCATTTTGCCCTCTCCAAAATCAAAGTTTTTTCACATCTGCTATATGCACAGTGTGGAAACTTTATATGTAAAATTTATCCAGTGCAGTTAGAGCTGTGGTCATTGAAATTCTAAAAACAACATCAGAAATATATGAAATAATGGACAGAATAACAGGAAAATCAGAAAATCTTTGATTACCATCAATCCTAACACAGCAAAATTATTCACATATTTTCTAGAGCCTGCTCTGATTTCATTTACCATTAAAATAATTCTGATCATAGTGCTGCCTTGTGCCATTTAGTCCATAAGTAAGACAAGGCAGTGAGTAACTTATGCTGTTGAAGACAAACATGGCTTTTCCTCATAACACCCCTTTGGGGAGTATAATGTTAATGTATCAAAGCTCCAGATAGGGTCATAAGATGAGGGCAAACCTGTCAAGATTTCTGTTAATTTTAATTCAGTTCTGCCATTTAATTTTGAAAGCAAAACATATTGAATCAACAATGTGAATGAATAGTGAATTAAAGGAAATGTTCTATTTATAAAATAAGCCAGATTTGCCTGCCAGGTGCTCGTACAGCAACCATTCTTTAAAATAATTAAATAAATAAACAGACTAAATACAATACAAGTGTATTATACACAGATAAATAGTAGCAGGTGAAAGCATAATATTAAATAAACATAGAGCATAAAGAGTTTTAAAAACACAATTCTTGTGCAAACAACAGCATTGATAATCACAAAGGTGGCCATAGGTTAGCATTCGGTCAACCAGGCTGTCCAGACGAATGAGGCCCATAAGAATGCAGCTCCACAGCATGTACATCCCACATCCATTCTTCATTCTTCCTCACTTGTTTTGATTCAAGCTCAACACTAGATGCATACATGCCCCTGTCCTCTGGTTTCAACTCTGGCTCAGCTCTCTAAACAGCCACCAAATTCATCCAAACTGTTCCACATAAAAATGCCTTGCCAGTAAACTTGTGTTTTCTCTTTGCAGGTCATGTTCCCTCATCAGCTCCAAGTTGCTCTGTGCTTATCAGGACAGCAAAATGAAACTTTAATGAGTGAAAAGTCAAAAGAGCACAGACACTCCCAGACTCAAAGTAAATTATGTGACAAACATTCTCCAGCCTAACAGAGGCACCTATGGCCCTAATTAAGCCAACAGCAGCACAAAATTCTGTTTAAACATTGAAAATGCCATCTCCGGGGATTTATTCTGGTCACTTCAGACAGTGATGGCTTGGTGGGAGAGAGGTGGCTACTTTTCCAGATGACTGGAGTGAAATTTGGCACTGCCCATTGCTGTAACTGGCTTTCAGAGTGCACATTTCCCTTCCTGAATGGTACAGACTGGTTCTGCTCACAGATTAGAGCAGACTGGAAAAGTCCATTGCATTTGGGCATGAACTTGCAAAACAGAAGAGCCTGAAGAATCCAGCCATGCATTGCTTGCTGTATACAACTGACCAGTAGGCTTGTATGATCAAGGCCTGTGCATAGACAGGACAAAAACATAATGGCACAGAGAAGTTCAGAGCTGTAAAAGATATGGAGGCGTCCTGGACCTGGGAGCATGCTCAGATGATATGAATACAATGTGGGGTGGGGGGGGAAGCTCTAAAAAGAACAGATGTAGTCTGTGAATACCAGCTTTATTTTGAGAAAATAAAAAGTGCAGGTTAAACACTGTGGTTTTATAAGGTCATCAGTTTTGAGTACCTCTGTTTTTTTGTTTTGTTTTTTTTTTTTTCCCCCTGTGTATAAGTATGTATCAAGTTGCTAGCGGCTTGCCGCACTAGAACATTCCCTGTCCATGGGAGACACACCAACCACTTTGGCTTTCTTCACAGCATTCTCAATGCAAACTTGGTAAAGCTTTGGTCAGCTTAGTCACACTGTAAACAACACTAAGCAAATAAATCATGAAGTACAATAAAGTGAATCGGAATGAAGTTCATTTGCTGAGTAAACAACCACCAGAGCAGTTACAGCAGTCATTTATCTGATGCAACAGCAAAAATCAAAATAGACTACAGATCTTCTATTACTGTAATCCCTGATCTCAACAGAACCCCTTAATGAAGTAATTCTTCTTGTGATTTCTGGCTGCTGCTGTTTTCACGAATTACAGCAAACATACTGACTGAAGGGTTCATAAAATAAATCACGTTCTGTATAATCCTGTAGCACAGGCTACATTTATAATGAGTGTGATCATACTCTGAGCTCTAGATCTTCCAAGCCTCCAGGCAGGGCGAGTGGTCACAGTCTTCCACAGCTCCCTTTCAGCCAGGCTGCCTCTCTGTGGAAAACAAGAGTTTGGGAAGGGTACACTGATGTGAGTTTGGATGTGCCAACACTCCTGGCTAGAAGAGTTTAGAGAGTCGTTTATGGCCTGTCTCAGTTTTAGCTTCAACTATCCAATATTGACAATACTGGAGGACATTGGAAGGTGGGTTTTGTTGGCTTGCAGTATGGTGAATAGACTTTCTACGGACACACCGGGATTGTCTATGATATGCAGGTGATCAGCCTCAGCAGCTAGAGAATTCCCTTTCTTTCTTGATTCTTGTGTTCCCATATGACTGCAAAAATGTCTTCTAAAACAAAAGAATTCAGCAAGTCAGTGCTTGGCAGAGGAGAGTCCGCCCTGACATAAAACACAGCAGAGTGACACATGGAAGCTCTTAATAATGGTGGGAGAAGGGATCTCTGATCAAGTAGAAGTGATCTCTAAATGATGAATACAAAGGAGCAGATATTAGATAAGAGAGTAAAAGAGCAGGATGGTGTCAGCCTGCTCTTCCAGACTATGGAGCGCCCTCACTCACCTGGATTTTTGAAAGAGATCTATCACCCATGAAAACTGAGGAGAAGCCTGTTTGCCCAAGAACTATCTAGGAATGGATAGGTACTTCTCAGTTCGGTAACTGGAATAAGTAAAACATAGTATCATGAATATTTTCCTCTAGACTCTGTGGTGTTTAATGATTTCCTCAGGAATATGTGACAGTAAAAAAAAATTATGCAAATTTACCTGGATTTTTAGATATAAATGATATGGAATTAGACTTCAGTTAATCAGCTAACTATTTACAAAGACTTTTATACTTTCAGGAAAACATTTTCAAAGATATCTATATTGTATCTAAGGACAATTCTAGCAAAAGAGTTAACAAAAACTCCATTACTAGAGTTTTCATCTGTATTTACTCTTATTTGGGTTTCCCTTGTTATCTTTTTGGCCATTTCTCACAATTAAACCAGTCTTTTATCACATTGCCAGATTGCCTCCAGCTTGTTTATCTTAATCTTGAAATCATGCACTTTTTTTTTTTGGATTACTCAACTATAGTCTCCAAGATGTGAACTGATTTTTATTGTCTGAAAGGGAGAATGTAATATGAAACAGATAAAAAGAATCTTGTTAAACCATATTTTAGGGAAATCCTCATTGAAAAAAAAAAAAGGTATATGTTTTTCTCCCATTTTGTTGCCAGCTAAAATTGACTATACCTAAATACATGCTGTTCTAGTCATAACCTAGTGCAGTTTAGGGCATTTCATTCAAGCAAATGGATAGATTCCAGAGAAGATCTCAAAAGACTATGAAATTAAAAGATGGCCATAGAGATGGCATAAACAAAACAGCTGAAGAGATTTTTCTACAGTTAAAATGTATTAGAGAAATTTATTGCCTTGGTTGTTCAGGGATAGAAATAACCAAATTTTTTCAATCCATGATAATAGTGATTTCTCCAACCTTTTAACTTCTCCTCATGAATAAATAAAACATATCTTTCTATAAGACCTACTGGGAAATTTATTTCAATAGAAATTTCATCACAGTCACTTATCTATGGTAGTTGCAATGTTTAAATAGAGCAAACAGTAGAGGTTGGTTTGGTTTGGGGGTTTTGGTTTGTTCTCTTTTTTTAATTGTGATAGAGTGTGAAAATTAATCAGTTTTCATTTCACTAGTTTACTGTAGGTAGGATTGGTATGTGCACAGCTACAAAAATGAGTAACTAGAGTGCTGTATAAAAGCTGTGGAAAGTTCATGTTCTCTGTTGACCGAGTGCAAACTGCTTTTACCTTCTTCCCTATTACTAATCATGAAAGAAAAGTCATGTGAGTCGTGTTCTAATTATTATTTTTTCCAGTGGATAGAACCCTTTTAACAAAGCCTAGCTGGAGGCATGCTCCTCATGCTCAAGCTCCCACCAGCACTGCAAGACTTCCCTGCCCTCAGCTTCCTTCTCCGCAATTCAAGATTTAGACATGGCCCCTCAAATCACTCTGAAGCTGGGAAGTTCCTCTTTTCTTCAAAGGAGAACTGCTGTGAACCTCTCTAATACAGACATCAGATAACCTCTGAAAGAGCTTAATTCAATTTGTCAGATGAGTGAATTGGGTGGTAAGCTATCTCACTATCCCACCCTTTACAACTGAGACAGACCACTCTGACAGCTGCCAGGTCTGTGAGGGGACAGAATTACAGGGTCCCAAGCAAGCGTTTAGGATCTTTGGTAGAAGAGAGCTCTAGTCTATCTTTACTTGGCATCAGCTCAGTGATTCATAATGAAACCATTCATAGCCTTTCTTTATAGCAGCAGGCTGGGGGAAATGCTGAAAAATTGAAGGTGCTGCTTTCACTGTCCCTGGAAACTGTCAACTTTATGAGTTGACCAAAGTTGCTGAAATGGTGCCAATCTGTGGGGTTACAACCAGTAATTCTTTAATGCCTTCTCTTAAGAAATAGGAAATTGTTTACAAGCGACCAAGTAATCTACTCCATTACACAGTCCAGCCTCTATCAGTTATAATCTATAAATAAATCATGTAAGGAAGTGCTTTTAGCTATCACACATAATGAACCCACCGAGATTTGCTGTGTCACCTTTGTCAGCCAGCATGCTGCACAGCAGGGGCTGGAGGAGAGTCCTGCATTGTCCTGACGGAGACAGCCCTGAGTATTTATGAACCTAAACATTGCACTGAAACAGAGCTAGACTATAGCACAGAAAGTATGTCCGCAGAGCAAAATAAAACACCAAGGCTAATGTGGAGGCAAGCAGCAATTTTAAGACTTTTGTTCTGCTGAGGAAAAGAATGGAAAATGACTTACTTTGGTAGCACACATTGTGTGAACCCAAGAGAGCCCAAAAGAAGAACGGCAAGATTGTAATCATCGCTTTCGCATGTGGTTTGTTACACAGTCCTAGAACTACTATGTTTTACTGCTTAATATGTGGGTTTTTTGATTAAACTTCTACATATTTTCATTTGATTAAAACTTTGGGGTGGAAATGGTGTCCAAGCTAACCCAGGCGTACTTATTCTCCCCAAGCTAACACGTGCACATTCTGAACTCACACACGTACACAGACAGCAATTTTGTGCAAACAGTTTTAAAGTATGGGAATTAAGCTTAGTGCATTTTAACTGTCCTGGAATTACCATTAAATACACAGAGAACAGTTTACATCCCTCTGTTTTTCAACAACAAATTTAACAACCTTTTAACACTTAAATAATGGTTCTATAAAATTACTTTTAAATAATTTTATACCAGATACTTTACAGATCTTCTGTGAACTTTAAATCTGGATTTTGTGTTCATCAGAGTTTGTGTTCATCAGAGACAGGACACCAGATTCCTTTTGCAAATGCAGTTTCAGTTGTCGTTCAGAACTGCTGATTCTCCTATAAATGACATCTGAAAATCGATATTTTCTAGCTTATGATAGTTAAAAAAACTGCATTAATACTTTTTTTTATATCTGGCCATAATCTAAATGGTAAATCTGTCATTTTTTCAAAGATAGCAAAGTAGAGAAATGCTAATGAATATTGGATCTCTTTTACATTTTGCAAAATATGCTGTATTCCTTTGTAACCTAAGTCTTTGAAGTATTGCCATTCTTCACAGAGGCAATGGGATTGGGTCAACATTGAATATTGTTGAACATCTTCATGTAGAACATGTAAATTCCAGTACTGATCAAGTTTGCTCTTCAGCAATTAATAACTTGCTAAGGTACTGCCAGGCTACTGAAAGTGTATCAGTTTGACTAAGAATGTAAGCTAAGCAACCTGACACTAGTAGTCAGCATGAAAATTTGTTTTGTCCTATAGCAGCATGACTTTGGCCATGTGCATGAAGCCAGTGCTATTGGATTTTACCTGTCAATGAAGACAGAAAAATCTTTCCATTAAGAAATCAAGGTTCACTGACACGATGTGACACAGTGGGTCAGGGTTACCCTTGACAAGATTTTGTAAATTTTTCACAAAGTACCATGGACATGGACAACCTCCAGTATATATCCTTAAAAATTACATGGTGCAATCAGGACATCTCACGTGGATGACCCTGTACTATGGATGGCCTAACCTCTCAACAGTGTAGCTTTTCCAAGGTTGTCTGTGGTAATGTAATAGAAGTACATGAAAGTAGAAGTGATATACCTCTAACAAAAGATAACTTGAAAGTGACAGCATGATGTAACATAGATAGGAGAGTATCTGAAAAAAGAGTCTCTAAATACCATGAGGTAGAAAAACAGACCACTTACACAGCAAATTTCCAAGATTTAAGTAGAGACAGAAAACAAGTGGAGAACAGCTTAAGGCACAAGAAAGAAAAATCTGTAATATAAAGCTGCAGTTTCATAGAATGGTTTCATAGAATGGTTTGGATTGGAAGGAAACTTGAAAATCATCTAGTTCCAACCCACTTCCACTAGAGCAGGTTGCTCAAAGTACCACCCAACGTGACCTTGAACACTTCCAGTGTTGGGGCATCCACAGCTTCTCTGGGCAACCGGTTCCAGTGCCTCACCACCCTCTGAGTGAAGAATTTCTTCCTAACTTCCAATCTAAACCTACCTTCTTTTAGATTAAAAGCATTACCACTTATCCTATCCCTACACTCACTAATAGAGACACCCTCTCCAACTTTCTTGTAGACCCCCTTTATGTATTGGAAGATCTCTATAAGGTTTCCCTGGACCATTCTCTTCTCCAGGCTGAACAATTCCAATTCTCTTAGCCTCTTTTCATAGGAGATGTGTTCTAGCCCTCTGCTCATCTTCATGGCTCTCCTCTGGACTCCCTCCAACAGGTCTATGTCTCTCTTTTGCTGGGGGCCCCAGAGCTAAACACAGCACTCCAGGTGGGATCTCACAAGAGCAGAGCAGAGGGGGAGAATCACCTTCCCTGACCTGCTGGCCACACTTCTTTTGATGCAGCCCAGGATACACACTGCTGGCTCATGTCAAGTTTTTCATTCACCACCAAGTCCTTCTTCACAGGGCTCCTCTCAATCCATTCATCATCTAGTCTGTACTGATGTTTTAGATAAATCCCTGAATTATGTTATAGCCAAATCCTGGTATTTTAATGTACTTACTACAAACTGTATTATATACATACTTTTAACATATTTTGCCACTGAGAAGTGAAAATCGATGTCTCTGAAATGTTTGGTTCCTTAATTACCTTGTCTATATTATAACTCTGAATTTTTGTACGTTTTTTCCTAAAATGCAGTTGGTATTAATAACATGGCAATAATTTCAGATTTCAGTGAGCTAGCCAGTTACTTGCTTAGGAAAAGTATGTGCTCATTCTCTGAATCCTAATGAGCTCCTGCACAATATATTTCATCCATTTAGACATAAACCAGTAAAAACAGTATTTTTCAGGCAAATACCCTAGCAGGAACTTGCTATACATTACATTCCTTCACTTTTAGGGTAGCAGACAGTGGGGTAGCAGACAGACAGATACCTCCTGCACCCCATTCCTTTCCTCTCCAAGAAGAACCCAAAGGTATTGCCACTAGTGCCATCTGAAGGTGCCCAGCACCATTAGAAACATACTCTCCATTTTGCCTTGCTGAAAGCTTTTTTTTGTCTGTGCCCCAGCTTATTCCTAAAATACACCTGATTCATAATTTCATCATTAGTGTGCTGGGTTTTAGAAAGAACCTTCTTCAAAGATAAAGGAGTAAGAACTGGTGTTGAAACCGAGCACCAGTGCTATAATGTAGGTCAGACAGGTTTCCTTTGAACAAAACCTTGACTTATGTACTGTGCTGTCTTATATGTGTTATCTGTTTCACAATGAAGAATAGAATCCCTGTTAAAAGTTCCTTCTTTTGGCAATACTGTTTTATTGTCGCTAATGTTATCAAACTTCACTTTTTTGAAAGTTTTCCCAACTTCCATTTTACTGAAATGTGACAAATCTTGAAAGCTGTTTGAGCCAAGAACCATCAGAAAACAAGCCCAGCATTACTGATTTTCTTTTTTTTTTTTACTTTCTTCAGTCCAGCAATGTGTCATGACATCAGCTGCAAAGCTAAAACAGAATTACCATTCTGAGGCTAAAGCCAAGCTAGATAGGATTTGTAAACAGTTTAGATGACTGATATGCAACAATGTTGAGCCATCAATACAGAAATGTATAATGTGAATGCAGGTCATAGTATAAAGAACCCCCGTGCTGAACTTTCAAGTGCTTCAATCAGTGTTGTCCCACCAGTAACAAACAGATTGCCTTAGCCTTCATGTTTTTAAGTCTTTAGCTCATGCTGGTCAAACCCTGCTCAGGCAGAAGAGCAGTCAGAGAATCGCCTGTAGCAGTTTTGTGATGACATCCCCTGGGCTCCAGCACAAGTGAGGACTGCTACTTTCCATTTCCACGAGTAACAAGGGAGCTGGCACTGGAGACAGGAGAGTGATCCAGCAGTCTTTCTAACAGCAAAGTCCCCTGCATAAGGAGAAATATTCACCCACAATGCAGTTAGGTACTTTTTGCTGCTCACTCATAAAACTTGCCTTGGGTAGATTTGAGAATTAGGCCTCAATCCTAGGCTCATTTTCCTATCTTGTGCATGATGAGGAATGGAACAGCATTACTTCCAGACAATTTTGTTGACAGTCTTGAAAAAATCTAGGTTGGTTTCTTAATGCATCTGAAACCATTTATGTGCCCTCCAAAGCTTTTACGCAACTGGACTGGAAAACTCTTAGCCTTCCCTACCATACAATTATTCCATAATTCTGTCCTTAGCTGTCTTCTCTGAAGCTTTGTCAACAAAGAAAGCTGAGAATGTAAAACTGACAAAGAAATTTTTAGACACCTTTGACAGGGCTGTTTTAGTAATACAAAGGCTAAAGAATATGTGCCTTTCCACGCAGAGGAGAATGAAACCCCTCTCAAGAGTGCATCCCAAGCAATATTTCACCTATTTCTATTAACCACAGGCTTGGCTGATATGTGGGAGCCCAAATGTTATCTACAGTAAAACATCAATTTATAAAAGTCAAAAAGTGGTTCTGATAGGTAAGAGAAAATATTTCTGGCAACTGAAGAAAATAAGAATAGGATAGAAGATGTAAGACGGAATTTTTTAAAAACACTTACCTAAGAGTATTCCATGAAATTCATAGAAATTATTTTTTCTAAACATGTAATTTTGTTTCTTTGTTACATCTACAAGGATTTCAAATGTATAATATCCAAAGTTGTTCTCAGGCTCTCAGTTCCTGCACCACAGTGGAATTTGGCTCCAGATTCAAATACCTAAATTCAGATGTCTACATATATGCATCCACGTGTGAGCCAGCTGTGTAAGCTTTCCACAGACAGCAGTGTTCTGGTCAACTCAGACAGTGGAGCCTGCAGAGCTCTTCATCATGCCCCAAAATAAATATCAAGGTCTTAATTAATTTGCCTATATTTAGGCACTTACTGCCTTTTGTATAATGTCAGGGAGGGCATCCTGCTTTGCATTAATCTGCCACTCTACAAGGACCCAAGTCTTCCATAGCCGTGTTGTCCCATGGACGTGCTATCTGGGTGTCTCATATACCACAGGGCACCTCATGCAGCGGTAGACACCCTATATTTATGCAATCAAAATAGGGTCTTAGTGTCTCGTCTCCAAGCTCCATTGACTCCATAACAGAAACTCCTAGTACACATAGAAGCACATAAATTTATGGATTTAGGCGTCTGTATCTGAAACAAATCCTACTCTGAGAGATCCATCTGTCTCTTCTATAACACTGACAAGGCTTTTGATAAAATCTTTTACTTTGTTTTTTTGTTGTTATATGTTAATAGCAGAAGTCAGTAAATTCCTAAATGTTTTACTGGTAGAGTGGAAGCATCAGTATCATAACAACAAGTTTTAGATATTCAGTGTCCAAAAGAAACCACTGGATTTTGTTAAAAAGTTGGTTAGTTACTTTGTAATGATAGTATTCTAATTCTACCAAAAATATGCCATTTCAGAATATCGGGTCGGAACACTTAGGAAATGTCAGACTATAATTAAAAATGTTCTACACATGAGAACAGATGATGAATACATCATGTCTCAGCGGGCAAGCTATGCTTCTGACAGATAAAATTCTGTAATGATTCTACCAGTAACCATATTATTAAGAATGCTCTTAGCTAGAGTCCATATAAAAAACAAAAGGTTTCAATCATAAGGAAATTGATACAGATGAGATTAAAGTGGCTTTTCCACTTCCATTAAGACTCAGATGCACATTCACATTCCTGCCAGAAATAAACATGAAATACATGGAATTTTTAAATCCATGCAAGACTAATTAAAAAATCTAATCCAGAGTGAAAAGGGGGGCGGGGGAAAGAAAGAAAGAAAAAAAAGTTTTAGTTAAATTATAAGTTCTTGGAAGTTAACTCACTTGACTGACTTGGTGGGGATCAGCATGCAATACCCACTGGGACTGATATAATGGAACAGTAATCACTGGATCTCCTGGCTGTCCAAAACCCTGCAGAAAAGGCCTTGAAAGCGCAGCTTTATTACATCAAAGCTCTTAGTCCAAGCACTTAGCCAACATTGTCTCTGCCAATTCCATTACCAAGTTAGTCACTCATATCACTCTTCAAAAAAAGAAAATCTGGATAACACTGTCTCAAATTATTCAGCACAGGTTTTGACAAATGATAAAGTGGTCTTCTGTACACTTTACCATGTGTGCATGCATAGTCCATTCTTTTCTATCTAAATTAAACAGTGTAACTACTCCTAAAGGTAAAAGAATCACTGTGGCAAACAAAACAGGCTTTAAGATTTTGACATTACTCATTCCCACTCTTTCTCGTATGTCTCACACATAGCAACTACCAAAATGCAGATTTTATTCTAAGATCATAGACCTATGAATGCCTTACTTTTTCTACTGCTCAACAGAATACTCAAATTCATAGAAAACTATGTATCATTTCAAGGTGGTACCTGGAGACCTTTCAAGAAATGGTTCCCTGCTTGGTGGAAAAAGAAAGCTTACAGAATCACTGAGAAGTTCAAGGGAATGACGTTGCTACTGCTAGTGAGAGGAGAACAAGAATCCAGTCTAGGACAGGGAAATAGCAGATGAAGGAGCAGTGATAAAATTTGGTTTGGCAAAATTTACTCTGATGCCATTTCAAAGCCGTCACTTTGAAGAGTTCATGGAGGAGAGGTGAGGTGCCAGAAGGCTTGCAAAGGACAAATCAATGGTCTGCCTTCAACAAATGGGAGTCAGAGGATTCGAGGTCAGTCAGCCTAATCTCAGTTCAGTATTAGCAGAGTAAAACATGTTATTTGAAAATATTTAGAAAATAGCTAGGAGATGAATCACAGTCAATAGTGTTCTACAAATCTACTTAATTTCCTCCTACAAAAGGAATTTGGGCCTTATACATAGAGAGAATGCAGTCAGTGGTGTGTATCTTAACATTCACACAATTCATGGCACTGTTCTACATCATATTTTCATAAATAACCTAAAAATAAATACAGAAAGAACAGACTGTAAATAAGTACTACAACTACTACGCAAAATCTGTACCCAGACAATTCAGATTTACATGTGAACTCAGCTATGCTTAGTAGCATAGCTACTTTGTGGCAGAGGCCATTCTATGTCCACATTACTTGACTTCCTTCCCCTTCATAACAAAGTGGCCACATCTAAGGCGCTTATTGCCTAGCGTAAGTGGTTCCTGGTCCACATCAACCTCACCCATGCTCAAACATCTAAAGTGTTAGTTGGCTTGGACCAAAACCACAACTGTCATAGTTTTAACAGGCTATAAACAGCACAAGTGATAGAATCATGATACTAGGATCATTCATTGGCATGCTTAATTTTCTCATGTAAATCTGCTTAAAGACTAATTATCAATGATTAATTGCCAAGCTGGAAATCTCAGGGAGCATTCCAGAGAAATCTCTGCTGGATCTACAGCTGTTCCCTGTATGATCTCAAAGACAAAGTGAGCAATGCCTCTGTAACTCCAAGTGGTGCTGGAGTGGGAAAGACTTGGAAAGGCACAAGAAAGCTGAAGTCAAGGATGGGATGGGCAGAAGGAAATTCTGATAGATCTTCACAAAATGAAGTACTGACTTTAAAAAAATATGAGGCAACTCAGTAAGAATACTGTTATGCACTTGTGTAGGCATATTCTGCTGCACAGAAGCTCACTTAGGCAGCAGATCTACAGAAAACAAACTGAAGGTTAAAATGACCCACTAATTATGCAAGTTTACATTCAGCGTCATCCACACAGTAACTGCGAAGACAGGGTCGGTCTCATGGAAATATCTGAGCCCACAGCATTGCAGCCGGGGCACTGTGTCCTGATGCTCCAGTGTGGGGGCTGTGGGGCAAAGTGACCCAATGTAGTGTGGGGTTGCATGGCCAACTTGGCTGAAGCTCTCAGATCAAATCTCCCTCAGCTGGGTAGAAACACCCCGCACCGCCTCTGTTCTTGACACAGTTAGCTTTTCAAGGCCTTTATTTCCTTACTGCCTACCCTTGATACCTTTGAAGCAACTCTGTTTTTGAGCCAGTATCTCATGCGACTTTCCCAGGCCATCCTCCTTGTGCAGCAGCTTTGTGCTTTTACTGGACCCACCTGACTCTGAGACATCACAGTGTATGAAAGAAGGAGATGGAAATTGAAGCATAGGCAACTATAAACTTTATCCGGTTTCCACTCCTGCAGCAATAGTTTCTGTCAGAAGCACCAATAACTCTCCGCTTGCCACAGAATTACACATTTTATTCCACACTAATTAACAGATCTGTTACTAACAATTATAAGTAACAGTTCAAACAAATAATGCAGTTTTATTGATTTATTTCAGTAAAGAACTGGGTTTTCTGGGCTCCAGTCCTAGTATATTTAGCCTTTCTCCATGTCTTACAATTCTGGTCCCCAGTCATCCACAGCTCCCTACCAAGCCACCAATTCCAATGAAAAACAGAGTGAAGAAGCGATAGCCTTCATGTAGATCTTGTCCTAAGATGGGGTTGAACTATAACTGTTATCTGCCTACTTCTGGGAGCTATGAAGTACCCTAAACTCCCCAGGTTAGCCATAGCCCCAGTGACCCTCCATTTTTGCACATGGGGATTATGCGTAGATTCAATAAGCAAATGGATTCAAATCCAGGCAGTCTGATTCCCAGATCACTGAAGAACTCTGTAAAACAGAGGTAAGAGTACCAAGGCTCACTTAGATAATCTTCAGCGCATTAGGCACTCAATACTTCTACGTGCTATATGGTTCTCCAGAAGATAATGATAAGCCAGAAGTTGTAAAATATTATTTTATGTCGTGGTTTAACCCGGCTGGCAGCTAAACACCACACAGCCATTCGCTCACCCTCCCCCCTCCCTCTCTGGGTTGGGGGAGAGAAACGGGAAAGTGAAGCCTGTGAGTTGAGATAAAGACAGTTTATTAAGACAGGAAAATAATAATAACAATAATAATAATAGTGATAATGATAATAGTATTAACAATAATAATGTGTAAGAAAACAAGTGATGCACAATGCAATTGCTCACCACCCGCTGACCGATGCCCAGCCTATCCCCGAGCAGCCAGCCCCCCCACCCCGGCCAGCCACCCCTATATATTGTTTAGCATGACGTCAGATGGTATGGAATACCCCTTTGGCCAGTTTGGGTCAGCTGTCCTGGGTCTGTCCCCTCCCAGCTCCTGCTGCACCCCCAGCCTGCTCGCTGGCAGGACAGAGCGAGAAGCCAAAAAGTCCTTGGCCTGGTGTAAACACTGCTCTGCAACAATTAAAACATCAGCATGTTATCAGCACTCTTCTCATCCTAATACAAAACATAGCACCCTACCAGCTACTAGGAGGAAAATTAACTCTGTCCTAACTGGAACCAGGACATTTTACCAATTAATTCCCACTCTACCCATACCAAATTTGACTCCAAAAAAAAAAAATAGTTTTCTGCAATAGAAATTTTCAGAACTTTCCATGGCATTCATTGGTAATCATTCAAGTTTAGGAAAGTCCAGCTTCTCAACCATCTTTCATCAGGGTCTATCCTATCTGGATGCGTCAGTTAAATAATATTGAGACTTCACATCAATCCACACTGTAGTTTTGAACGCAGTTAAAAAGATGTGTATTTGTAGCATTTAGCCTAGAAAAAAACATAAGATCTGCAAATGATCTTACATTCTGAGTTTACTAAAATCATCACTTTCACTATGTTGTTAGCATCATAAACCAAATTTAAAATGGAGAATCCTCTGAATAAATGGAGTAACTATTGCAAAACCAGACATTTAAATTTGAAAGACACACATTCCACCAGACATGGCTAATACTGAATATTCAAATATGTTAGTTATAAAACTCCACTCACATTCAGTTACTAATCAAGTCTTGACATAAAGCTCTTCTTCCAAAGTGAATGAAAAAAAATTAACAGGTGGAGGAAGGAGTGGAAAACATCTTCAGTGACTGGCATAGATTGTGATTCTTTAAAACTATACTGGATTATAATTTCTTCTGTTGTATGGAATTCAATGTTTTCTGTCTCTTTGTAAGACAGAACTGCATTTTACATCAAATAGGAAACATATGTTCTTCCTTGTTTTATAAAAATAATATTTTTCATATGACTAACATTTCACGTTCATATATTTCATACAATATTCAGTAAACATACAAATTTAGACATTTTCCTGTGGTCATTCAGAAAAAGTAATAGAATGTTTTATAGATATTAGGGAGATGTCTACCAAGAATGTTTTGTTCTTGAAAAATAACGGAAAAAAAAAAAACCAGATTGAGACAACATAGGAGTAAGCATTTCTCCAACTCTTTGACACAGACATCTCATTCAATGCATCAGACTCTTTTATAGAGCTTGAGAAATATGCTGGAGAGGAATTCACTGATTCAGCAATCAATTATTTCTTTCCATACAAGGAGCACACAGACCGAAGACTCAGACCCATGCGCATTTTGTTTTCGAAAGCTTAGGAACATTTCTAGCTGGATTCATCATTTTCCTTTCTTTGCCTAGAATGAGGGATAAAACTGCCATGGCCCTTTCATTTCAATGACAGGACAATCTATTCTACATAAGCCAGAGAGGGGCCTGCAGGCACTAGGAATGGAAAATATTGCAGTGGCATTATGTGCCAGCAATACTAATCAACGCACAGCAGACTGCAAATAAAAAAATAAAAAATAAGCTGAAAAAAGGGTTCAGGTTAGCCCCAGTGACAGTTCAATGACAGGAGTGGCTCAGCCATCTACACCCTGAGCCACAGGAGGCTGTATTTGGCAAGTTCACAAGTTGCCCTCAGACTACCTTTTTTGCCTGTAAGATTGAAATTCCTCAGAAGCAGTTGATGAGGTCAAAAACAACATTTTCAATGTTTTTGACTTCATTACTGCCCTCTGTTTCCCTTACAACCCCATGCAATACACCAAGTCTAACAAACTCTCACGATATGACAGTGTGAAAATAATGTTTGACATTAATTGACTTTGCTTAATGATATTTACACTGCTCCCAGCAGATAATTAAACTTTTCAAAACCATTTACTTGAGAATCTTACAGCAATATAACTGCAGCAATCGGTTCAGACGGGGTCTGCTGACTCACATTCAAATTGTTGTTGAACAAGAACAAACTCTGAGAAATCATGCCTAGACAAAAGGTGCATCAACATACTCAGAATTTAAGGAAAACTGGTGCTGATTCAACTTCTGCCAATCCTAAGGCTGTCTGATTAGTCAGAACATGAAGCCAAAGAAACAAGTAAGGTCCAGATTGCAGCTTTCAAGCATACGTTTTGCAAGGACAAGACATTGCCAATAAAAAGACCTCCATATCTGAGTCTGGTTTAAAAGTCACTAGCCTCCCACTGAGTTCCCATAAATACAAAATCATCAGTTGTGTAACCTGCAGCTATTTTCTTATAAACACCATTTATTGAAGGCATATTTTCTGGCATCACAAAGGTAGCTTCTTCTGTTACACAGTTAAAACATGTAACATAAAGTGCACATGTAAGTGTTTATTCTTTATAAATATATTTGCTTCATCCAAAGGGTCAATGTACTGAAGATCATACCCATCTGAGAAAAAAAAAAAAAGGTGCTACGGAAGGGTCTATATGCTGAAAAATGAAATGTGACTGGATTCCCTCGCCTTGTATACAAAGCAGAATTTACTAGATTTTTTAATCAATACAATAATTCATTTTTAACCATTTCAGGTGAGCAGCAATGTGTTGGAACAGATCTTAGCAGTTATCATTTCAGAAATTTTGGGACCTTGGAACATCCATGGGTGCCTAGTGTGAAGAGGAGCTTTGAAAACACGAGGGCAGATCTGACAGAGCCATTTTTAGCATAGTTTCAAAATATGGCTTAGCTCCTTAGATTCCTGTTACAGCTGAGATACTGCAGAAATATCTGAACATTTGGTCATATTCTTCATTCTTGTTTTGAAAGGATCACAGAATCACATCATTGTAGGGGTTGGAAGGGACCTCAAGAGTTCACTAGAGCAGCTGCCCAGGTAGGCATCCAGACGGGCCTTGAATATCTCCAGAGAAGGAGACTCCACGACCTCCCTGGGCAGCCTGTTCCAGTGCTCCGTCACCCTCACCGTGAAGAAGTTCTTTCGCATGTTGGTGCGGAACTTCCTGTGCTTCATTTTTTGGCCATTGCCCCTCGTCCTATCCCCACAAACCACTGAAAAGAGGTTGGCCAAATCCCTCTGTATCCCACACTTAAGATATTTGTAAACATTGATATGATCCCCTCTCAGTCTTCTTTCCTCAAGGCTGAACAGACCCAGGTCTCTCAGCCTTTCCTCATAGGGAAGATGCTTCAGGCCCTGTATCATCTTTATGGCCCTCCGCTGGACTCTTTCCAGGAGATCCCTGTCTTTTTTGTACTGGGGATCCCAGAACTGGATGCAGTATTCCAGGTGAGGAGATATCCTCTCTACCAGTATCTTAGGTAGATCCTGGCTTTGTTGTACCATACATGCAACATAGAGCTGGATTAGCCCACATGGCCAGAAAAGCGAAAAGAAACTTAGGGCCAAAAAAAAAAAAAAAAAAAAAAGAGAGAATTCAGTATAAAATACTCATCTAGTGGTCAAAGTATAGGAGGCTACCTGCTTTAGAGTGGGTTGAGATGAAGTACTCTCTGGAAAGGCCTCTGTCTAGCAACAATGAAAAAAGTCTGAATAACTAATTTTCATTGGATATTTTTAGATGGCTGGAAACAGTGAGATGAATCCCACCTCCAGAGTTGATCATTTCTGGCACAGAAGAACTCGCAGTGAGTCTATCCTTGTTCACTGAGTCTATGCGGGAGAGACCCAGGAGAGATGTATGATGGGACACTATCTGAAATTCGGAATTCAGCTGAGAGAGGAGTGAAACTGGAAGAACAATTAAGTAATATGTTCCCTTCTGCCAATTATCTGTTCCAAAGCTGAAATACAACTCAAGAGCATCCCCAAGTGACTACAGTTTAAAGTGTACTTTAAAAATAGCTGCTGTGCATATTCTAAGATTTCCTTTCTGTGTTTTCAGACATACCCACCCATTCTCACTCTTTTTTTCATGTTTTGTGTTTACACCAGTAGCAACCATCCTCTAAGCTAGCTTCATTCCTCCAGCAATATTTAGAATACAGATTTAAAACAAAAAGGTAGAAGAGTTTTTCAGCATTTAAAAAATAACTGTAATAATAATAAAATCTCTTGGTACTGCAGGACATTACAACACTGCATATAGCACTAAAGCAGGTATCAGTTTATCTTGTGGTTGGCTGAGATATTGGAAAAAAAAAAGTCAAGGAGAAACTCCTAAGTCCGAAGGAAACTTCCAGGGTATTACTCTCTCACCCCTAACTAATTCTTCTTTGCTGTAACATTAGTTTGGCTGCTTTCAACAAGTAAAGAAAACTTCAGCAAATTGACAGAACATTTAATGGAAAATCTGCGGAAAGCTGTCTTACGCATGTGGGCAGTTCAGTTTCCTCTCCATTAATGTTACCTGAGGGAACCAGCTAGCTGCTTACGATGTTTTGACCTCACTGGATTCTCATGAAGTCATGTTATGAAAGCCTAAAATTTTAACTTTGCTATTCTTAATGGAAATGGCTTGTGCTATACACTTGTTGATGAATAATTATATGAAAAAAAAATGTGATCACAGATGGTTGAAATAACTGCATTATGTGCCTTAACAGAAATAAAATCAAATTTAAATTTTGCAAAACTGTGCGTCTCCCTATCTAGTGTAGTTTTCAATTCTTATGCAATAAGATGTACTAAATAATGTGACTTTGAAATGTAAACACCTGACAAGAAAAAGCTGTTAGCAAATACAAACCAACAAAAGCAGAACAAATTTAAGTTTAAAGGGCTCATACCCTGCTATCCTCATACAAAGCAACCAAACTCATCCTTTCTTAATAGTCTGTGAAACAAACCACCTTTGCACCAGATAACATCCCTGCTACAAAAAACTTTATCTCGGTTATTTACCAGCTGCTGTCCATCCTCAAATAATCAAATCTGAAGGCTGAATAAGCAATGTTATATGCAGGTGTGAGAGAAGAAAGCAACCACACCAAGCAGAATTGGAGAGGAGGACTGCTTAGGGGTGAAAACTGGGTTGTTAAGTTCTCCGGGAAAATAAAGGTAGAAATATTCTGATGGTGAAGTTTGACATACTATTTAGTCTTGAACAGTGGAAGGCATGTTTCATAACCCTATGATATCATAGCTATAATGTCAATACAAAATTCCCATTATCTTTGTATTATAACTCTCCCTGCAAAGTAAGTATTGAAGATAAATTCAAACTTCTTCTGAAGTGTGGAAGAAGTATTAATTCAGATGCTGCAGGTATCTTAGCCTGTAGTGAAATAGGGTTAAGCTGAACTGTAATAACTTAGATCTGGAACATGCGTCAAGCACACCCACAGAATTATTGTGGCTCAGCTGACATGAAGTAACTTGTCAAACTCCACCAATTTGGTTGTTTGTCTGAACCCTAAGGCTGCTTTTCTCTGACCTACCTAGTCAGGCTTGCGAGCAGCTGCCACACCTGTCCTGACAAAGATGACACAGTCAGAAGGGCCTTACTCATCCCACATGCCAAAAATGAGGGGGGAAGCAACAGCATTTTCAATTCTCTTCCACGTTCCAAGCAGACTGTACTGAGAAAGTCCCCTGCAAAAAAGACACAACTGACATACTCTGTGAAATCACTTGGTATCCCGCTCACC
Source organism: Anser cygnoides (assembly GCF_040182565.1). Taxonomy (NCBI): domain Eukaryota; kingdom Metazoa; phylum Chordata; class Aves; order Anseriformes; family Anatidae; genus Anser; species Anser cygnoides. The sequence continues at coordinate 90,064,925 of NC_089875.1, forward strand.
TCTGATTTAATTAACTCAAATAGACTTTGCCATCCAAACAGGAAAAATGTTGTCTTTAATATTTTGGAAAGTGAGAAATGAATAACCAATGATGAGAACTTGACAAAGTGCAAGCAGTCATTATCCAAACTTCCCTGCACTGTCCCAGCAACCCTGACTTGCACCAGTTTGCCCTGAGGCTGCCAATAATGAGGAATTTTGGCAATCCTCTGTTGTTCTTATATGGGCCAAGAAAACCTATTCATTTCTTTTTGTGACATTCTTAGAACTTGTGTCATAGTCTCCCATTCTGAAAAATCTCAGGAGGAATATTGTTTCCTGTGTTATTGTTCATAAAAAACAACCTTGCTAAGCATTGCCCTGGCAGTGGAAAACTCATCCTCAAACTCTTTGTTGCACCAGACTACAATCAAATGATAATATACCCTTATTGAATATAATTAATATGAGGAATCAGTAATAGGGATACTACACATCTCATTTCAGGCCATATTTTGGATCTGAAGGATAGCTTAAATTCACGTCTTGATGAAGAATCTTATTTAGTCTGCCAAATATTGCTTAGGGCAAGAACAATGTTTGTAAAATATCTCTACTTTGTCTTACATCTCTTGCATATCTTTGGTGTTCAGACACAATAGCTTTCCCTCTCAGCCTGACTTCAACAAAACGTTACTGCTAGTCAGACCCTTTCATGTTCCTTTCCAACTATCTAAAGGCAGATCATACCGGCAGATAAACTTGTTTCATTCTTAAACATCTATCCAGATACTTTTACTTCCTTTTGTCAGTAAATTGATTCAAAGGTGGGGTTTTTTTTTGTAATTAATATCTTAGCAGAGTATTACAGCTTTGCATAAAATGTTCCGCTCCACTCCCCTGCCTCTCTTTTCTGTCTTTACTGCCTGCAGTATCACAGTGTCTGCTTGCAGGTACATGGGATTTCTCTAACCTCGGACAGGAGCTTTTTGCAGCATTAGTCTATCAAGCACCTCTGGAAATAATCTTTTCTGTACTGCTTAGCCCCAAAGCCAAATCTAAATGAAAGTTACTTAGAAGAATGCATTTGGCCAACCCATTTTTTTTGTCAATGGAAGAGTTCAAAGTATTTGTATTGATAAATTCTGCTCCCAGATGATTTCACAAGCAAAGTCTAACCTCATTGGCTAGCTAAAAAAGGGCTTTGCAGCATGTTCAACAAACTTTGAAGCCAAAAACACTATTAATTTCCCGGTACTAGAAGGACCTTGACAATTTTGGGAGAGGAGTTTCTGTTGACCCTCTAAGCTAGGGCTCATGCAAGAGTGAAACAGTGCAGGGAAAGAGCAGGGTTGGGTTGCCTCCCCTGTTGTTTTAACTGTTTGTTTATTGTGTGTTCCCAAAGGCCTAGGAGAAATTACTGTCACCAACAGCCAGTCAATGGCCCTGGACCAGCTGCAAAACAAAGAAGCCCCACCTGAGAGGCTGTAGCTCATATAAACTGGAGCAGTTGCAGGGAAAATGCCACCAATGGTTTGAAGGTAGGTGTTAGGTTAAAGCAAATTAAACAACAGTTTTCCAGTGAACCTCTTTAAATACAAGTATGTTCCAATGTATGAATAACTACAGAGGACCAAAGGTGTTGTATCATATCTTCCAGCATACATCATATGTTAAGTCTCAATAGGCAGATTTATTCAATTTTGTTTGATCTCTGCTGTCTGGAACACACTACACCTGTGAGACAGACCCCATGTGGAAAGCACGACTTGTAAATGAAAGCCAAATGTGGCTGGAAATATTGCTCGTAAGTCAGAACATGTATTTCGCTAGTGCTTTCTTCCAGACTTTTGTTCCTCATTTTTCTAGGCTTCCTTTGAGCAAGTTACGTGTGTACAGCTTCTTAGGACACGTTACTGACAATTTTCTTGGCACTGAACTCCAGTTAACACCAAGATACTCAATTTACTAGCTACGTTTTTACATCTCTCTGTTATGCCAAGTACTTCTCTTGGCAATCAAAAAGCTTAATTTCTACAGCTGAGTCACAGTGACCTGTTGGAGGAAGATAAGGCTTCAATATTTGTAATCAAATATGTTCTATTCATTACCAGCAGAAGGCCAATAGCCACCCAAAACTGTCCTTTGGTCTCTCCAGAGACCATCACTGTGAAGCATGGCTTGACGTCCACCACCCAGCAGAACAGGAAGTTATTTAATACAAATAGATACATTTCTCATTTTTCACTCATGTTTTCTGTAAGGAAGGTGAGGCTTTGAAGTTTTATGATGGACTGATCTGTTTTTTTCTTTCTTGGCTTGTTCAATCTGCAAACACAAATCTGATAAGCACATTGTTACTTTTGAAAATTCAAAAGTAAGAATCTTTTTCTTCATAATCCATTATAAAAGCGTGCTAGAGTTATGCAAGCCTATGAAATTCAGCTGCAAATATTGGGTACATATTAATTGTTAAAAAAAAAAAAAGGCTTTTCCAGAAACATTTTATGGCATTTCTTAACACACAAAATTTCTTCTGTCCATGGAGGAGTCTCAACTGAGCATCAAGACATCAAGAAAAAGCTTGAACCTGGATGTCCAAGCAGATTTTGTAATTCAAATATTAACCAGTTTCTTCTGTGTGCTATTGAGAAAAGCTGATTTGCCATATACAAAACACAGAAAATCTGAACTGTCCATGTTGCTATTACCATATATGCGTGTGGAAGAGAGTTTTTATCTTTTAAAAATTCAGCTTCTAATTCAGTATGGGAAATATGTGAACAAGCCTGCCAAAAAATTTGGTTTTGCAGTTAGGAAAGAGAGTACAGTTCTGACCTGGGGTCTAAATAATTTTTCCCATTGCATTTACTGTCAGAGGTAAATCTTACTAATTTTTCTCGGAAGACAAGTGATAGTGAAGCAGGCACAAACAATGCTGATGCAGACATGAGCAGCATTATATGCTTAAACAGCCTACCACCCAGACCACAATGTTTAGAAATCGATGGCCACATTTTCTTGTGATATAAATGCCATAAATTCCACAGAAGTCAATCCAGGAATGAAAGTCAACACAGCATTTGCCACAAGTGCAGTGGGAAGAACACCCTTTTCAGTAGGCATTATCTACAATGACTTATTTTTGGCATTTGCCTGCAACACCTGCAGGTGCTGCAAAAAGAATGATTGCTGAGAGCAGGAGAATCATAGATAATTTTTAAATGCCATACCTCATGGAATACAACCCATTTGTCTTTATGTGTAGGTTTGAGGGAGAAAGATGTTTACTTTGGCTGTATAAAATATTGAGAAAGAAATTTTTGCTGTGCACTCATAGCTCAATTAAATAAGGGTTTGTTCCTCTGTCACTAGAAAAGCAATAAGAACATGAACTGAACGTGGGGCTGGAGGGGCTTCTAAAACCTTCTTGTATGCTTCAGACATTGCTTAAAACTTTTTAAAGGTCTGGTGAACCAAAGGTCAGTCGGGGGTTAGATGTGGTAGTGGAAAAATACCCGGCTGGCATTGTACGTGGAATGTGTTGCAATCACTTTGAAAAACTCTGGAAATCTAAAGCTGAGGAATTTTATAGAAATTAAGGAGTTATTGGCAACATTTTTAACAGGAGACAGCTCAGTGGAAATATTCTCATCCTGAAAAAACTCCTGATGACTTTTCTGGTTCCTTTGTTTTTATTGTATGGCAATAGACTGACACCTAGTGGATAAGGTCCTCTCAGGAATACTAGGCCTAACCAGGACTAGGGAGGAATTGACTGATCTAATCTTTTTCCTCATTTTTAATGGAAAAGTACATTTTTTACTAGGAAAAATTTTTCTTGGAAATTTTTCTCTTTCCTTTTTCATAGAAAACCACGATTCTTTCATCACTTGCCTTCTTGAAGCAATTCCCCCCAACATTTGACATTGCTGGCTGAAACCTAATCTGCACTTTTCCTTTTTTCCTTTGGAGGAAATTTTAATTTTATTTTTTCAGTTTCACGCTGAAATTTTCCAAGCAGCCACATCCCTGATTTCCATCCCTGTGAAACATCCATTGTTGTTCTGTCTAAATCCTCCTTGCTGCCCTGACAAGTCAAGAAAACAGTACGGAGGAATCACCATTCTACAAGTTGCTTACACCCACAGCCAGTCATGGTTAATATCCTCTAGTCTTGGGCCAAGGGCACAACTGCCAGCCCAGACACTAGAACAGGGTCAAGCTTCATCCCCAGGAAGAAGTCCTTGCAAGGCTATGAAGCTAATTTATCAGCAGCTGGCCTTTCCTGCAGTAACCCTCTGTGTGATCTCTGCATTGTGGCCCAAGTATAACACATGGAGATTAAAGTCTCTGTTGCCCTCTGCCGCTCAAGGTGATGGGTTTCTCTCCAAGTGATGATTTAGGCACCATCCTTTCATAATCAAAGCCAGCTCTTCCCTTTGTTCTGCTCTTCTGACACTTCCAATGTGACTAATCCAAAGAATAATCCAGGAACCCTCCCAGTGGGGCATGGGGATGGGGAGCTCCAGCCTCCCTCTCAGAGACATCAAAGGGCCTCTGCAAATTATAAGCTTGTTAACACTTGGTCATTGCCTGCTGGATGCTGGCCCGGCTTCCCTGACATCTGCAAACAGGAGTGGTTTGGGGTTTGTTGCTTTCTTGCGAGCATGTTGCTGTGTTAAACCATGAGGGATCAAGAGACGAGTCACCAGGGCAGCAAGGTAAGGGGCCAGGAGGTCTGCAAGAAGCCATGGGAGAGTATTCATCAAGGGATGGCAGGAAAGCCCTTCTTGTCTCCATCCTCAGCAATAAAATGGGAACTATAGGTAGCTGACTGCCAGCTATCTTTTAGCTCAATCTGCTGGGCTGGTGAGATATCTTGGGGCTTGACAGAAGAACAGAGTAAAAATACTCATTCCTAAATGATTGGCAAGGTAGCAAATACCTCAGATACCAAGAAAATGCAACTGGCAATGATACCCAGCTGTGGTGGTGGCTCCTAACTTGGTTATAAGCAATCCAATTGCTTTTGCTTCATCAGAATCTCTGCTTCAAGGAAATAATATATTTAATGCCAGGGTTGTGAAATATGTGCTCTATGGACTCAGCTGTTCACAAAGTCTGAGCTTTATTCAGATAGGACACTGAACTATTGGTAAGATTTTTCACTCAGTTTCTTTCATTCTTCAGATTTATTCAACCAATAATTTAACTCAGCAAACTGACCTGACTGTAAGCCTGCATTTTTTAAGAGCAGCTGGGACAATAAATCACAAGTAAGAGTTCCTGCTCCCTGATTTAGAGAAGAGAAAAAACAAGACCTGTCTTAGGAAAAAAAAGCACACAAGCATTATACTGTAATGATGTGGTACTTCGACTGCTGTAGAGGAATGAGCCTGGAGGAAATATATACATTGCCAATCAAATATGATTTGATTTGAGTACATATGCACAGAAATTGTTGTGGTTTGCAAGCGTTCTTGTCTGCTGCTTTCTGTACTACAGCAAATATTTTTCCAGGCTTGTTTAGATGCATTTTTTATAATGTTATTTCATTCCTGGACCTAGAGGAAAAAATGAATGAGGAGCAAATTTCCAGCACTGTTGGCGCTGAGAATTTCACCTTGACAGTGAAAAGCTGTTAGATCCAAGCTTGGACAGATACTGACAAGAGGTCTAGCAGCTGCTCAGCCACAGTATTTGTAAACTTTCTTTTCTTCAACCCAGGAAAGAAACTGACAGGATCTGTCCTAATGTGTTTTAAACAACAAACAAATATGATGATACTGGAACATCGCCATTTTCCCATTGCAAATTTGTTGTCATAATTCAAGGTAAATGATTATATTCCTTAGAAATGGTTATTAATGTTGGTAACAGTAGCCAAGATAACAGTTTGGGCATGTTTTAAATACTGAAAAACCAAAAGTCCCAGTGAGAAACCTCAAAATGTCCTGGCATTTTCAGGGACAGAGGCAGCAGCGGTGGCCGAGCAGGTCAGTGCAGCCTGGCACACTGCCTGGCCCCGGGGTCACCAGACATCCCACCAGCACTCAAATTGTCCTCCTGTCATTCCCCCCCAGCCTCTGGAGCAGAAGCTCATGTTTGATTGCGTTCAAAGGCAGATTGTCTTCTCTTGGACCCAGTCCCTGCAGCAGCGGAATATCCTAATTATTTTTGCAGACTCAGAGCAGCGCAATTTTGCCATCTTGGCAGGCCTGATTTCAGGCTGTCTGAGGGGCAGTGCATAGGTTAAATAAGGCTACTGTGGATGCTGTTTGCCTTTCTCATCCAGGAGAAACACAAAACGTTTGTGGTCTCATCCTCCCTAAAAGCTCAGCGGACCTTTCAATGGTGGCAAATTCCTCAACACCGGCCTCATCAGGATCAAACAGAAACAGAAAAAAAATAATAATAATAATGACCAAAACCTGCCAAATGTTGTGTCTGGTGCAGTTCCTCTCTAAATCCCCATGGAAACAGATGGGAAATCAAGGGAACATAATGCCAGTTTTTGCACTGTTGCTCCATCCTCCATAACTGTAAAATGCTACATATAGGGTCCCTGTCTGGAGATAATTATAAGAAGCAAAAATCTGAAAAAACATATTTAGAGGATTTGCCTTGCTTTTTTTTCCTGAAGCGCATCTAAATACTGATTAAAAAATAAATAAATAATAAATAAATAAATAAATGAGAAAAAAAAAAACTCTGTCCAAGCTGTGAAATCAGGCGCCTACTTTTTCCAACCCAGCCGGACATCTCCTTCTCTCCTTCGCCTGCACACATGCAGCCCTCACCATGGAAAACAATCCCTCCTGATTAAAAATGCAGGCTAAGCAGATGTGCTTCATCTCTGCAGAGCCCTTCCCTGGGCCAATATTCCAGAGGATGAAGCTCAGAGGGACACAGGCCAGCACCAGCCCCTGGCACACGGTTGTGGGACAGCCAGCTCCAGCCCCGTGGGCGCTGGAGGCAGCAGCAGCCGCTGGGTGCACCTAGGCCCAGCCTCAAGGGGCTTCACCAAGCTCAGCTATCATCTTGAATTGCACCCTGATTGGCAAAGAAAGACAAGGAGAGCCCAGAGCTCACATCTGCCAGCCCTGCTTGAAGGCAGACCTGTCACTCAGAGGACTGAGGACAGCCTGGGCTGTGGGTGCCGTTGACTGGAACCAGCCCAGCATTGATTTCTTATTGATGTCATGGACTGCAGATGGCATTGGCTCCCAAGCAAGGCAGTGTACACACACATCAGACATGAACTGGATACACTTTAAGACCAAGTCCAGAAAGGGTTTTGGGTGCTCTGAGTCTCACAAGATCTAGCTGCTAGACATCACTGCACAATGCATGATGCGAGCTAGGTACCTCAGCACAGGAGCATCAAAACCAAAAAAACAAACAGCACTGAGTAGGAAAACACCAAATCTCACCAGTGCTTCCAGGACAGGGCCTTCTGTTCCTTCTCCATTTCCTCTGGTACTACACCTTGATTTTTGCCATTCTTATCCATCCACACAAGAGTCATAATCCAGATCTCTGAAGATAGGAGATTACATATTTCTTTCTTAAGAAGGAGCAAGGGGTCACTCATTTGCTCCTTTTACCTCTACTCTTCTGCAGATATAGGAGAAATGAAAACCATTTACCTCCCCTGCTCCCCTCCCACTGCACTGTCCTCTTGATGAAGGTGGGATACTCATAAAAGGGGGCTGAGATGTTGTCTTTTCATCATTATTTTCAGGTGTGCGGAATATCCACAACTCTGAAGGCCTCCAAGCTGCAGCAGTGAGGGCAGTGGGACGTTGAAAGAACAAAACGCTAGCGCAGACTGTTATATTTGCTGTCTCAGCGCACCCAAAGCTGTCAGTTGCCTTATGCAACATTTTGGGTCACGGCAGAGCTGGCTCCAGTCGGGCAGTACTGGCTGGTGGCGTCCAGCAATGGGAAGAGCCAGGCTTTCTGCTCGTTTCCTGACAGGTGTGCGCCGGCCTTTCCTGTTTGGTTTTGTAATCGGGGTGTCTGGTTAGCATCCCAGCTCCCAGACGAAGATTAGCAAGCACTATAGCAAAGGTTGCTTTTTTTCCGCTTACCGGATTGCTAAAGGATCGTGCCCATTTCTTTTGGATACGAATTTTGCATCCGTCTCTTGAGCTTGTGTCAGCTGGAGATTAGGTGACTGTGCTGTGCTGACACAGGGCCGTAGTTAAGGTCTGTTTGGAGACTGCAGCTAATCAGCTCAGCCCCCCACTTCTGACCAGGCATTTCCCTCCACTAACACACCAAATGTGGGCTCTCCGTGGATTTGCGCTGACAACAGGCTGTCTGTTAGGCCCAGTTTTTAAAACCAGCCTCAGAAAGTCAGGCCTTCCCTAAGAGATCTCCTCTTTTCCCCGAGGCAGCCCACCAGGCTGTTTTAGCAATGTGCTGCTGCTGAGCCCCACTGTCCTAAGAGCAGAGGCAGAGCTGGAAATTCTTTATTAGGGCTCAATGTCTTGGAAATTATTTTCACCCGGAGCCACATGCAGTCATTTGTCTCTGAGAGGGAATCATGTTCCCCTCCTGTGAGGAGGTGGGTGGGCGACAGAGGGACATAAGCCCTGCGGATGGCAGAGGGTTGAACTCATTTCCTTCCTTCTGGTCTTGCTGTATTTTGTGGCTAAGCTCAAGGAAATGCAAAATGATCGTCTTTCTATACTTCAAAGTCTGCCAAAGGTGCCAGAGCATTGGAAGGGCTATGTTTTATGAGGATCTACATAAATGAAAAGTCATGCATGAAAGAAAAGGAGGAGTAGATTCTCAAGACTTTTGAAAAGAAAGGTTTCTTCTCTGGGTGCTATTGCAGTTAGAAAGAAAAAAAAAAAAAAAAAAGAAAAAAAAACTTTCCATGATGCTTAATGCCCAGGTAAGAATTTGCAGCTCTCACTTGTGCCAGCAGAATTTGTGGAATTAAACATTCCAGAGATATTTTTACCCAGGAATGAGATTTTTTTTACCCAGGAACATTAAAACCTATCCCCAGTTTGAACTGTCATCCCTTCATTGGTTTCAAGAGGGGCACAGGATGAGAATCTCGAGGAATAAGACCTTTATTTGTTAGGGAATACGAGTGGTAAGGATTGGTTATTTAATTTTGATGCTGGTTTAACTATGAGACTAAAGAAGCACAATGGCTAATGTGAACCTTTTAAGAACTGGTTAGAAAAATATGTCAGGTATAACAAGTGGTCATGAAAGCAATAGAAATAATAATCAGCTACTAGCAGCCCTCTTCTATTATTTCTGTGATTCTTTGACCAAGTATATAGCATGCTTTTTAATTATGACTGTGGCAAATCTAGACATAATTGATAAAACAGGACTGTAATATTAGAGCTGTTTGTGTAGCAACTGGCTAGAATAAGGCAGGGAATATATGTGTGTAAAGGAAATATGTAATATGCTGGGTGGTCTTTGCTCATCCTCCAAAAATGCCTTATGTTCCTAATTTGTTGACTATCTCTATTAATTATCATATTTACTTGAAACAGTTCTAAAAGCATAAAGCATTATGTCAATGGAAAAAGCTACTAGAGTTCTGCTGGAATCTTTCCATTTATGTCTCATCTGTAAAAATTACATCAGACTGAGGAAAAGGAAAATGAGTTAAACAGAAAGGCATGCACAACAGGTGAAGAGCAAACAGGACAGCTCACTTCAGATCCTTTTTAAAAGTTGCAGGACACGCTGACTGCCCTGAAGGTCTGTCCTCACTCATCCTGGACTACAGTGGGGAATGACACTGCCGAAGGATCCTTGTGGAAAAAGCCCTTCCTTTTTATTTCCACTGGGTTATCATAGAATCATAGAATATCCCAAGTTGGAAGGGACCCATAAGGATCATCAAGTCCAACTCCTGGCACCGCACAGGTCTGCCCAAAAGTTTAGACCATGTGACTAAGTGCACAATCCAATCTCTTCTAAAATTCAGACAGGCTTGGTGCAGTGACTGCTTCACTGGGGAGCCTGTTCCAATGTGCAACAACCCTCTTGGTGAAGAACCTCTTCCTGATGTCCAGCCTAAACTTCCCCTGCCTCAGCTTAACACCGTTCCCGTGGGTCCTGTCACTGGTGATAACGGAGAAGAGGTTACCTGCCTCTCCACTCCCCCTCGCGAGGAAATTGTAGACTGCGATGAGGTCCCCCCTCGGCCTCCTCTTCTCCAGGCTGAACAGGCCAAGTGCCCTCAGCCGCTCCTCATATGTCTTCCCCTCTAGGCCCTTCACCATCTTTGTCACCCTCCTCTGGACACTCTCCAACAGTTTAATGCCCTTTTGTACTGTGGTGCCCAGAACTGCACACAGTACTCGAGGTGAGGCCGCACCAGCGCAGAGTAGAGCGGGACAATCACTTCCCTCGACTGACGAGCAATGCCGTGCTTGATGCAACCCAGGATACGGTTGGCCCTCCTGGCTGCCAGGGCACACTGCTGGCTCATATTCAGCTTGCTGTCAACCGCAACCCCCAGATCCCTCTCTGTGGGGCTGCTCTCCAGCGTCTCATCGCCCAGTCTGTACTTACAGCCAGGGTTGCCCCGTCCCAGGTGCAGGACCCAGCACTTACTTTTGTTAAACTTCATGTGGTTGGTGATCACCCAGCTCTCCAATCTGTCCAGATCTCTCTGCAAGGCCTTTCCACCCTCATCTGAGTCCACAACTCCTCCAAGTTTGATGTCATCGGCAAATTTGCTCAAAATACCTTCTAGTCCTACATCCAAATCATTTATAAAAACATTGAAGAGGACTGGCCCTAAAATGGAGCCTTGAGGGACCCCACTAGTGACCATCAGCCAGCCAGATGTGGCCCCATTTACCACAACCCTTTGAGCCCTGCCTGTCAGCCAATTGCTCACCCATCGTATGATGTTTTTGTTTAGCTGTATGCTGGACATTTTGTCCAGTAGGATCCTATGGGAAACCGTGTCAAAAGCTTTGCTGAAGTCCAAAAAGATCACATCAGCTGGTTTCCCTTGATTCCCTTGGTTCCTATCAAACTGCCTTCATTGCTCATACCTCCACCAGCATGGCAACAAATGAGACAATGGTATTTCAGGTAGGCTCACTGAATCACTCCAAGCTTCCTGAACTATGCTGGAGCTAATTCATTACCCCACTGCTTTCTCTAAAGCTAACTGGTAGAGTCTCCATGTTACAAGTGTGTCTCTGTCTTTGAGACACTTTCAGTAGTCAGCATGCTCCCATGGCCCCAAAGATAGCTGTCCCACAGAAAGTGCATTGAAATTCATTCATCCAGTGATAGCACTGAGCTGAATAGACAGGATAAAGTGGCATCCTGAGAAGATTCACTTTGGGTTGTAAATCAAAAGAAGAAAAGTGGTCACAACAGACAGCATTATTTAACTGTTTAGAAAAAAATGAGCATCCAAGATGCATTTTAAAAGCTAGTGAAACACACAGTTCAGTTATTGATGACCTCTTCTTGGAAGTGTCTCTCCTGGCTGTTTTCTGCAGCCCAGCAACACATTAGTGTTCCAGTCTGCAAGCATAAATGATAATTTTAGGCTGTATGTTAGGAGAAGGTTTCTAACAAGCAGAGCAATGTGGATGCAGAGGAATTTCCCAACAAAAACTAAAAGGAGGGCAAATAAAGTGGACTCCCAGACTGTTCTTCGAGGACGCTAGTCAGCAACCAGAAGGGATCATTTAATGCATCCGCCTGGGTTAATTCAGGCCTCAGGTCATGATCTGGAAATCCTCCTCTGCAGTTGTGTTGCCAGCACCTTCTTGGACTCAGCAGGATGTCAGGGAGTCTTCACACTTCCACAAAGCTCCGTGTGCCCCTCCCCAGGCAGACATGCACCGGGCTGTCACCTCCTCCTACCTCCAACCGAGAGCAGCAGGAGCTGGAGTGATTCAGCACTGCTAGAAACCTGCCTTGAAGTCTCCTTTGTGACTTCAACTGCTCTGGAAGCCAACAGGTGAGAAGGTTGAATTGTTCTGATTACTTCTTCCTTGGAAATGGACTAATATTTGTCATCCTCATGGGTTCTCCAAGCTGATTAGCATTAAAGAAAAAAGCTACGTATAGCTGACAAGCGTGTGCTGGGAAGGAGAAGAATCCAGGAGGCTTTTCAAGTTGGCAATTAAGCAACTGAGCAGAGGTTGCTGGTGACAGCACAGTAACCATTTGGTCCTTTTCTTGAGAAAAATAAAAGGGGGGGGGGGGGGGAGGATGAGGGAAGAGGATAAAAAAAAAAAAAACAGCCAGACAATAGAAAAAGAACTTTATTGTTTCCAAAACCTTTAAATATGAACAGGATAAACTGAGCTCAATTGCTGTACATAAAAGGGAAGGAAAATGCAGAATTAAATTATTTCAGGTGTCTACTGCACAATGCAAGGATTCTGTTGTCTTTACCACAGGTGGCAAAAACTGAGGAAGACAAAAGCTATATCTGAGAGAACATAGTGAAAATAAGGACAATGGTCATCAAAGCACTGGTTACCCATAATAATTTGTTTAGAGTACTTCATATTTCCAGAGTAGCAAGATGAGGTTTTGTTTGTTTGTTTGTTTGTTTGTTTTGTTTTGTTTTGTTCTGTTTTGTGGGGTTTTTTTTGTGGGGGGGGGGAGAAGTGGAGTGAAAGGGTAAACAAAGATATGATTTCCAATTATGTTTTAAAGTGAGTAGAAAATCTACCTAATGGAACTGAATGGAAAGAGAGAAGAGAAGGAGAGAATATGAACCGCTGGTGGTGCGCCAAAATATTACTCATTTCTTGAGTCTACCCTGAATGTAGTTTTATTTTTAAGAATACATTCCTTTAAGGAAAATAATAATTTCCTAGCAGAGGTAATTTCTAGATGGTTACGGAGATTAGGATGCAGAAGCCCCAACACTGAAGGCAGTAAAAATTAGGCAGAGGAAAAGGAGAAGGAAATCTGCACAGGAGTCCTCAGGGCAACCTGAGAGCTGCTACAAGGTGGGAAGAGATATGGAAAAGCCTGGCAGAGAACAGCTGTTGAGTAGGCAAAGATCTGGGTGGGAAAATGTCTATAAGGAAAGAATTGTAGAATATCCTGAGTTGGAAGGGACCCACAAGGATCATCGAGTCCAACTCCTGGCTCTGCACAGGACCACCCAAAAATCAGACCATATGTCTGAGAGCATTGTGTAAATGCCTCTTGAATTCTGCCAGGCTCAGTGCTGTGACCACTGCCCTAGGGGAGCCTGTCCCAGTGCCCGACCACCCTCTGGGTGCAGAACCTTTCCCTAACCCCCAGCCTGACCCTCCCCTGTCCCAGCCCCATGCCGTTCCCTCGGGTCCTGTCGCTGTCCCCAGAGAGCAGAGCTCAGCGCCTGCCCCTCCGCTCCCCTTGTGAGGGAGCTGCAGGCCGCCATGAGGCCTCCCCTCAGCCTGCTCTGCTCTGAACAAACCAAGGGACCTCAGCTGCTGCTCATAGGTCTTGCTCTCCAAATCCTTCACAATCTTCGTAGCCCTCCTTTGGACAGTTTCTAATAGTTTTGTATCCTTCTTGTAATAACAAGTAGCATGACCCATTCTAATTTTTCAAGCAGACAAATCTTATTTTATATATTCTAAAAGTCTTTAGTCAAATATAAAAAAAAAAATAATAATAATCTTATCCATAGCTGAACACACACACAAAACACTCCAATTCTGTGTTGGACATTACTGGAAAAAGATAGGTGGAAAGCTTTGTTTTTATAAAAAGTTCATCCGGAAATAGTATGAACTATGTCCCATGAACATTCATTTCTAAAATAATTTCCAGTGTCTTTAAAAATTTTATAGCAGAAATAACTGAAATTGCTTGCAATTTTCTTTGCAATAATAAAAAAAGTTATCTTCCTTTTAAAGCATATTCACTTTCTTCTGAATAAAATTGTTTCAAAAAATAGTTGAGTAGTGCTTAAGCCACATCACAGACTACCACTACCGTAATTTCAGGAGAAAATATCTAATTTAAGCGTAATATCTGAATGTAAGATGAAGAAGGGTTAAAAACCAAAGAAATCAGCTGCTAGAAGAAGAAAATCAATTGAACTGCTACCATACTACCCGATTGGTTTCATGAAGTGTTTGGCTTTTACAAAGAAATCAACATAACTAATGTCATGAAGCTTCATAAAGTATTAAAGAACTCACTCAATCATGCTTAGCTGATGTGAAACAACTACTCCAAGCTACGTACTCTTTACTGACTGCTCATAGAATTGAGGCTCAGTAGCACCAATAGCCATGAATTTTCCATCAGAGGTCTTGTAGGTTTCATAAAACCGTGCACCACTGTGTATGTAGCAGGTTCTCACCTCAGGGTCTGCTCCAAAGTCCTAAATTTTGTTGTTTCCACAGAAAAGAAATTGAGTATGCCGTTCCTTCTACCTTACTTGCATCCATGCTTTCTAGAGATTAGTCCAGGTTAGATGGCAGTAGCAGCTTTATTATGGTGACATGCAGGGAAGGTTGTCTGCTGTCCTTCAGTTTAGGCTGCTTAACTTGAACTGTACGAGATTTTCATGGGGATAGGTGGCAGGCCAAAATATTGTCGCCCACCCTGTGGACCACAATGCAGACTTTGTGAACCTTCAGTTTTGAAAATTTTTCAAGGCATCTCTACCAACACTTAATCAATTAAGGGCAATGAGGGAGACAAAAGAGTCACTCCCTTTGGTTCCATACCAGACTTCCAGGCCAGTGTTTTCTCCTGGTAGCCTCAGGTTGCGTTGGAACATGACCGGTTCAGGGAAGAACACACTGTTGACCTTGCAAGCTGAAAACACTAATTTTTATTTTATTTTACTAAAAGACCAAGCTTTTTATTGTCCTGGAATTTTAAATGTCAGCACTTTGCCCAGGAGACAAGGAAAAGCTATGATTCATGAGCTAGATGTCAGGTCTTACCACCCCAGAACAGAACTGAGCCCGTGAACAGAGCTCATCAGTCCGAGCATGCACTAGGCCAGTGGCACATCTAGAAGCCTCCAAAGTTTCTGAGTGCTCCTAAACTCCTTTGATATGCCTGGGATTTAAGGCTGCCCAGCATCTCTGGGTGAATCTCTAAGTACCATGACAATTTGATCTATTGTCATCTGGAGAACATACCATTCTTCACATTGAATGGCAAAGGCAGGAAGTCTCATACTTGGCTCCCTGGGACCACTAAATGTGTTAAACAAGTTTTATTGCCAGGCATTCTTTAAAAATTTGGAAAAAAAAATTAATAGGCTCAGTTATTCAATATCTTCCGAGGTAAAGACACTTTTTCAAGGTGAGGGGTGAGACTTCAGATGAGTTCAGAAAGGAAGAAAGAAATGCCATAACACCAGTCTACAAACTCAGTTTCTCAGTTCTATGTAATGACTCAATAGATATAGAAACTCTTCAAATGAAGTAGTCGTCATTCATTTCAGGACTTGCAGCTAAGTTTTTTCTAACGTGTGTGAATTTCTTTTGCTGTCTGCCTTCTCAGTAACTAGCCTTTTCCTGGTCTGTTTTTCAGTCTATAGACAGCTGAAGGGAGGGACTGTTTTACAAGACAGTATACACAGTGCCAAGCACAGTTTCAGCACATATTAAGTATATTCATATTGCAGGAATTGGTGAGAAAATCTTCTTTGCCCAAAGAAATACAGTTTGGAGCTCTAATTCTTTAGCTTAATCCATAGGGATTTTCCTGAAACGTGATCCATATGATTCCTAACACGGATGGAAACATTGTTGTTCAGGGACTGGCAACTAACTTGGGCTACAAACTAATTTAACACTACCTCATTCACGCTCTTGGGAAAGCAGATCATGACATTATGTGGCGTTGATACAACAAAGGAATTGAAACCAATGTCTAACATACAGTTCATTGGTAGCCTAACTGGAGTTGCCTATTGAAAAAAATGTTTTCATGTGCTAGTATTAAAGATATTCTTCATTGTTTTATGAGTTTGGGGCCATGAAAATGGAATGTCATGAACTGATAAACACATAGTAGGTCAAAAACAGCTGTTCCTCCTTGGGAGGTTTTGGGCTTGGGTTTTTTTCTTTTTTTTTTCTTTGTTTGTTTGTTTGTTTTTCAGAAGCTGTTTCTTCTGAAACAACTATCTTAATATTGCCTCTCACCAGAATCCAAAGCTGTGTTTGAATTTTAATGCCACCTTCTCCGGTCATCTTACTACTTTGATACAGTCTTTCACTTGATTTCTTTCAGGTTTTTAAGCAATAGACACTACCATAACTGGACTGTCCTAGACAATACTGTGACAAAAACATCAAATATTATATTTTTCAATATTAACAAAAGGGTTCGGAGAAATGCAAGTGCCCCACCCACCTCCCATCAAGTCTCTGAAACATCAGAGATTAAATAATTCTTGAATTTAATTTTATTAAATGAGGTCAGGAAGATCATTTGAGGAAAACTATCACAATTCAGTGAATCTGGAATATGTGAATCAAATTTGAATGTCAGCTTACTGAAATGCTCAAGCTTCTGGTAGGTGAGTTAGACTTAGCATTTTTTTTCTGCAATTCCAGCAATGTTTTATGGTATTTTCCCTAACTTTATAGTGAATTACAATTTTTACAGAATGAAATCATTGCCATAAATGGATGATGACACTGCAAAGGTATGTAACGCACTCATGAAACTCATGAAACATTCTCAGAATACAAATCTTTCAAGAATATTTTGGTTTGAAAGTTCACATTCAGCATCAAAACTGAAAGGAAGAGAAAGAGAAAAACAGGAAATTCTGAGAAATTTCTGCAGGAATCTTCTGGAATTACACCAAGATGATCAATACTCCTTCTTTTATCCCAATACTCAATAATGAACCTTGGGCCAAATTAGCAAGTTGAGCCATCTTGAACCCTCAAAACTGGGCACTCAGAAGGCCCTTGTTCTTCTGCCTCGGTTTAGCAGGTAAAACATGTCTTCTGAGTATTTACATCAGAAGACCTGCATCTACTTCCTGTTTATTTTCCTGTTGTTTCGTAATTTGACCCTTGCAAACAAATGTTCAGCCTTTATCAGACCTTCTATTAGATCTCTAGGTTTGTGATAAAACATGAAATGATTGTAGGTAGCACCAAACGTTTATCAAAAGATAGTATCTGCCAGTTCCAGACATTTGTACACATCATATACTAGATACAGAGAAGTACATACAGTGCTCTGAAGTACAGCCAGATGAACATACATCTTTCTTCATCTACACAAGAATGTGTGCTACCCTTCACTCAGACCCAAATATTTCCCAATACAGTTGGCTGACAACAATTTTCCCAGCACTAAACTGCTTTGCCTCTTAAGCCTTTGCAATGAGGTCAATCTCTCAGAGGCGCAAAACTGTTGGCTTTATTACAGTACTCAGCAGCATCTGTGCCTGAGATGAAGTTGCTCTCTAGAGCTAACTCTGAATCAAACTGATTTAGCATCTCTCCCCAAGGCTGCAAAAAATAAAGTATTAAGCCGTGGGAGAAATTGTACAGCATTGATATTTCCAAAATTCAGGAAAGAAACTCAGAAACTTTAATGAAGATCAAGTTTGATTCAAATTTTCCGAAGTTGCTAGGTCTGGAATCCTCTCTATATATTCTCACCACCCTCATCATTCTTCCGGACCTCCTCTGTTTCTGAATTACCTTCTGCATGGCAAGGCAGTGCCAGAATACAGTGGTCAGCCATTCTATTTGTGAACACAGTATTTGCTGACAGGAAATGAAGACTGAAATTTGCGGGTGTTTTTAATTTCTTTCATTTCTTATTTTCTTATTTTCTTGTGTGATTTTTCTACTCACCAGTTCTGCACACAGAGGTGAGTCGGTGTGCAAGAGGAAAATGACCTAATCAGGAGAGTGTCACATCTATTTAATTTTTTCTTTTAAAAGGCACAACAATTACATCTGCAGAACTCTTACATTCAATTACATTAAAAACCTATGATTTTCCACAAAGAAAATTGAATGCAATGATTAAACTTCTCTTATGGCTAACATTTCTTTTTAAGCCATTTTAATAATATTTCCAGAATAGCTAATTACGTAGGTGAGTAATAAAACCAAAGGCTGCTTTTGTGTGTGTGTGTTTTTTGAGGGGTTGGTTGGTTGTTTTTTTCATATTTGTAACCAAGTAGCAATCTGTCACCCTCAAATTTGCAATTACTTCTGATGTTTCTATCTGACTCAAGTTGTCATCGTTCTTCCTCTGAACCTTAAAACACATTATGACACTAAGGGTCCTACTCAAAGCAGTCTTAATGTACAAATCATGTAAAGTACCATTATCCCAATCTTAATACACAGTTATAGTAAGTTAATACCTGTTGATGTTTGGTAGCTTTAATGAGATACAAAGAGGAGATGAGAACACCTGGTCCCATATTCTCATCTACACCTGGGCTCTAGCAGATACATGCTATGAACTGAGATTCATGTTCCTGCTGCTTTGTTGTTGTCTCACTGTTTTCTTATGCTTCTTCATCTCTCTGCACCTTTTTGTGCCCTCCTTGTTTCATGTGAGCCTTCTGCAGCAGGAACTTTTTGCTCCATGTTTATATAATGCCTGTCACAGATGGGCTATGGCCACTGAGAAGGATGCTGCAGTTGGCCCACTTAGCAGTAGTGTACACCAAGTCCTGACCTACCTGAGCATGCTGAATTGACAGCTGCTCCTCCACTAAACCATTTAAAATTGGATATTGTGTGTGTATGCATGAAGTTTCACATACCCCAAGGAAAACACAACATGAAGCAGTTTAATGATCTAACCAGAACATTTTCAGTTGACAAGTTTTCAGTTACATTACACTCAGCTGAAGCTGCACACCATATCCCATTAGTTTAGCACCTGAAAGGCTGTCTAGAGGGTTGATATGAAGCAGAATCTAGTTTCAGAAAATCTGTTTAGAAAATCAGTGCATCAGTTACAATCAGTTACAGGAGATTTTTCAAAATGGGAATTTGCTGCTCATGGCAGCTGGGGACTAAACTGCTTTTTGAGCCTTTGAAAATCTTTGTTTGCAAAATCTTTTAGCAAACATATCTGTATTACTTTACCTGATAAACTTTTATAAAAGCAATAAATTCTTTCTATAATTATATTTAAATAAAATCCCATTAAAAAGATCTTTGGGTACGGGACTGCAAGTTCTTTCATTAATAAAGGGATCTAATTTATCTACTTTTGTATCAGGAGTCTACCCAGGGCTTACTGAAATGCTTGTAGATCATCTGGAAGCTTGAAAGGAAACTTGATACATTCCTGTGGCTTTGGGACTCTGCAATAGGAACTCTGTTTGGGAACCATCAGTGAAAACGAATTGTGACTGAATGTGCGTTTTCTCTAAACTAGTGGTATTTCCCAAGAAAACTAAAAAAGTGGGATTTTCAATCACAAATTATATATGAACCTCTTCCATTTGAGCATCTGCCTCCCTCATAAAACATGATAGTACATAAACTTTATATACTCTGCTGGAAGTAATAAAAGAAAAAATAATGTAACAGCACAGTCATTTGATCTTTCTACCTCCTTTATTTTCTGCACTTAATTTCATGTATGGAAAGACTAGCACAAAAACTGACCACTCTAATAAAAACAGATAAAGTCCAATACAGCTTGCTGAGGAGTAGGACTAGAGTTACGCTCTTGTTTTTTGGCACAAGGAAAAAGAGGATTAAAAAAAAATAATAATTTAATCTGGTTCTCAGACCTGCCAGGCTCTCTAGGCATTGCCCAAGTTACACCCATACTGTATCTGCAGAATTTTTTTCATTTTGACTATTGGTAATATTTTTTCCAGTTTGAACCTACCAGTAAGCTCTTACAATCACAATTAGCTCACCAGACAGCAGTGAGTGCATTTTGAAAGGAACAGATTATTTACAGCTCTCTGGGACTCTGGGATTTTCAGAAAGCAAGAATGGAAATTCATCTCCATTTCTGATTCTAAAGTATTCCGCATAAGTGCTTGAAGATGGCCTAACAAGTCAAAGTATGTGCAGTTGGCAGCTGAGCATTGCATCCTCACTTTGGGAAGATGCCTCAGCCAAAAGCCATCGGTGGCCCCCAAGGAAAATTCCACACCTGGCTCTAAGCGCCGCAAGGCATGCACCAGTTTTTGCTAATTTTTAAATCACTGTTTTCACCTAGGAATAAATAAATAAATAAATAAATAAATAGGAAACTAATAATGCAGGGCTTGTTTTTTTAAAGTGGATGCAATCCATTGTTTCCCAGATGGTAAAACTAAAATGGCTCAAGGGCAGCAGTTCTAGTACTTGCTCTGGCCCAGCACTGTGGCTTCTTTCATGGGCATCTGCACCCCAGAAGAATGGAAATACAGACAGCATCTGATGAGTCTGCATACCTCATCAACACTCATTTGGAGATGCTGAGTTGAACCCGTGCCAGGATATATGACCTACATCATTGGGGATTTCACATCACCCGCACAGATCTGGGAGGATTTCAAATGTAAAGTGTTTATACACGCAGCTGCAAGCTGTAGAACACAAAATAACAAACTGCTGTGCTTTCATTCAAGACATACAGATGTGGATATGCAAAACTGGTAACTCTCCCTATACTTACCACTGTTTCCACGTAATCGTGCAGGTAAGGCTGGGTTGTATTTCTGCTCAACAAACATGTGGAGTACCAGGTACAGTCTCTGTCATTCTCACAGTCACTTAAAGCGGTGACTAGCAGCATGCAGTGTTTCTGAACATCCGAAATAGACCTCTTTCTATAACTGTTAATGGGATATTTGAAGAGATGAAGCAGAGCCAAAAAAATTTCAAGAGCTGAAAGTTTAAAGATGTGGAGACATCTATATATCCTTGCTCCTTCTCTCTCTGAGATGCCTGTGTGAAGGTAACAAGTCTTCTTACCAAGGACTACAGAAATCCCCTATTTATTATCCATGTCATCAACCTCCATCTTGCAGTTATGTCAGCTTCCCAAAGAACAGTGGGTATTTCTGTTCCAAATAATCAGGCCAACAGTTGTCAGCTGTCGTTGGTAACAGTCACAGCCTGCAGCGAGTGTCCCCTACCTAGATTATAGAGTAAGCGGACACCACACCACCTGTTTGGGAGGTGTTATGGTTGGATGCTCTGCAGTAGTCTGTTGCAGTTGACCCCATCAAAGTTTAATCTTCAGCACAACCTCTTGGGGTGTTATGTACCATCCTAGTCCTGCACTCCCAAGGCCCTTGCAGAGCCAGGCATAGCAGTCAAGACATGACAAAGCTATAAGTACAGCAAGTAAAGGAGGTATTGGGACGATGCCAGCTTAATCTACAGATGGGTTATAAAGGTACTGGGTGTAGAGCTGTACTTCTGCCTAACAGCCTGCCTTCAGCACACAATTTACTCAGTGATAAATAGTTCATTTGTTCAACATCTGTTTGGACAAGCAAAAATGAGCTCTGCTTTCATAGAAACACATAACTAGAAATCAAAAGTGTTCTGGTTATCTCGGTTATCACAATCTTGCTTTCTCTGTGCATTATTATGTGCCCGCTGCACATTCAGTATCATTTTTCTGGTTTTGTAACCTCTGATTATATCCTTGGGGAAGAAAACGGTGGAGAAGCAGGAAAGCTCAGCAGAAATATGATATGAAAGACAAAGCTTGGCACAGAGTTGTAGCTACTAATGAAAACACTCCCTGGGTAGCTTGCTCGTACTCTGTAAAGCTGAATCTGCATGAGGTAGTCCAACAGCACAGCTGTAAGCAGCACAGTCACAAAGATATCATTTAAACCTTTAATGATAATGATAATGAGCTTTGGAACGTATAAGACCTATTATATGATTTGGCCTCACCATAGGAGCAACCTGGGAAAATGGTACCTCATATTCACTTATGCAGTTTCAATCTGTAGTTAGGGCGCCTGCTCATATCTACCAGGTGTAGGCACCCACTGAAGGATTCAGAAGTTCAGATCATTGTATCTGATGCCCTTTCTCACAGGATGTCTGATCCTATACTTTCCAATGAGGCATTTTCCAAAAACAACCGTATCATTCTGCAAATTCTGTGAGTGCTTTTGTAAAGCAGAAGACTGTTGCCACAGTGGTCCTGCTACACTTTTTAGGACCAGCATTGGCTTATGGAGGGAATCAGGGGCTGGATTCTCATTTACACCACATAACCTCACTGTAACTCCCATGGTTTCAAAGCAGTTTTTTCAGCATTGTTGCCTCCCACAGCAGCCTGTCCCCCAGTCTGTCCTGTTAGGGAGGTTCTCCCTGACATTTACACTGAAACTTGCTGCTGTTGACTCGTCTGCTTCTAATCTTACTTCTCATGGCAACAGCACACAAATCATTCCCCTCAACTCTTCAAGAGTTCTTGACATAGTTAGACATAGCTGATAGAGAAACATCTTGTCCCACAGCCCTGCCTCCAAGGGCTCCGAGCAACCCTAGTTCATTTAACCTCCCCATGTTCCAGACAGTCCTTGTTGTCTGCCCCTGGGAGCTCACCAGCCAGACCACTGATTTCCTCGTGCAGACCTAAACAAAACAAGGCCATGGCGTTCCCAGTAGCTAAGA
Source organism: Anser cygnoides (assembly GCF_040182565.1). Taxonomy (NCBI): domain Eukaryota; kingdom Metazoa; phylum Chordata; class Aves; order Anseriformes; family Anatidae; genus Anser; species Anser cygnoides. Next base: position 90,087,490 of record NC_089875.1, read on the forward strand.
AGTGGAAGGGCGTCATACTTCTCCCAAGATGTACTCTTGTTTATACATCAGAGTCTGTTGTTTGCCTTTTTCCACTGCAGCTTGACGTTGTTGACTCTTGCTGGTCTTGTTTATGTTCGTATGTCCTGTTCCTTGACATCCTTCACGGAGTGATCCACATTGCACGTAGACTGCACGTGATGCAGAGCAAGAGATTCACGTTCAGGCCAATTAAATGCATCTTGAATACAGGGAATATGTTTTCCAACCTGAAAAGCAGGTCATGCCATGTCAGCTTGAAGAGGCGGCTTTGCTGCCAGTAGCACAGAGTCAATACTGACCTACACATTGACCTAGCCCCTCTTCTTGTCACGCTGCACCACTTGGGGAGCACAAGGTGGCATTTGGCTTTGCTTGCAGTTCACACAACTTGTTTTCCATTGCCTCTGGGGAAAAGGGCCGCCACAAACCTTCTGCAAGCCAGCCCTGTCCCACCAGCTGTCAGGCGAAGGCTGCTAATCTAGAGGTCTTTGTTTTATTTTGTGTTTGAGAGAGCACATATATTTTACCTCATGAAAATCATTTAACTTCCTCATGCTTCCAGTTCTCCCATGTTGTTATTCCTTTCTCCTATACATGATCATCTTGCTCATGCGATGTAGGAGCAATTTGCAACCCTGCTCTTCCTTTCCTCCATCTAGATTGTTATTGCAACCAGTTCTACCCCATCTTTACACTGAGGAAAGGGATTCAACACAGCCATTGTAAAACCTTCACTTCCCTCACAGCCTTAATCTTTCTAGGATGTAAGAAATGGTACCCACCTGAGAACTGGGACTAACTGCAGCTGGGCACTGTGAGACCTCAGCCACCAGTAGTTTGCCATATTGCTCTTAATAAGATGAACTTGCCCCATGTCAATGCCTGAATAAAGTATCAAGCAGTTTAAACTTTATTTGCATTCACACCACGAGGGATGTAGACATTAGCAGACTGCAATGCCCTGTGTAGAAAAGTAGGAAGCAGGTGGAGGGAAGTGATTTGCGTCAGGCAAGGTGAGCAGTTCAGGAAGATAAGGAAAAATCAAGCTGATCATTTACATCCACATAGTTCTTGACGTCAGTCTTCAACAAATATATACTAAAAATGAATCCGGAGAAGATAAACAAATATATACTCAAAATGAATCCAGAGAAAATAATGTATGAATTTTTTTAAGGCTGAATCATGTCAGTCAGCATTGCTAGGAAATTTAGACCTCACTGATGCTGCCAAATGCAAAAAGAAAGCTGAAACCATTTGGGTGACAGACAAAAGATGAAGCAGGGATGGCACAGCATTATCACGGTCCTAGTTATTGCAAGGGTAAAGGAATAAAGTCATTATAAGTGAAAAAAAAAAAAAAAAGAATGAAAGTAGACAGCAGGGAATAGATGGATAGGTAACTTTAGGCTTTGTTTTCTTTATATTGCACTGTTAATGGTCTCATACTTCTTCAGTGAGAAGTACTATTTTGAGACCATGCACTGTGCTTCCTCATGAAGAATTCACACCATTTTTTTGGTTTGCTTCTCCTCTATTTTATAATAAAAATCTTCTAGACTGTGGTTGGTCTGTGTATTGGAAACATGGTGGATGGGGCAGGGGAAGGAACTGTGAACACAGTAGCATCCCATTTTAAATGAAGAAAGCAGAATATGGAACAGTGGCAAGCTTATTCCTTACAAGTGTCTTAATATTATTTAATATTAGAGATAAAAAAATTGTCATATTTTTATTATTCTAAGTGGAGGTAAAATGCAATTAAAACCAAGTAGGGATAAACAACAGCCCTAAGCTTCCTGTGAACATTTGGCCTAGGATAATGATCATGCACAGGAACAAGACGTTAATTTTAACATTCAGCAAACTCATTCATCTTTAAATTATCACTGTGGTGATGACGCTTAGGTCATTCCTGAAATCAAACTGCAGATTATAAAGGAAAAATCATATGGCACCTTACTGATGCATGTTCTTGCACTGAATTTAGAATACTATGTACGGAGAGATTGCTGGATAATGACTTGTCCACTGAGCTAGAATTGGCTGCTATCTTTTTCCTCCATATGAAACCACAGAGCTTTCTCAGTACATTATTTCCACATGTGCATATATTACTATCCCTGCCCCTTGATCCAGCAATTTAAAACACATTTATCATGTGTTAAAAAAAACGAAAAATAAAGAATAAAGAAATGTCTATCTGCTTACTTAAAATGTCATTCAGCACAGTCCACCAATGTGAGCCAGAAGCGTGGCCAGAGAAGGGTAGGGGGCTGTTGTGAATCAGATTAAGGGGCTCTTCTTTTTGTATCATTTCATTCTTCTTTATTAAGAATATGATTTCTCTTTCCTCACTCCAGCCATATTAAAATACTCTCTTGCCTAAGTAGCAGTGCCTAAAGTCTGGTTTCAAGACATGAACAGCCTGCTAGTGTCAGAGAGATATGTGCTACCACTGCAAAGGGAGCAGGATACTGAGGTCTGAATGCCAGCATCACCAAGTTTCATTCCTCTGCAGGCAGTAACAGATATTTTAAAGGTGCCCATGGGTTGGAAAAAAAAAGCAAGAAGTTAACACTGCTGTTCCACTTACGCATACATCTGCCTGACACTTCCAGGACTGCTTGATATGTTCGCAAAAATATTTACACTTAAACTCAGGTTTCCCAATGTTTAATCTGACATACTCTGGTTGCTTCTACATTTTCTCTTACAGCCTTCACCAAAGCCACCTTTCTAGGAATTCACACATAGTCTACATGCCTCTTCTTCCCAACTTGCTCTATTTAGGGGTAATATCAATACTGAAACCAAAAATGTTAATTCTAATGCTTTGATTCATGCCCAAAATTTATATAAGATGTCATCTCATGTTACATTTATACAATCTTTTTTTTTAAATTTATATTTAATACAAAAGTATTTTGAAATAAAACAATTATTGATTGAACCAAAATTAAAATTTCCATACAAGTGGCTCGGAATGGAGACCACGCCAGGATATACCTCCAGTCAGGCTACAAAATCAGCTTCCAGGTATCTGCCACCCTGCAAATTTTAAACCATCTGGAAATGTAACAGTATATGAATTTCTTCTAATAATGAAATGCATTGTAATAAACTCAGTGGGTTCCCCTTTTCTTACATGCTCTGATGAATAGTGAATCAGTTTTATCGTGTTCTCAATGGCCATAATAAAAGTGTCGGCCCAGAAGATACACTTCTATGTGTATTAACCCTTTCATATATCAGCTGGGAGATTATGTGCATAAAACTATATAAAATATATAACATAAAACTACAAAGCAATGCTTGTAGTTAGCTTGAAAGGAATCGGCTGTATGGATTTCATCAAAGACTTAAATTGGAGGCAAATGAAGAAAATAAAAAAGGATTCCAAATGCAACAAACAGTACATAAAATACAAGGCAAAAACTAAAATGTAAATTGCCAGTAGGAATATAAACAAAAAGCAAGTTTTGTATCTAAATAAGCCTGTTCTGCTCTGCAACTGTTTACTCAAGTGCTTGCTAGGGCCTTATGGAAGTAGAGTCAGCGATATGTTTCTTAACCCACATAAATAATTGTGTCGGGGACATGGGGAAACCATGCCCATGCCCCAGGCAGGATTTACAACAGCTCCTCTGTGAACCCCCACATCGTCTCACATATGCCTTTGTTATTCTCCTGGTTCGTTATTTGCGTTTCTAGGTCATTTGTACCTAACTGCTTTACCAGGCTTTGAATTCTCTCAGTTGTTTAGCTATAACTGTTAGATTTCATATTTTCAGTTCCTGTTATATTATTTTTGAGCCTACAAGCTATTTTCAAAAACTTAAGTCTTCAACATGCTTTGAATCTTTTTTATCAACATTCATGCTAAAAGCTCCCTGCTGCCATTTAAATCTCCTTACTACTTTTACTATTACAGTGGGAATGAAACACGACTTCTTTCCAGCAGCCTTCTCCATATTTGAAAACTTTTCATATTAACCTCCACTATCTCTTCTGGAGGTTAAACCACTGCTTTCTTTAACCCTTTCATCTACAAGGTCCCTGACCAGTCCGTCTGCCTTTCTCATGAGCATCCCCTTGTTAGCAGAGTACTGTGCCGAGGCAAGGGCAGACTCTCTGGCTGCAGAAAGCATGGCTTTACAGACAACACTCCTGTTGACACCACTCAGCATGTTTGCTTCTTGTGCAATAGCTTGACAAATACTGTCAAACACAATAGCTTGGCCTATTTTCAGTGGATGATCCCTTTGCATCCTGGCTTTTCTTCTGTTGAATATCTACCTCATTAGTCATTCCCCAGTCTGGATCTGTGCAGCTGAATTCCATCTTTCCTGAGGACAGATCTTTATTCTTATCTTTGATTTTAGGTAGGATTTCTGCATTTTGTCAAAGTCAACTTGAATGCTGCCTTCTGGAGTGCTGGTAGTCTCTCCCAGGCTATTGATGCATGTGAATATAATAAGGCTGCTTTCCAGCTTTTCAAGTAGGACTCTGTGAAACTTAGGACTTAATATAACTTTCCCTCCGGGATTTCAAAAGCCCTCCCAGGCCTTCATAATACTTCATCCACTGTCACATTTTTTAAGGCTTTCAAAGCCCAGAAGAGCATGATAAACAAGTGCCAGTTCCACCTGGATGTCTTTGCATCAGAAGGGTGTAGGGTTTGCTTTGTAGTGGATAACAGCAGAAACACATCCAGCCCAGTTAGAGAAACCTGCAGAGGACGCTTCCAAAGAAAGGTATGAAAATCTAGATGCATAATAGTCTACCCTGTACCAAATTTATTCCTCATCTTTTATAGTTCAAGCTAGCTTACACTCTGATGCATGAGGTATGAACTTCTCCTTAACTGACCCTTTCTTCCCCTTACAGGTACATCTCAACTCTCTCACTAACTTGAGCCTGATGACTAAGACACTTTCACTAGGATGCTGATCTCCTTAGGGTCCCTCTGTAGCAGAAGTATTAAATAAATAAGTAAATAAATAAATAAATAAAGCTTTTGGGAGCATGATCCAAACAGGTGATGATGCAGGTGCGCTGACTAACCGCTTTAAGAAGACCGTCTCCTTCCATCATTTACTTAGATGGTACAGGAAGATTTGCCTCCTCATTTAGCCTCCTAAGCTCACAGTCCTGTCCCCCCTTGCAACCATCTTGTGTTTACTGGAATGGCAGCAGTATGCTAGTGACAAGGAGTAAACTCAAAATGAAAGGAATCAAAGGGAAAACAAGAAAAGGAACATTTGCAGAGCAAGCAAACCTGCAAACAGCATCCATCATTTTATAGCATTAGAAAACGTACATTACCTACATTCAACAGTCGCTGTCTGCTGCAGTTCTCCTTGCCATTAAAGATTACCACCCCTCAGTCCTGTAATGGAGGGGAAAGGAGGCAGAAAGGGAACAAGCACAAATGGCAGACATTTGGCACTGAAATTCTAGAAAAATATTGTAAAGACAAATGTTCTCTTGAGTCTAAGGGAAAATATTTTTAGAAAACAGAAAAACCATGAAAGCATCTTCCACTGTGGGAAGAAACATCAGCATAAGTTATGAGTTAAGGATAAGAACACACAACTAAAACACATGGCAATAAGATTAAGCAGAGTATTTTTATTGCTTTATTATCTTCTCACATTGGGCAAAACACATAAACCCACAAACCTGCAGCTCTTAAAGCAGTTACACATATGGGAGGAAAAAGCAAGGAACAAGACTGAACACTCCATATCTTTTATCATCTGCTGCCATCTGGAAATACGTGTATTTTCTGCAAGGTCTGGGGACTGTATGGAGTGCTCTAGGTGAGCAAACAAACGATAGAATTTAATTTTTCTCCAAAGTTAATACAGTAATATTAATTCAGTGGATTCTTGATCTTTACAACCGAGGTATTTCAAATTCTATCAAAATAAATTACCATGCCCATTCTCTTCCCCATCCCTCTTGATGTAGGGAGTGACCGAGTGGCTTAGTTTCTGGCAGATGTCAACCCACCACAGCAGGAAAGCAGGGATACAGCTTAATAAGGACATATGAAAGCACAAGCTTTACATGCATGCTTTACATGCATGGCACTTGCTTGAAAAGTTAGAAAGCAGCAAGAGGCAATCACAGGTATGAGTCATCATACTAATAGGGTTTGATCAACAAGGTGGAGGTAAGTCATGCACTTATTCTTGGGTGGGAGTAAGAGATGCTGGGCAGCATGTGTGTGATGCAACAAAGGGAGATGAATGGGATGCAGAAAGAGGGCTGATGCTCAAAGTGAACTGTTGCATGTGACAGCATTGTAGAAGAATATACATAGTATATGCTCTATTTGTTAAAGCCAGTTAAAAATGTTACTAATGAGAGAAGGAAAGACACAGCTATGAAGACAGAAAAGACAGACATTTGAGAGCAAGATTGCAGAACATTAAAATAACTGTGTGTAGAAACCTACAGAATCCCAACACAAATGCAATGCACAGGTTAGAGACCTATGTGACATCCAGGATTGTGATAAGATCCTCAGTCACACAGAAAAAATATAGTGGAGTGCTTTATCAAATTAAGTGGTCTTTTCAAAGAATGGTTGAGGTTGGAAGGGACTTCCAATTGTCTATCCCAATCCCTCTGCTCAATTAGGGTCACTTGCAGCGGGATCCTCAGGGCAATGTCCAGTCCTGTTTTGAGTATTTCCAAGGACGGAGACCCACAATCTCTCAAGGCAACTTGTTCCAGTTGAGACCACTCTCTCACTTTTTGCACATTGCCTTCTGTCCTGCCTCTGGGCAACCCTGAGAAGAGTCTGGCTCCAGCCTCTTTACTCCCTCCCATCGGGTATACACATTGACCAGATTATCCCCAAGCCTCTCTTCTTTAGTTCCAGTTTTCTCAGCCTCCCTTGTGTTAGACACCCATATCCTTTTGTCATCTTTGTGAGCCTTGGCTGGATTCGCTCCAGTATGTTCATGGACTGACTGGACCCAGCATTCCAGGTGCATCTCACCAGTGGTGAGAAGAGGGCAAGGATCACCTACCTTGAGCTGCTGGCAACACTCTTCCTCACACAGCCTAGGACATCATTGGTCTTCTTTGCTTCAAGGGTGAGTTATCGGCTTATATTAAACTTGCCCACCAAGACAAGCTGGGACAGAACAAGAACAAGGACCTTTTCTGCCAAGCGACTTTCAAGCCAGTTGCTTACTGGTGCTGGGGTTATTCCTCCCCTATGGCAGGGCTTGGCACTTTGTTGAACTTCATAGGGTTCCTCTGCACGTTTCTTCAGCCTTTTCAGGTCCTCTGAACTGTAGCACACCCATGTGGTCTAGCAAATACTACTTCAACTTTTCTGTCATCTGCAGCCTTGGTGAAGGTGTACTCGGTCTCATCATCTAGGTTATTAGTTAAGAAGTTAAAAAGTACTTGCCACAGTATTGAGCCCTGAGATACATCACTAGTGACTGGTCTCCAGCTGGACTCCAGCTATTCATCCATAAATGACACTGAAAAAGATTTTAGTCTTGACAGGCAAAAACAGCTCTGAAGGAAAGAGTAGATTCCGATTTCTGATTGCGAGACTTCAGCAGAGGAAGGGTTGCTGAGCTCATGTGCAAAACAGTTAGAGGTCAGGGTAAAAGAGATGAGCAAGGCTGAGCAGAACCTGAACTAGAAGCTGAAATGGACCATGAAGCTCTTCCAAGGGCAGGCTGAAGGAACAGTGAGAAAACTATGAGGAGAATTAGGAAAACAAAGAGTTATGGACACTAAACTTCTAAAGCATCAAGAATGACAACTAAAATAGCAATTCATGTGAAAAATAATCTGAACATTAATTCAATTAGTATTTTTATGAAGCATTTTGGCATAAAGACTTCTTGGAGATCTTTTAACTGCCACTTCAGTCCCTGAGCAGCAATAAGCTCTATACCTGAAAGGATTGCTCCTGTTACAGGAAACAACACAGTCCCCGAGGTTCTCCATGAGCACAAGAGGCCTGCCAGAATTGAGTTCATCACATCATGTTATGTATACTACTTCTGCTGAAGTTAATGACAAGCTCCCACTAACTTAGAATCACAGAATCGTAGAATATCCTGAGTTGGAAGGGACCCACAAGGATCATCGAGTCCAACTCCTGGCTCTGCACAGGACCACCCAAAAATCAGACCATATGTCTGAGAGCGTTGTCCAAACGCTTCTTGAACTCCAGCAGGCTTGGTGCCATCAGCACTGCCCTGGGGAGCCTGTCCCAGTGCCCCACCACTCTCTGGGTGCAGAACCTTTCCCTAACACCCAGCCTGACCCTCCCCTGTCCCAGCTCCATGCCGTTCCCTCGGGTCCTGTCGCTGTCCCCAGAGAGCAGAGCTCAGCGCCTGCCCCTCCGCTCCCCTCGTGAGGGAGCTGCAGGCCGCCATGAGGCCTCCCCTCAGCCTGCTCTGCTCGGGGCTGAACAAACCAAGGGACCTCAGCCGCTTCTCCTATGTCTTGCCCTTTATACCCTTCACCATGTTTGTAGCCCTCTTGTGGACACTCTCTAGTAGTTTTTATGTCCTTATATTGTGGCACCCAAAACTGCACACAGTACTCAAGGTGAGGCCACACCAGCAGATGAGGATAATCCCTTCCCCCGACCAGCTCGCAATGCTGTGCTTGATACACTACAGGGTACTGTTGACCCTTTTTGCTGCCAGGGTACATTGCTGACTTAAATTCAATTTGCCATCAACCAAAACCCCCAGATCCATTTCCACGGGGCTGTTCTCTAGCCTCTTGTCTCCCAGCCAATACATATATTCAGGGTTGCTACATCGCAGGTGCAGAATCCAACACTTGCTCTTGTTAAATTTCACGTGGCTGGTGATTGCCCAGCCTTCTAACTTGTCAAGATCTCTCTGCAAGAAATCTCTACCCTTGGTGGAGTTAACAATTTAATGTCCACAAACTTAGTATACCTTCTGCATCCAAATAACTTATGAAAACATTAAAGAGAACTGGACCTAAAATGGAGTCCTTGCAGAACCCCACTATAGACTGGCTGCCAGCCTGATGTAAACCTATTTCCTATAAGCATTTCAGCTTAACCCATCAGCGACTTGTTCACCCATCATATTATGTGTTTCTCTAGCTGTACGCTGGACATTTTGTCCAGGATACTGTGAGAAACAGTATTGAAAGCTTTTCTCAAATCAAAAAGATTACATCAACTGGCTTTCCTCTGTTAACTAGGTGGGTAACTGTGGTGGTTTTACTCAGGTGGACAACCGAGCTCCGTCACAACCGCTCTCTCCTTCCCCCTCCTCAAAGGGAAAGGTGGAAGAAAATATGATGAAAAGGGCTCAAGGGCTTCTCTTCCTCAGGCTGAACATCTTCATCTCTCTCAGCCTTTCTTCACAGGAGAGGTGTTCCAGCACTCATCATCTTCATGGTCCTCCTCTGGACCTGCTCTAACAGCCCCACATCCTTCTTGTGCTGGGGACCCCAAACCTGGACGCAGCACTCCAGGTGGGGCCTCACGAGGGCAGAGCAGAGGGGGACAATCCCCTCCCTGGACTTGCTGGCCACCCCTCTGTTGATGCAGCCCAGGATGCAGCTGGCCTTCTCCACAATTTTACCAGGCACTGAAGTGAGACTGACAAGCCCTTAATTGCCAGTGTCTTTTTTTTTTTCCTTTTTTTTTTCCCTATTCTTGAAAACTCTGACATTTGCCAGCTTCCAGACAACTGCGACCTCTCCAGATTATGAAGACCACTGAGAAATAACTGAGGTGTCACGATGACTCCATGCTGAATAAAACGTGTTATGATAACACAGTGCCTCAGCATGAAAAGTCCCAAACAATGATCTCCAAGGTCATGTTTAGCAGCCTGACCATGGAAATCACCACTGCAGCACTTCACATTACAAGCATTAATGCAAGTATTAAAATACAGGTGAGGCAGCATGTAAGAAGTGCTAAGGATGGGCAGTCGTACAGAGTACAGAAACTGCCCTCTCCTACAGGTGACTGAATCATTAAACAAGGAAACACTAGACATTATTACTAAAATTCATCTTTAATAAAATTTTAAAATAGCTATTGCAAACTTTATTTGAAAAAAAATAAACCAATGACAATTTTTCAAGATCCTGTGAATCAGTCTAGTTCCATAATACTTGTTCTATTATTTAAAAAGACAGAAGCAATTTGCACAGCCAGCATGTTAGTTCACAGCCACTTGATCACAACAGCTCATGAAAGCACTCTTCCTACCATTTATGACTTGATCAAAAGTGAAAATATGTATGATGATCCTAATCTAGATCTAAGTGTGTTTCTGACCACCTCAAGGCAGAGAAGAAGTTTAGTTCAAATTGCTTAAGGCCTGACATGAAAAAAACAAGAGATGCAATACCCAACTAATGTATGGTCCATTACATCTGCTTATATGAGCCAGCATTTTTATATTGTCTTCCTTATATTAGTATCCCATCCGACCTAACAATACTAAAAATCACCCAAAAAAAGGAAGAAAATTAAATATAACACCTTAAGATCCAAGCAAAGCTGATGAAGCTTTGGGGTAACCGCTACAAAATACAGAAATAAAATGAATTGTATGAAACTAATGAGAAATCTTAGCCATGGAGTTCTGGTGACTGAAATGTAGCCCATATACAAGTGACGTTCATACGCATCTGAAAAGAAAGAGCTACCCATTAGGAAAAATAAACACTGGGTTGATCTAATACAGCACAATGTCAGACTTTATTGCACAAAATAGCATTAGTGCAATGATATTTTCAAGTGGCACACAAAAATATAATAAATCAAATAAGAAACAATAGTGAAGTCAAATTTATTTTGACATGGGGAAAGGGGAATCTAATAAAAACTCAAAAGGCCTGATCACAAAATTGCTGTTATAGTTTTATCTATAAATTACTAGTGATAAAATTTAAAGTCTCCTAGGTATTTACAGCACTAAACAGATAAAGATGGTTCACTGCATTAAAATTTATGGGAGAAGAAGGCTGTAACAGAAAAACAGAAAAATATTGACCATTACAAATAAAATTGAATAAAGTGGGTGATTTTTTTCTCTTTGGTTAGTGTTTGAGATATCAAAATGATTCCATTAGGCACCAGTTGCTTTCCAAATATAATCTTTCCCTAAAACACAGAACATCATACATTATTGGGCACTTCTTGAAAATCTTGTATGCTTTTAATTGCACATACATTGCACACTGTAGTACATCAGAGCCGGTATAATGGACATGTATATACATATGCTTTCTACATAAATCTGCTTGAACCAAGTACTGTCAAGATTCACACCAACTTGAACACATTTGGAGAAATATTGCTAGGATATTATTCTGAAAACTTACTAAAAACAATTTTAGAATCCCAAGTCTGATTTTCAAAAGTGACTTTCAAGACAAAAGAGAGGCAAGTAATGTTGGACTTTGGCTCTTCAATTTTTTCTGCACCAGTCTGGCCAATTTTCTCTTTTATCATATGCCACTGATGTGCACAAGCTAGCAAGCTCTCGGTTTTGAAGTAAATGAAGGAGCCATGCCAGGAACCTGAACAGACGTCGAGCTGGCCCAGCATGAAAACTGCAAACTCTAAGGTGCTGTAAACCTGTTTTAAGCAGCACTCATCACAGCATGAGCTCTTCCTGTTACGTACAGCAGCGTTCAGCACAGGTTTCTAGATGACACACATAAAGAAATCTGTAGAGAAAGTTTAGCTAAGATCATGGATGACAGTGAAGGTAGAACGTGGAGTAGGAACATTTAAAAACCTTTAAAAACCTTTAAAATGCATTAAGGTTTTGTTTTAAGGCCAGTCCCAAATAAATGATTATTTCTCAGTGATTTAATAAGATGTTAATGAACCTCCACAGACTATCTGTTGATAGCATGGAGCTGAAAAGGACACTGGAAGTACCAGAGAATACTCGGACTTCAAAGAGCAACCACACAAGAATGTTCATGCAATGCAACAGGAAGACTCCATCACAAAATACCTTTTCCTGACTGCTTTTAGCACCACTATAAAGCTTCTTAAAGACCTTGTTCAAAGATTTCCGAAAGATTTTTTGCTAAAAGATTTCCCAGTAACTTCAGTGGGAGCATGGTCCCTCTAACATCAAGAACTCGCTTTACAGAGTAATGGAATAAATACATATGCTGAACATTTGTGAACAGGTTCCTACACAACAATAAGGAAAACAAAAGAGTCACTGTGCAACATGGTATTACTTTTACTCTGTTCTGTTCCCTGCCAATTCACAATACACAATACAAAATCCTCTGCAACTCATTCAAGGCAATAGTCATTGCTACAAAGTGACTGAAGGCATCTTTCAAGGCAACAGTGTTGGGAAGTTAAGGCACCTGATGTAAACATTTGTTTAAAGTCATATGCTGTACATGGTACCTTTAAAATAACTTAAGAACAGAGGCATTTGGATGTCTGTAATGATATACTACAGCAGAGAAAACAAAATAAAAAAGGATGTTTGTTCACTGACTGACAATTTCCGTGACATGGTGCATTATGACTGATGCTTCTTAGTAGGGTATGCAAGGCAGCCAAGAGCCATTTAAAAACATGTGTTGTTTGTCTCAAAAACAAATGTAAGGGAATACTTATAAAAGCTGCTCTGTCTGAAATTAGGCTGAGCAGTTTGAGTCCATTTCTCCACAGGGTATTTGGGAAACTGGGACTGCCTGCAAAATAAAACTATGATTTTATTCCTACTATCTACTGCAAAGGAGTGGGTTATCTCTGGTACATCTCCAGTAGAAAATAAACCTCTATCACAACATTAATCAACATTAATCAGACACGAATGTCCCTCTTTGAAACTCTACATATAGCAGAGCTGAAAGTACATGAGCTTCATGTTCTTGAAATGACAGCAAATGGAGGCAAATGACATGTCAAGGCTGCTGTCCCCAAAGGCAAAAGATCTGCTTTTATAGTTCATCAAGAAATAAAACCTACAGCAAAACAATCCCAGTTTAGAGTGTGAATGTTTTTTGATAAATTACACTTTGCACTATTCAATCTGTGCTCCCATCTATGAGTAAAGGATTTGAGACACAAGGATATATTTCATTTTTGCATCTTGGTTTCTATTAGCTTTGGACCCCTATAACCAAGGGCATGACTTACAGAGGGTCACATTCTGCAACCTACTGACTAAGTAGTGCTTTGGATTTCAATACATACAATATCACTTCGCGTGGGTCACAGCAGCATGGGAACCCATGTTAAGGCACTAAACAGCCACTCGAAGGGCTAGATCCAATGTGCACCAAAGACAAGTGAAAAGCACAAATTGGCTACAAAGAATCAGGCCTCAGCTCTGCCAGAGAGACTGAACAGAATCCCAAGTTTCTGAAAAATATTGTAAATTCTAAATACAGGTAAAGTAAAACAAATAACTCCACCTAAACTAGTTTTGTAGTTAAAAACCAATATCTCATATTAAAAAAGCACCCAGTTCAAGAAATTCTGCCCTCTTTCCATGCTACCATGAACTAATTTCCTTTTCTGAACAAAAATACACATAAGCATAAAATACAAAAATATACATTTTAAGCAGTAGCAAAAAATGAATAAAAATTAGAAATTGCTCAAGGAAAGTGACTGACACGTAATTCAATGTGTACATGTACACATTCCGTCTCAAAAAGGTACGAAAGGAAGGGAATCAATAGCCTCAAATTTTCTGTTAGTCAGCATAACAACAATTAATTTCATTTTAATAAGTCAGAATGTTATCAGCTTCCTTATCAAAAAGAAGTAAGCATTAAATATCACAAGCAGTGTTCAAGAAGGATATATGGGCTGCTCGACAGTGAAGAGGTTCACTCAGGAAAATGCTGGTGCAGGAGGGAAGAGCTCCCAAGCTTACATATTTCCACATTCATAGAGACATTTAATTTTCCCCACATGCAAACAGCCAGTTGGGGTGTAAGTGTCTGCTGCTCCAGGAAGACCTCATCATCCCTCTTCCTCCCTCCCACTCTAACAAGGCACTTAAACATACAAGGATATGCTTAAACAAGTGTATTATGTGTTTTGCTGAACACAGAAGGTGTGTGGAGCCCACAGCTACTAAAAGCCTCGCTGCCAGCAAAACCAGGACTTGCACCTACAGATGGCAATGAGTTGATATGGCACAAAGAACACTGAACAGCTCTTCAAGAGCTATGGCACTTAAGTTGTTAACAAGATGACAAGGCAAAATGCAAGATCTCCCAGAGTGACATTTCTAGAAAAAATCTTAGAACCAGACAAGGATCAAGGCAACTGTCATCCCACTCGCAATAAATATACTAGGGGACATCAGTATTCTCACATGGAAAGAGAATTAGGTTTGTTTCTAAATAACCCTGGAAAAAAAAAAACTGCCTCAAACTTATATTCCATCTTCAATGCATTTACAGTAAAAGACTTTCAGAGCAAAATCCATGAAAACATCCGGAGGCATTATTTTCAAACATGATTAACTTATGAATTGGCAAAAAATCCACCTGGCTTCTTTGCAATGATTAAAAAAAGACTGACAATTTTCTGGAGTGTTCAGCAGTTTGTAAATGCAGCATTTTTTGGCTCTTGAATCTGCTCTGAAGCAAGCTCCTTTTATTTTTCATATTATTCCCCATGAGAGCATAGAGAAACTCAGTATTAGTGTTAAGTGTCATGTCTGCAGAACAGAACAATGCAAGCTCCCAGCACTCTGCTTACCAACATTGTAAAGGAAGAGGAGACAGTTTTTCAGAAAAGCACTGTAAACTAACATACATCCCTAAAAAATATGCAAAAATGAAAGCTAAGGTGAAAGGGAGCAGGAACGTGGAGCAAGGTTTGCATTTTCTCAGACTGCTTTCTTGGTAACTCTGTGCTTCTTCAGAAAATAACTTCAGTATGAAACTAACACTTGGAAAGTTTTTCCAGCAGACGCTTAAAGAAATTTTCTGGCACAGCCAGAAACTTACCATATGGGCCAGCCCTGCTCTCCCTGAACACAGCAGGAGTTAGGTCACTAATCACTGAAGATGGGCTGGTATCTGAACATAAAATTTTCTTTGGCTAATTTATGGAAATGTTACATGTGAAACAATCTGTTTCTTCTTAGAGCACCCAACTGCACAGCAAGTTTACATGAAGGACAAACAGCACACAGAACAAGGAAGCCAAGGAAGAGTGCTGAAGCAAGGCTGGAGAACCAGATTGGTGGCAAAGGCTGCAGTCACTTTCACACAAGTCACAAGGGGTTATACGTTGCATTACTTCTGAATTGTAGCTTCTCACTGCTCTTCTCCCTGTTTAGAAAGGATAGTTAACATAAGTTAATGAACTTCTGAACTGTCCAACAAATGGAAACTCACAATGTAGATTAAAAGGAGTTTGAGACAGACTGCTCATCCTTCCTGAAATAAATACTCATAATGAACCAAACTTCTGAAATGCTACATGGTTTCTAATAGAGTCCCCTCTGTAGAAAGAGAACTATGTCTTCAAACATTGCCCACATTCAGGGTGTAGATCTTGATTTAAATATATATATATATACACACACACAGTAACTTACATCCATTTATCTTGGAAAGATTTTTATCAGATTAGCTTCACAAAGAAAGCCTTTTTAAAGGATGCACTAAACTCTAATGCTGACCTTGTCATAAACTACAAAATATTTCTCAAAGTGGGTGTTTAAGCCAAGAAATTAATCTCTGTTCCTTTCACAAAGCAAATATCTTCAATACACTCAGACAAGTATACTGAGAAACACTCAAGTGAAAGGCATGCAGTCATAGACTCAATCTCAACAGTGAGTCCCAATCTATTCAGAAAACCTGATCAAATGTTTTAGAGGAAATTTTGCCCCTACCGGCTCAAGAATCCCCATAATAAAGGAATTCTGATGTTTTACCTGGCAGGTTACTGGCTCTGACACGTAAGATATTGGTCTCTCATAACTGAGTCTTTTTCTCACTATTATGTCTGAGAGCTTCAGCTTCCTGACTCTGGGACTGCCTTCCTCACCTAGCTCTTGCTCCTGCATTTTGCTCCCCAGTTTCCTGAAGGGTTGCCACAGAGCCAAACAGACTAGAAGCCTGGAAAGCCATGCTCATTTCAAAAACATCAGTGCATGTTAATTGCTTACAGAACAAGCTTTTCCAAAGTTTCATTTGCTTGTGGTTTGAAGGTTTTCATTCCAACTAGAGACACTGCATTTTTATTTTTTTTAATGAGACAATAATCAGTTTCAAGCATCAGATAGTAAAAAATAAAAGATATCCTTAAAGGGATATCTTACTAAACAGTGACACCCAACAAGCTCTGAACAAAATCAGGTAAAAGAAGTAGCACAGTCATTTGAATGTGCTGAATAGCTGTGCATATTAACCCTGGCAGAGCTCCTTGCTGGCACCACTACACTGGCATCCAAGCCAGTTCTCATACCTATGCTGGTTGTAATGTCTACCACAGAGACATGCCTTTTTTGATAAATGCCAGAGCATATGGACTTTTTAGATACCTCCTAGCTCTGAATATGAGGCAATGAAATCAGACATGACTCTGACTGTAACCATCACATAAAATACACACCTGCAGCATGGTTCACCAACTACAGAACTGACGGAAATTAACAGAATAAAATAAAAGCACACTCTTGTATTAGATGGGATGGAATTCTCTCAGAAGAAATCGGACTCGTGGCATATGTGTATACATGTTGACCAAAAATATGCCTATGCTACATGGTAATAGGAGTGAAATCTTGTAAAATAATATCTGAAGCAATCTTTTCCTTGTAGTTAAAACCTTCTACTGCAGCACTGATTGTTATATAAATTTTAGTCCTTAAGGATATTCATTCTTATCTTTAAATGAATATTTATTTATTCATTGAGAAGTTATGGATTCTAAATATATTTAAATAGAATAACAGTATTTATACATATGCATTTATACACACTTTCTGTACGCATATTCATTAGCCTATCTAACAGTACTCTTATAAAAGAGTAGGTCCTCAGCTCTTCTCCCAATCACTGAAGCATGTGGAAATTTGTTTTGGCCACAGATTCCAAGTGTTATGTGTTTGCCTTAAATAAAAATTGCTCCAAGTTGTTAAGCCACTAGGACTTAAAACATGCTCTAGGTTAGTGAGTATTTTAGCTACATCCGTTAAATTTCTATTTTAGTTTAAACATTTGGGATTGAATAAACATTTCAGCCTAAATAGAAGAAATGTGATTTTTACTCAGCTAAAGCAGTACACGTTTGTATTTGGTTGTCTTTTGTCCTACACTAAAAAAAATCAACATGAAGAAAATTGCTTATACAACTTTTTAATTCCTTATCTCAAACCAAGCCCAAATCCTTAATAATGTTTCAGCTGGCTGGTATAATGAAAGCCTCTCTAATATCTTCTCTAGCAGCCTATAATCTTTCTTTGCTTCTCACTTTGCCCAAGCAGAGCTTTGTACGTATCTGCCTTTCTCTAAAACACATGCCATTTAAAAAAAAAAAACACAAATTGTTTTTCCCATGTACATCTTTTTTACATAACTATAGAAAACAAAACACTGACTTTTTCTCCAGTGAAGGACTCTCTGATTAAACAAGAAACAGATGCAAAAGCTACTTGAAAGATAATCATTAACTTAGTAAGTGAACCGCAGTGAAGTTCCTGCTTCATTTTGGTAGTTTGCGGAACACATTGAGAGCCATACTGAAACCAATTTATACCAGCTGACAATTAAGTTATGACAATTCACACCATCTAAGGAACCAACCCATGAGGACAGCAAAATGTATACAGGAAAACACAACTGTTTGTTAGAAAACTTGGTGTGTCAACGTCAAAAAGGTTGCAGTTCAATGGAAAACGTAAATTTCAGTGCAATGTGGCTTTCTATTCACTAAAATTTGTCCCATTTCCATGAAAAGAAACTTTATATTTTTAGCTTCTGAATCACCAAGATCCATTTGGAATGACTGACACTTACTAGGTTCATAGTAATCCATTATAGTCACTGAAGCATCTTGGATATTTGCCACTTTGAAGTCTCTCACAGCCGGAATATCCACACAAACCTGTGTTTCATTTAGCTAGAAAAACAGAAGAGAAACATCCTGAGAACCCTGCTGATGGTGGTTCATGGAAGAGATAAGAACTTCTAACTCATTGGCAGTTCTCTTCATTTATAAAGACTTGGAGAGAGGATGCACATAAAAATGCTTATTTCACTTGTTGTTACTT
Organism: Anser cygnoides; assembly: GCF_040182565.1. Classification (NCBI taxonomy): domain Eukaryota; kingdom Metazoa; phylum Chordata; class Aves; order Anseriformes; family Anatidae; genus Anser; species Anser cygnoides. The sequence continues at coordinate 90,105,798 of NC_089875.1, forward strand.
TGGCCAAAACACAGACTTCTTAAAAAATCTGCCTACGTATAAATGATTTTACAAGATTTTTGCAGTCTAGAAACCCCTTACAGTGGTGTTGCACCTATCCCATCAGTCTCTTTTTTAAAAATGGAACTCATCATTCAACGTTGATAGCAATTGTTGATTTCCCCAAAGAATACAATCATACTATCTTTCCGACTTTAAAATCTAACATTGGCAGTCAAGATTAGCATCACTGCAAATGCATTTCTCTGTTATTTTCAACTTACAGTGTCTAAGTATAGGTTTACTTTTCCATTTTCCTCTTCCATCTTCTTAATTGTATTGTCTAATGGAATGAAATCCGGTGACACAGAGAAACCACTGAGTAAGCCAACCTCCATGAGGACCATACCACTACTGGGAGCTGCACCAGAACCCAAGTACCTTTTCAAAATACAGAGGCAAAGAAAATTTTAGTAGAAACACAATAGCAAATTCTCCATATAAATTGTTTAATTATTACATCTCAACTATGGAAGAAATAATGCTCAAGAATACTTAAGAAACAAATCGAACAAAATGCCAACAAGAAAAAAAATATTTAACAATAAAGAGATAAGAATGGATTTCTCTGTTTTTCTGCCTAATTTCAACCACATACGAAAAAATAGGCTTAGCACGGACAAAACTACAGTATATAAATGATATGAGAGACAACACTAGGACAACACTGACGGCACTGGCATCTTGAAGTGCTTGTTTACATGACACATACATACGAAATAATGTGATTAAACATATGTTTGAAAAGGAGGTAATTAAGAAACCACTGCAGGAGCACTTGCACTGAAATATTCATATTTCCACTCAAGGATGCATTGCTTTACTTTTATTCGTTTTTGGAGGGTGAGATAAATGTCTCTAAAAAGTCTCCCAAACATTCCCATATGCCCTTGATATAGACTGATGGTTCCATTAACAAAATCATCATCAGATTGTTCCTCAAAACTCCAGTTTTAAAACATATAGCTGTGTTATTCATCCAGTTTGTGAAAAAAAGAAAATTTAATAAATTGAGTTCCTTCTTTTTTCATGAATAATGCTTATTACATTTTCTTCCAATCTGAGAATCAGATACTGGACTTAAAAGCTTTGCTCTATTGAACAAACCACATACACCATGGTGCTATCACCAGAACTATCAAAACATATTTATGGTGTTCTGTGCTATAAGTGACACTTACGTGACCTACAAAAGATTGTACGGCTTTAAATAAAGTAGGTGGCAGAAGAACTCCCCCTCCTCCCTTGTCATGAAAGGTAAATGACTATTGTTGTACTAGAATAGAAGTGTCTCCAACCCTCATTTTGAAGGCCTGACAGTAGTTGAAAATAATTGAATAAAACTATTTCTTTGTAGAGCTGGATGGTTTAAAAAAAGGGAAGACTTTCTTTCAAAGCAATGCTGTTAAGCCTGGCAGTATAGCTGATTGAACACAGATATGATTTTGAAAGAAATACAGCATAACTGCTGACTTCAGTTGGCTCATGAGATTAGAAACAAATGAAACCATCTGTTGGATGATGGGCTACACCAAAGTAGCTGCTATTGAAAACAAATAACCGAATTGGAACTGGATATAACTATTTCTGCTTAATTACCAATGAGAGAAGACAAAAATACTCAACCTGTTTAGGTAACCTGGGGTGCCACCAAAATACCACCAGGTAACCCAACTAGCATGGTATTGCCAAGAAGTGAATATGATACATCCCTAGAAGTTATAAAGGTCTGGCTCACTTACTTAGAGCGGGGTGAGTGGGAGGGAGAAAAGGTGAGATAGTCTGCAGACTGGAGAGAAAAAAAACCTGCAGAGCTGCAGCCTCCATTACTTGATTATGCATACCCACAGCTGGCTAAGCTGGTTGAGATTTCAGCAGTCTTTGCATTTACCTGCTTTGGTTTCTTTACCAAAAAGCCATGTTGCATTGTAAAGATTGTAAGTGGACCAGCTCTAAGCTAATTCATGAATTTAACATAGGTAGTGCATATACTATGTAAGCGGCTGAGGAGAAGAGGAGGACTAGTGAATCAAGCCAAGCAACCAGAGATGAAGTCTCAGCTTAAAGAACAGAAACACAGAATACTAGAACTTAAACTGTTTCACTTTCCATGACAGAGCTGATGGATCTTAATGTTCCAAGTATTCACCTGGAGTAGTTTTACAATGCTGTTAGATCTTCCCAATATCCTTTGAATGCTTTGCAATTAAAACTTCATCCTACAGCCTTCCAGAGAGGTAAGTCTCTTCCTGTCCGTATTCCTGAGACAAAGTGCTGAGCTAGAATATCAGAATATCATCCAAGGTTTACCCCAGACCCATCATGTAAGCCTTTACATGTCAGGAGTTGGTGCTAGACTTTAAAAAGCTGTTGATACTTCAGAGAAAACTAAGAGGAAAAAGCCCATTCTATTTCAAGAGCTCTCATATATTCTAGCGTCCTGACGACCATCTGTATCCCTGAATTGGTTAACAGAAACACATGAAAACGCGGATCTGGCTTTGCGCCTGCTGGATATTTCCCAAATTAAATCAGTCCTCTCCACACTGACATCATGTTCACTATAGCTATTATTTGTGTGATGGTGTCACCTAGAGGCACCATCTCCAGTCACAGCTCCCCTGTGCAGAGCATAAAAATAATAGTCCTAGTCGTAAGGAGTTTAAAATTTAAATAAATAACAAAGCGGACACAGAAGAAAGGAATGCAAGAGTGAACATGGTGGATAAGGTGATACTTTGCAAATCCTGCGTTTACAAGGAACCCATTATAATATCACAAGAAGTAAACAGTGTTTCAAGAAGTATTGACAAGAAGCAGATTATTTCCTTCAATACAAAAAGCGTAGTCACCTCAACATCCTTGTAGATAATAAGAAATAGAAGATTTTAAAACGTAAATACATATATAAAAAGAGATACAGTGTCCTCGAGTTTTCTTTGAAATACTCAAATGCTCTTTAACCACAGAAAGATGTGTCTACTGAGAAAATCATGAGATCTTCATATGCTTGTTTCAGATACATGCATAGACACTTTTACAGCAAGTAGAAAGGAAGCAGCAAAGCAGTCAAAGAAACAACCTAGTTTAATGACTGGCTGACCTAGGAATATGCAATATGACTATTCAGTGTCACCCATTCTCAGCTGATTGAATTTCTAGCAGTGTACAATACATCTAGTGACTGTTCTATGGTCTCTGAGATGATACTTCAGCAGTCTCAACTCAGTTCCTAGTAGATGTTTACTGAACAAGAAGCATCATCCCAGATGCATCCCCCAACCCTTATTTAGGGGAAAGAATAAAATGACATTGTACAGAAAAATCGCCACCTCTTTCAACTCCAGAACGATGTTTCCATTATGTTACATTACTGAAATCATAAAGATATGACACAGGTAAATGAAAGACCACAAAAATACTTGCACAGTAAGACAAAACTGCAGCTGAAGCTAACATTACATAGACATGGATTTTGACTCTTGTCAAAACTGTTCCAAGCTAAGTTTATTAACAGAGATGAACAAAGAATGATTACTTCTATTTCATGATGTTTTTTAACGCTTCAGAAACTTGTTTCTCTTTTTATAAAAGGAGGTATCTACTTCTATATCAAAAGCAAAGCGTTCTGTTCATGAAGGGTAAAAGTTATGGGACTGTTCCTGCAGTCTGTTACTAGAACACTGAAGACAGCAGTTCAATTTTCAAGTTTGTCCAGGGTTCTCAGTATAGCTAAGAAGCACTTGCACCAAAGAAGCTTTTGAGTTTTTTCTTTTATTTCACACAAACTCTTCCATATACCTCTAACATGCAGGGAAACGCCGTATTTATGCATGCCAGTAAAAAAATCTCATATGATCTGGCCAGCAACCATTTTGCACAAAGGACCTATTCGTATCCATCAGCTGTCACTAGATTTACTGACTTACAAATTGCTTCTTAGTTTAATTACTAACGTTTTTACAAAGTAATTCTTTTGCTCTCTTAATTGTATGTTTATATCCCACACACTAGTAAATCCATGTAAACATATGGAAAGTTTACCTTATTTTAAGCAACACAGCTGTTGTGTAGACAAAGAGGTACATGAGATGCTCCAACTGAATTACCTACCTTGTGCACACATTCAAGGTCAAATGGTTCATATCATCTTTGTCATCCTTTACATCAACTTTCAAGTCAAAAGCTTCTTGTTTTCGCACAGATCTGAGCTTCTGATTGGCGTATTTTGTGTTGTAAATAACATTGAGCTGTGGATTGAACATAGAGACATTAGAGGACATATGTAAAGCAAATCTATGGGGTTAAGACACTAACGGTAGAGCACCAGAGGTGTGATCATATGAGACAGGATACATGACCTTATATCTCACAGTTGGACACATGAGATCCCTAGGGCAATCTCTGACAGATATATTTTCTGAACATTTTGTTATGCAGCCCAAACCAATGCAATTAGCTGGACACATCTAAGTCAGACACAAAGGAGCTCTAGGAACATGAGCAATTTTCTTCCTACTTGCTTTCCGCTGGTTTATAACGTGTGCAGCTACTTCCTAACAGTACGAAATGGGATGAATGAAGGCAAACTTCAGAGGCTGACACCCACTGGGTTAAAAAAAGAAAAGGTTGGAAATAAAAGAGCAAGAGCAAATACATAGCATATGTACAGAATTTGTCTTCAGTTTTCATGTCACAGCATTCATACACTCAAAACAGATGAGAAATAGCACGTCACTCCACACTTGAAATAATGCAGTTTTTATGCACTAAGTATTTTCATCACCTGTTTCATCTGTGGAAAGACAAAGCTACAGTCCTCACTCTGCTTCAAAGACAGAGCTCTCACCCTTTCTGCTCAACGGTGCCAAGCTCTGTTAAGTGAGCCAAGTAAGAAAGTATGACAGGATGTCTAAGAGAGGACAGTAACAATATAAAATAAGTTCATCTATTAAGCACAGTTTGAAGAGTTTCCATTTCTTGTAGTGTAGATTGTGCATAAAATGCTTGAAGCAGTGGTAGAAGACTGGTAAAACCAAAAACTGTTAAAGGTGGCGTGAATAACTGGGGAACAGCCTGATTATCACAACAACCTATAAAATTACCACTGCCAACAGCCAAAGCAGAAATGCTGGAGCTGAAATTGAAGAACCAATAACTCTCACGTTATCAGCTATGACAGAAAATTATGTATTAAAAAAAAAAAAAGAAAGAAGAAGAAGAAAACAGGCTGTACTGCCTACAGAATTGAACCTGATGAGGTAAAGAAACAGTTGAATTATTACTTGCAGTGGTTCTTTAAAACTGCCTTGGTACTACACTGGAAGATGGAAAATGTGACAGCAATTCTTAAAAGAGTACTGGGGGTCTAGAGAACTACAGATTTTAAGTAAACTCAGTATCTGTACCAGAAAACACAGTGGAAATTACATGAGTAAATATGACACTTTTAAGAATACCTGTTGCCATCAGTTACCCTAATTAAGCAAAAAAACATGGACAACAGAGCTCTGCCTAATATAAGGTTCCTGGATATTACACAGGCATGTAGCTGGTTAGGAAGATAACTAATCAAAGATACCAAAACAAAAGAAGATGCCAAGGGATAAAATGTTGTTAAAAGACATGAACAGAGGGTAGGAATACATGAAAGGAGTGATGTCCTAAAGCAATCTGTGATGGGTGACCACTGTTAAACATCTATAATTGATCTAGAAAACAAGGTGAATGTTGATGTGGTAAAGTTTGCTGATCATGCTAATTCGAGGCAACAACAATAAGAATTACTGCAAAGAGTTGCAGAATAAAAGAATTTTTATGTACATAATAATCGGTTTTGAACCAATTACTACCAGAGCTACTTGTTGATCTGTGAAAATATCATCTCAGTGGTCAGCAGTGATCATAAATATCAAATAAAATGATGAAAAAGAAATAAACAAAGGCTAGGAACATCATAACGATACACTGTAAAGCCAAGCTGAAGCTTCTGTCCTCCAAGAAAGGTATGGTATAATTTCAAAAGGCACAGAGAAATTTGACCAGGCTGATCAAAGGCAGAAAATAACTTCAATTTAAGAGATGGTAAAACAGATGACGACTCTCGAGCCATAATTTGGAAGGACACAGTTAAGAGTCTACAGAATAGTGACCATCATGGGAAAGATGAACAGGAAACAGTTTTTTCATGCAACGCAAGATTAAATTGTGGAATTCCTTCCCACAGGATGCAGTAAATGTTAAACTGTACAAGAGTTCAAGGGCAAAACAGATAACTTCACCGAAGTCCACTGAGATTTTCTATGCCTAAAGAAACTAGACAGTCAGGTAACATATGTAATTATCTTGTTCTTACACTCCCTCCTAAGCATCCATCTCTGGCTATTGTGGAAAACAAGACACTGGGCTGGACTGAGCTTTGCTCTGACCCAGTACAGTTCCTCTAATACCTGCTCTCCAAATAAATGAACTATTGGGAGCAGATTCAAGAGGAGAAAAAGGTAGCACTTCATGCAATACACCGTTAGCTGTACAACTACTTGCTACAAAAAGCTGTGGTTGTTAAAAACTTAGAAAGATTCAAAAAGTAATGCATTTATGGAAGAAAAATCTATTGAAGAAAAATCTACCAAGCCAGAGATGGCACAAAGAGATGACCTGTGGATTGGGAAGGCCCCATGTCACAGACTGGTGAAGGACAGAAGGGTATACCAGTGAAATATCACTCCACATTTGCCCTGTTCTAGTAGCCTTCATTGGTCACTGTGGGATAAAGAATAATGAACAGTATCAGCTGTCCCAGCATATCTGCTCTAACATACTCATGTTTTATAGCCAAAAAAAAAGACACCAGAAATTAAATTTATCTTTGAGAAACATTCTAAGGTGCTTTAGACTGATTAACACCCAACGTGATGTTGATGGTAACTGCAGTATCCCTTTGCTGCGGTACACACAGGACATCGCCTCTGACAGAGGACAAAAGAAAGGTTGGTGACTCAGAACTTCATTGAGATGAATCAGAAAGCTCAACTTTCAAAACCCTAGAATGACAAAATCAAATATAAGAAACTATGAAAATATTTACTATCAAAGATTAGTTGGCATTTATTTGACAGAATTGTGATTTTCAACAATGATGAAAGTTTTCATACAGTTTTCACAGATAAATAATCATTACATGTTCCCTCAGTCATCAAGATGGCAGAGGGAACTTACTTTGTTTTTGTACAAAAACAACCAGAGAATGGCTCAAATAATTCCCCTTGCAAGACCCCAGTATGCACTTTGCTTGGCTAAAGAAAAGGGAATGAAGAGGGCTTCTGGAAAATTATATTCCCTTTAGAACAGTTTCTGGCAGCAAAAGGAAAACTGTCAGTCCAAATTTAAAGGTATGATGAGGGTTGTCCAAGTTATAGGATAGAAACTCAGTGCAAATGGATGAGTTTTAATTTCTCATCTTTGTTTTTGTTACTACGTCCCTCACTCCTTGATATGAAAGTTATGTTCTTTCTTTCAGTCTATGCATATTCCTGTCAACCTGCCCAGCATTCCTGAATTTATCACGCTGTGTGAGTGTAGAGACAATTCTGTACAGACACTCAGAACAGCAGTGGTGTAACAGCGAAGATTTATCTATACAACTGCTCTGCAGAAGAAGACACTACCAAGGAGAAAGCCAGCCTAGAAGCTTGCCAGTTAAAGGCATGCAGAAAATTTGGTAAAAAGACAAGCTGGCAGCACCTCAGCGATTTGTCATCACAGAAACAAAGTTGTTTTAACTTTTGCCAGAAAAAGCTAATGAATGGGAACTTACTGCCAAAGCAGGATGTCTGAAACTACATACTGAACAGGTCAATCAGCTAGTATTTTTTTGGAGTGAGTTATTGCTGTTACGGGCTGACTTTCTTTTCCTGACTTCTCATGACAATGAAGGGAAAATGTTTTTCACAACAGAGTTTAATTAAAGCCTCCTCCTTTATACACTGTTATTTTGGGGACAGAAGGCTATTAAACAGAAACTAGCGTTAAATCAACAAAACAAGCAACTGCATTTCATCTTAACCCCTTTTAAAAAAGGACTGCCAAAGCTAAATGCAGAATTGATCCACTCTTGTCACTCTGCAACCTGGTGAGGGGGCCAAGAAAAGACATTTGAAATCTTCTGCATGAAAGAAATGCTTCTAACAGTATCTGGTCCAAGCAACAGCATTAGGTTTCAAAAAACATTAATCATTTTTATTACTCTAATCAATGTCTCTTTCCCTCTCCTTTTTGTTCAACTAGCTTCATAAATGTGCTTGACAGGGTATGAATTCAACAAAATTGTCTCCAGTTATTTTCCTATCCCTTTTTGACTGGTTAGTTCACAGTGTATCTTCTTTGAATAACATCTAGTCCTTTGCCTAAGCCTAGTAAAAATATGGTGAGTGGAAAAAACAGTCAGTGCTTTTCAGTAACGAGTAACAGGTGATCCTCAGTTTTCTTGTCACTCCCTTCCTCTCCCAAAGATACAGACTATGTCCACCCTCTGCCATGTGAGAACTACTGGTTTAGCTCTCATACATGTGAGTCCAGGTTTATTCTGAAAAAGGATGGACGAGAGGAGTGATGCCAGCCAACAGTTCCTGCCATGGAGCAGAGTGAGAGGTAAGATCCTCTCCAGACTGCTATCTCTATCTGACCAGGAGATCAAGGAGATCTTGCCCACTTTGTCCATATCCATCCTTCTCGAGCCTGCCAGCCCTGCCCTTGATGCTAGTCCTGGATTTCAGTGGCAACCTCCTTCGTCCCAGAAGGCATGGGCCATGCCACATTTTTGAGGCATTTGCCAAGCTCAGAGCACAGTGGCTCCAGACAGCGAAGAGACGTTTCTTCCAAGACTTTCAGCAGAGCACCTGGTGAAGATCACTTCTTTGACTCCTTTCTTTTTAGGACCCTTGCACATACCCTAACCCTACAATCATCTTCTCCTTTCCCTTACAGAAGAAGAGTAAGTGTCTTAGGACATCCCCAGTTTATACTCACATAATGAAGGGATAAGCTAGGAGATTCTGTTGACAACAGGACCACAAAACTATAAGTAAAGTGTCTGCTTTTGCAGTTGCACTTTTAAAAATACATTTTATGAGATCCTGCAGGGTCAAGAGTGAAGGCACTGCCAACTCATATACCCAGACAAAGGGGTTTTTTTGTGTTTTTTTTCCTAAGAAACCATTCTGTTGGGAAAGCAGCCTTTTCCATTAATGGACCAACTCTTGTGTTTTCTGATATTTAAATAAATTACTGTTTTGACATGCTACATTTGGCCAGCAAGTCAAATCCCAGAACAGTGAATCTCACCACTGTACTTTGGCGGGCCTGAGACAATGAAACCCAGCTGAAGAAATGCGATCACAATGTCATATGCTATCTGATTTATTAAATGAGACCCAGATCTAGCTTGTGTCTGGGAAAAGGAGAAATCTCATTCAAATGGCATCAGTGTACTTTTTTTTTTTTAGAATACCAGACCTGCCAAAGGAAGCAGAAGGAAAGAATTGGTCCCAGCTAAGAAAAGTTTTTGGAGAAACTACTCCAGCATGTTAAGTACAGTATTTTGAATCAAGTCACACTATTTCTGACCCAAAGCTACAAAGCAAAAGAGGCACAGTGACCTGAATGAAGATGGTAACCTGGTGCTGGGTCCTGAATACCAGTTATTTGGGATCATGTTTGCATGCTCATGCAACAAACTAGAAACTTAAACCATGGTGCTATACGCCCTCAAGGAGCCCACTAACCACTGGGTTAACCACCAACTATTGTAGGTGGAAGAGCTCAGCTTGGTCTTTATCAGACATGCTGATTTGGATGTGTAATCCACCTCCTGACAAGAACTTAACTGGAACCAATACTTCCACAAAAGGCACACATTTCAACAAACTAGTATTTTCCAGCAAGAAACAATTCACTGAAAAGCATCTGATCAGCTCTTATGACAAAACTAATATCAGGGAGTATTTCTCAACAGTCATTAAGGTTAAGTAATCTTAGCTGTTCTGGAGCCCCGCTCAGTTACATTTTACACACACGCAATTTAAAATGACAGATGTGTAAATGCTGTCTGCTGAGATGTTCATTCCTATCTTGGCCTGATGGTCTGAACCTAAACTACCTTCTGAAACTTTTGAACTCTTCTGTACGCATCATTTGCACTTCTGAGAATGAATAAACATCGGTACAGGTTTTTGGTGCTGTGGCTTTTGCAGAACGGTGCAGAATGAAAAAGGTATAGCTCTAGCTGCTGGCCATTGCTGATAGGTAGTCATTGATGGTTTCTTGATGAATGTCTTTTATCCAAAGCATATTTACCAACCATCAGTATGCCTTTTTGTTTTCCAGATGCATAAGAACACTGAAGTGAAAGTTGGACAGGAAAGAACTCAAGATGGAATCTAACCAGGCACAAAACCTTGAGACCATTAAAGGTGACCTATGTTCAGCTTTCCCAGGTATGAATAGAAGGAGTCCAGTAGGAACTCTGCCCAGTTTTGTGACAGACTCAGCAACTATAACTTTATCTGTTTACTTGTAATAGAACAATTCTCTCATGCTCAGAGACTAACATTTGTGCACTATCTGTAGTTTTTTGAAGGTCTTCTCTTTCACCTGTGTGGTTCTAAGCCATCATCACAGATCATACAACGGGGAAAAGAGACCCATTAGTCAGATCAAGTCAGATCCAATACAGCCTTCTTCTCTTATGATATTTCTCATTAGGTTAGGGCAAAATTCGAAGGCAGAATTTCTTCAGAACATAATCTCTGTTATGTGGAAAGAGCAAGCAGCTGAAATGCATAAAACGCCTATTTAGGGTTTGCTAATTTTAAAATACAGTATGTGCTGACCCCAGCTTAATTTGTTTAAATATAAGTAAAGATGTTTGAAGTTATACCACTAAAACACAGCCTTCTGCAGCATTGGCAGAGAGGGGATCCTTATACCTCCTTCTACTCTTTGCCATGTCCTCCTGATGTCCTGCCATTTTGGCTGATGCTAAGCACGTACTGTTGGCAGTTTGCAGGATCCTTAGATTCTTTTATACTATTTCAGAGCAGCATAAAAATTGCTGGCAAACCTGGATATAATACCTTTTTTTTATTTTTAGCTTTTCCACTATTGTTGTATTCTACTTCAATAACATCAAAATAATTCTAATAGCTAATAGTATACTTATGCTGTCTACTGAACTGTGCTTTGCCATGGTTTACCACAGGCTGCCTCGTCCATGGGCCTTTTTTACTGTGGCCTTTGTGACTGCCAAAGTACCACTGCACTTCTGCAGGAAGACGGAGTCATTTTGATATGACTCTGATCCACAAAGTGCTCCAAAACTGTCAGTCATCCAACAGCACTTAAAAGGACCTGCCATTCAACATACACTATCACATGAATACGCACATTCACATAATATTAGGTTCACAGTATTTTTCAAGTAGTAAAGTGCTTTGGTATTGGTTTAAGACATTTCAGAAGATTGTTCTTACTGATATGTTTAATAAGGCTTCCAAAATAGATGGAAGATCTCTTCTTTTTAGAGAGCATATCTTTAGATAAAATAACTGCATTGCGTACCTGACAGACAGCAAACCCGCTTCCCTCCGCTGAAACTGTAACTGTCATTGGTTGCACAGGGGGAATCTAAAAGAAAGACAGATGAGCAAAACAGTATTTTCAGGACACTTTCAGGCAGCAGGCTTTACAAAGGCATTCCTCACTTTCTACAGTACCTCCTTGGTCTGAAGCAGGAAGCGGTTTTGAGTACCAATTGAAAATATTTCTGGAGTTTTCAAAGAAGGCGCTGTCACTGTTACATCCATTTCTGTTTTGTGTGCAGTGGTGAGAGCTGCAAATAGACTCAGGGCTTGCAGAGCCACTACAGTGTCCTGTTGAGAGAAATAAATATTTCTGTGTTAAACAGAGCTCTGCATGGTGAACTGTATGGGCCATGCCTGTGAGAGTTCACGCTTTCTGTATTGCCCCTTTTGTTGACTATGCTGGGGTCTTCATACACCTACATCCACATCCCCATTGGGATTCCACTAGTGTGAAGGATCCCAGTGCAGAAGAGGGACAACAACACAGGGCAGTGATTAGATACCGTGACTTGCAATGGAGAATGTGGTGAGAGCCAGTGAAGGGAGCTCTGTGCAAGCTATATGGAAGACCCAACTCCCTGTTAGATGTAACAGTCAGAATCTCGCGCCATCCAGACACTGAGGAGAAAGCCAATGAAGGAAGTAATGATTCTGCTGTTTTAAAGATGTATGCAATGATGAAGCATTAAATATCCAGCACTTCGCAGCAATTTTTCAGGGTACCTTGATGACTGAAGCAAAAGCTATACATATGAAAAACTACCAATATTTATTTTAAAAAGGAGAATATGTTTATAAACCTATATATGTATATATAATTCTCTTTTATTTATCTTTATGTATGATTGCAGTCTTAATTCTCCAGGTTTTGAACACAAGAGTCAGTTTTTAAGCAATTGGTTCAGCATGGCTTAGTGGATGAGAATTTTAACATCATGGTATTTAACATGATATTTTCTGAAGAAAAAAATACAAAAATAAGCTATGCATTTCTAATGCTTCTCTGAGATTTTTGCAGCTTGTGTACTTTCATACTGGACTGAATGAAGTTACAGCAACCTATCAGATTTACATATCTGATCAATCTCATAGATCTTAGGAGCTGTAAGATCTTGTTGGAGAATCCCATTTTAAACATCTGAAAGTAGCAATATGCCTACCCCTACCTAAGTTGTGGAGATCAAAGAATACCTTGAAGTTCCCTTTCCAAGTCCTTATAATTATATTTGTCACATTTACATTTCTTTCCTTTAATTCAGTTAGCGTTCAAGATGTTGACATAAAACTCGTAACATAAAAGTTAGGAAATATGGTCTCAGGCCAGGCGCACAGGACCCTCTTGCTCAACAACATAAGGCTTTACAAAATTTGCTCATATCTGCATTCACATATATGTTTGTTTTCACATATATATTTGTTGTATGGATTGTATTCCTGTATATACATGAAATATACATAATTTCATGTCCCAACATTGAAAGCATTATAAAGCAAAATATCTCGATGGCAAATTCATGGTACGCTATACCGGGTAAACAAATTACAGTGTGTTATGATACCCTAACTTACAATGTATCACACATGCAATTGATTACTTTCTTCCTTATTGTTTAACAATATATTAAGTTTCTAATATAATAAACCCATGCAAGAAAACACTCCAAACATTTTTTAAAACAATCTTAGAAGTTATAAAAAAAAAGTACGGGGTCATTTCCATAAATTAAATAAGGCATCCACAGAGACATTTGGAGTAATTTTGAAATCAAAATAGTTTAGATTATAGAAAAACAAAATAATTAAATTCATTTTTTAATTTCACCCTCAGGGGCAAATGATACACTGCTAGAGTTTCAAACTTTCAAGTAAAAACAATTTCTGGAGAATTAAAAGAAAGCTTTTCCAACAATTCAGTGTTTCAATCAGTCTCTTCAAATAATAAGCAACAATTAACACATTAGGAAAATACTAGAACCTCAGGGGAGCCAGGCTGGTTCCTAAATTACATTTTATTTAATAGAACTATTTTCTTTCAGATTAATACTGACATATGAAAATAAGGAAGAATAGCCTGTACAGAATAGTACCAAGCAGTATGATGATGTGTGACATTTTATTGTGACCAGCATTTGTAGTTAATTTAAAAGCAAGTTTAAAGTAATGCGATCCAAAGTAATATAAATTTTCTGGATGCCAGCACAGCTTACAAGATGTGGTTTCAATAACATAGAAACCTCCCAGAGATAACGAAGATCTTCCAAATTTCATGGCCCATCAAAATTCTGTGTAATAATGAGGACACAGCATATTATGAAGTTCGGACCAACTGCCAACAAAGGCACTAGGTTAGGCTGTTCCTCTAAAACCTATTCCCCTTTCTTATCTTAGCTAATAGCCTTTCAGGAGTTTGTAGACCCACATATGGAAAGAATAGAAAGATGTTTCTCTCCTTGGAAGAAACATAAGCACAGATATTTATCACACTTGCTTGGAAAGTCTGATCAACTCTTTTTCCACAGGCATCACTTCTTAACTTAACATCTTTGGGTTTTAGTATTTTAAACAATCAAGGTGACCCTTTAATTCTGTTGTGTTTTTTTATTATTATACTTGCCAAATTACTAAAGTTGGTAGTCTAGGTTTAAGATGCCAATCCTGCAAAGAATGCAAATATGCATGTAACCAACACTGTTACAGCAAAACAAAACTCAGTAATCACTATTAAAAAAAAAAAAAAAAGAAAAGGTATAGTTTGTAAGATATTACCTGAGTAGATGAAAATCCTCCCAGGTGATTTCTTTGCTGACTTAACCACTTCATAACAGGGATCCCCTCTTCTAACCTGTCTTGATGAAAGTGTGACAGCAGAGCATATGCTGCAAGTTCAATATCAATGGACCGTGGCTGCCATGAATCAGACATTTCAGAAGCAGGTGTTATCCAGAAACGAAATTCCCCTGAAAAATAAACCAAAATAACCTCAGATTCACATTCTGAAGTCTTTGGACTTCTGGGAAAGACTTATTTAAGAGTTAACTTCTGCTAATGTACTGGATTTCTTTAAAATTAAGTGAATTAACTGAATTGCATGTCCAGTAAAGGATTAATTTAAGCACTTCCTCAGGAGCTGCTGAATATAGGTCCAAGGAAAGCTAGAGTCCAAATAGTCACTCCCATTGATTTCAGTGAACTTTACATTGACCCTTCCTATTGTCAGCCTGAAGTAAATGAGCCCTTGTAGAAAAGCCACCTCGTTGCTGGGGTACTCACTAGAGAAGGAACTTCAAACATCATGGCTGCCCACTAGGACTCGTCCTTGAGTGAAGCGCAAATTTCCCCTTCCCAAAAGTGACTGACTGAAAAGCCTAATGCAGTAAAGATGGAAGGACACTCTAGAGGCTCAGTTTCTAGTCTAGAACATGAATTCCTTCAGGTTTTTCAAGAGGACAATTACTATTTTTAACCCAAAACTTCGATATCTTATGCTCCATATAGTCTGTTCTTCCATCGAAACAGGAAACAAAACTCAGTGATGCTGAACTCAGAAGAGGCTAAACATGATGAGATGGCTGGTCACTACAGAAAGTGCAATACACCTCTGTACCAGCTCACAGTAAATCCAATCCTTCATCTCTTCATTGCAATACTGATTTCAGCTAACCACCCACACTGATCTTACAACTGACAAGTAATGTTCTTTGACAGCATCACTGTACTCTCATCAAGGCTGCTGTACTTAAAACTGGAAGGCCTAACTTTGCTGTGAATTGCAATCCATTTATGGACACTTTTCATTAAAGCTTTCTAGAAGTTCCTAGCCTGTTATATATGCCAAGCTCAAAACACATCTGAATTCAGAAGATCCTCTTTATTTATTTATACAGCTGTAAATATATGACAGATATTTTTCAAATTGAAGAACATCCATCTATACAAATGTTGAGGACTATTGTGCAATACCTTGGTGTTCTGCTCTCTCATTCAGTATACTCAGGGCTTCCTTGGCTTTTGTACTTTTGGCCCATGACAATGCATATGTCACAAGTGCCAAAGTATAATTATCCGAAATGCCTTCTTGTAATTTATCTTCTAGATAGTTTGTAGCACTCTTGATAACATATGCATGCTGAAAATGAAGATCACATTGAAGAATATACAATGAATAAAATACATATTATTACAATATAAAAGGAAAACTTGTACAGGAATAGAAACATTACTATCTTCAAACAACCAGGTACTGAAAATCTCTTTCACAGTCACAGACATGAACCTCAGAGGCAAACCTTTCGAACTGGTACTTTTATGAACATGAGTAATCTCAATTAAATCAACTGAATGACTTAACATCTCTAAGGATAGTTCCCCCTGTAAATTGCTTTTTAAATTCTTGGACTGAAGACATGACAATATTCTTGCTAAAAGTAATTGTCTTTAGATTTTGCAAAGTACACAAAATTGGATGGCCTCACGGCACAACTTCATATTGTCTTAAGAAGTAAACCAAAGTACAGGCAAGTTTTACCAAATCATGTTAAGTTTTGTCTCTATTGAGATGTTCCTCTATTTCTTTACACTACCAGGTGTTTGCCAGGTAGTATGACAGTTTATGAAGTATTCCAGTAACTACAAATTCCATTTATGAATTCCAATACCTGTTTATCTGGGAACCCTAGGAGGGATGAAATGATGTACGCTGTGAGAGTGACTGGATTATTGGTGCCTCCTCGGAGGTCACTGTGTAACACTTTGCCAGGCTCCTGAAATTCTCCATTTAATTTCTGATGCCGGACAATCCATTTAGCTGTATCCATGAGTACATCTTGGTCAATATCTATGAATGGACGAGCTTGAAGAAAACATCTTAATACAAATGCTGATAACCTTGGGGAAAAGGTTAATTAAATAGGACAAAATTAGCAACATCTTACAGCTTCTGCTTAACACGATGTAAGAATATAGTGACGTATAAGGTATTCTACACACACCTTTAAGCATGGAGGAAAATACATGCTTCAACCAGACAAGAAAGTAGACTAAGTTTAATCCACAAAAAATGAAGCTATTTCCTTGTTCCTAAAGATAATCCCTTTTGCAGCTGTTATGTTTCAAAAATAAGTACAGACTATAGGCTCCAAGACTTTGTTTATCTTTGTTTATCCAAGTCTCTTCCAGCGTTTGTTTAACTTTATTCAAATGTTGCCCTCCTGCCTTCTGTTGCAAGACTTAAGTGGCAAAAGCATAGTTAACAGTAATGCAGTTATAAGTGTGATGGTAGTTATCACAATTATCCCTGCAATGACATCATCGAAACAACCCTTGTTTAATTCATCAATAATCTGAAGTTCTGCTTTGACTCCTTTCTTTGCTAAATGTTTATTCATGTAACCTGTCACCGCACCATATAAGTACCAGGGTTGCCAATGCAGATAAATTATCTTCATTTTGCAGTCCATCAGTACCTAGTCTAAGGCAAATCCCAGCGAAGTCAACGAAAGATGCTCACTGACTCCAGAATGAGGGACTGGATCAGTGACAGAGTAATTGGAACGGTTCTATTTGAAGTTGGCTGAAGCACGTAAGTACATTTAAACTAACCAAATGTGGATTAGCTAAACAAAGTGCTGGAACTTGTCTCTATCTGTTTATCTAGCTAGCTTCCACTGCTATGCTTACTATGTGTGTTTCTTAAGGTGAAATTCAGCACTGAAGAGGATTTTACAGTCTCAAAAAAGGAGGTGCATTAAGATGCAAGTGGGACAATTTTTTATTATTTTTTTTTCCATCAGTAGCTCTGTTCACCCCACAGGGAATGCCTCACAGAGTCCTCAGCCTCCAGTACAGAGAAAACTAAAAATCTATTTGAAGCAATGAAGATGACAGAGCCCTAAATGGTTTCAGTCAACTGCAAGAATAACCTATGTCATTATTGTCATTCGTCCTTCAAGGAAAGCAACAGAAAAAACTTTCAGACCAAGCTCTGTGTTCTCTATGGAGTCACCTTTGCATATACAACACCTAAAGCAGTCCCACTTTCTTACATCTTTATACATTACTAGAGGACTAACAGTGAGTCTATGACACTCTTGCCTGCTGGGGAAGAATCTCCTAGGTACTGGTTCTTAAGCAGGCAGAATCAGCCTGCTCTGATGTTCAAAAACCTTACAGCAATTGGACAGATTAGACAGATTAGTAAATCAGACATCCTCAGAATTTGCTTCTGGCTGCTGAAGACATCTAATGCCAATCAAGTTGTATCTAGACCAGTGAACCCCGCTACTTTCCAAACCAGGGTTGCTGAATGCAAATGCTGCATGGGCATGGACCTTGCAGTGCATTAACTCCTGAACCAGGTGCAGGAATAACTGAAAAGTTGTTAAGAGGGTGTCAGGGTCTGGAAGGCTGACAGGGACTATGCTAATAATTAAATGGTAACGGGAATTACATTCCTGGGTACAGGAATATGCCTGGGCACTTTCTTAACATACTAGTAAATATGTCGCACTAGAGAATAAAACTGGAGTGTGTTTCAACCACTTAACAGCTCTGGATTGCAGAAAGCCTGCAGTGGTGATTTAAACATCCAATCACCATTCTGCTTTTGCACAGTTAACCACATTTCACTCTTTGTTGTAGCAAGAAGCCAAGCCCTGAGTAGCCTTAATTCACTTTTTTTCCAAAGCAGTTTTAAGTTTTCTCCTTGCTGGTAAGCTATCCTCTTCAACAGAACATCTCAAAGCATTTCATTCAGCTATTCCCATGGCTAAAATAATTCATCGTTTGTCTTTTGCAAAATTAAAAAGCCTTGCCCTAATAATGGCCTTGACAGCATGCTATTCAGTGAAATGACCTTAGAGTTGGCCTAAACACCTAATGAAAACCAGGCAGAAGGCTAATACAGCTGGAAACTTTTACCAGCCTCACAAAAAAATTTAGTCTTAGGGAAAATATCTCAAATACTCAAATTCCAAAGTGAATCTGGCAGAACTACTTACCATGTGCTCCCAGAGGGATCTTCATTTCCAAAGGCACTAAAAGAGCCATCTTCCCTCTGGAAAAGCAGCTCTCTTTGGTAACCTGCAGTGAAAGAGCAGAGACGGGTATTGAACACATGGGTTCCTGTACAAACCTCCTGCTCACATGAAGCAAGGCATTTTCTAAGGCTGTGAAGAGCAGAGCTTGAATAAATATTCCATAAAATATCTCCCAAATACACAGAAACACACAGAACAGTGCAGAAGACTACAAGAAAGTGGGTCACAGTAACACGAAGGATCTACCTACAAAAACAGACCTAGATGGCTCTCATTACCACTGATCTGCCACCCAGACAGGACAGTGCAGGGTAGAGACCCGTTCCCACGTAACTCAGTGGCTCCAGCAGGACAGCAGTGAACGCAGCCCAGAGCGGCACCTATAGAGCTCAGCTCACTGAAGTGCTGAAGCACTGAAATCATGCACCTAAAGAGATGTTCTTTTTTCCCCAGCAAAATAGAGAAGCAAAAATTAAGTATTTTCCAACTGGAAAGGCATGGGCACAGCTACAAATGCTGCTGAAAAACAGACCCTTTCAGTAACTTGCTTTGGCCAAATCTATCAAAGAAGCATACTGGAAGAGGCTGTTCTGAAAAAGAGTGAAACATCTCAGCAGTAACCAAAAGGGCTTCCTGGAAGGAACCTGGTTAAGCAGCATTCAAATATTCCTCAGTATCCAGACCAAGTGTAGCTTTCTCCTGACTGTTGAACATCTATAGTAGAAGGGCCACAAAGGTTTACTAGGTGCTCATGACTAGCATCAGTGTCCTTACTCAACAGCTGACTTCAGTGCAGAACCAGCATTTGTTAATGTTCCAAAGAAAGAGTTCCCTAAAATATGCTACTCACTGTAGTCTCTGATTCGTAAAACCTTCCTTACCCTACATTTTGCTTGCCATTTGTGTATTGAGAACAACCATATCTATTAATAGTGTTTCACGAGACACCTTTTTGTCTCCCTCCCACCCTCTTTTTATTTCATGGCTGCACTATTTCAGTTATTATAATTAAGACACAATATTCGTTAGTCTAACATCTGACATTCATATAGACAGAATACCAAACCAGTCAGGCAGAAGGAAAAGCCTCAAGCAAGGTTTTATAAAGGCATTTGCATCATTAAGTCCTACAGAAAGGAAGGAGAGCAAATACTGGTTATCTTTACAAACAGGCCCCATAAGACCCATCCAACTAAAACCATTACCTACAACATTTTCCTTGTTTTTATTGACAAAAGGATTTATCACTTGCTTACATACTACCCTGAATACAGACATTGTGTGAACCACAGCCGTAATTACTGAGGAACAAATGCCCTGGTCCCTCAATCTTTGTTATGACATAAGATGAACTCCTACCCAGGGTCTCTCTATAACAGAAGAAATATAAATATATGAGCCTAAACTGCTACATTATACCAGTATGGCTTTCCCTATAAACTATTACCCCAGTGGTATCAAGTTTAGTTTTTGTCTCCTTAGAAGTGCTTATCATTACAACTTCCCACTTAAACATTTTTTAAATGTATTTAGCACAACAACAGTGGTTAATTACATCATTAAAACGGGTGAATCCTTCCCAGGCAGACGAATCTGTCATCTCAGTTAACAATCTTGAGAAGTCAAGAATTCTTAAGTAGGAGGAAAAAGGAATTAAGTGGCAAAAGTTGCTGTCCAAGTTTTAACCTCAAAATAATGTGCCATGAGGAACGCAAATATATGCATACATACAGATTACTTCCTCTTCAAAAATACCTGACTGTAAGGCCCAAAAGGTGAGGTCTTCTGTTTCTTCACAGAACAGGCAATACACAGAAATAAGGATTATAGCCACCCTCCACCAGTAGTGTAAAAGCACCGAACTAAGACCAGCAGCTTACAAAGACTTCTGAGCAGCCACTGCACAAAAATAAATTTATCTCAGAATTTACTAGGATTGAGAAGGAATGGAAAGATGAGCAGAACCAGAGGAAGGACAGCTATTTCCTACACTCCCTTTGCTTTCTTCTTAACGCCAAGCCCCTTGCAGTCACGCAAAAATCTTCAAACACGAGAGTATCTAACACAGGGATGTCTGCAGAAATGCTGAAACAATAGATCTGAGGGCTGTGAACCCCCATGTTTGTTCCAATGGACACTCAATCAGACGTGAAAAATGACACTTCAAATGTCAACACATACAACTGGAAAGGCAAGGAAAAGAAGGATCCTATTATGAAGATGTACTCTAATACTCCCAGAGGACTGGCTGAAACCCAAAAGATGTAGGAGACTAGCGGAGCCAGGCTAAAAGAAGAGTACATCAGGATGGAAAGGACTTCAGAAATATGCGAAGGACTAAAAGGTCTTACATTTCAAACAGTTTGAAAATATTGTTCCAACTCTGTGCTTGCCTGTGTCTAGCACCAAAGTTTTCAGACCAACCAGTTTGTTTTTTTTTTAATTCCAAAGTGATTTCAAGACAGGATCTGTAATTTCCACAACTGAAATATTTTTTATTTTTTTTAAAGACAGCTATTTTGCATTGCCTTTGCTCTAGGTAAATAAAATCTGGTAAAAGAAAAGTAACTACTTCTAGCTATGCTTCCTTCCCCCAACTAACATTTAGTCTTTAAATTAGTACACTTACTTCAGATTATGAGGTCACTCTTTCAAATATTTAGTGGATTTTGACATATAAAATAAAGTCTGTTTTAAATTAAACTACACGACAATACTTTCAAAAATGGAGATTATGAAAAGTTGCAACTCAACCTAAAGATAAACTTCTCCTTTACGATTGCATTTAAGTGAAACAGTGCAACAACTGAAATCAGTTGTAAAGATGAAGAAAAAATGACGTTTAGATCATGGTTCTTTTTTATCTTAAGATTACAAATATTTCTTCATATTTTGCTTTGGCTACCACAGTGTTAAGAACATGTACCTAAATTCAAAAGCCTGGGAAAAAGCTGAGTAACATAATGCTTTGTATATGAGTGACATTTAATCCTATAGTCTTCACTTGCTTTAAAATAACTTTTATAAATCACTTACTGGAAAATTTCAGGAAATTACGGTAGTACAACTCAATCTTCAAAGAGTGGTAGATTGCTTACACACTTCAGTGTAGCTGTTTACATAACATCTTTTTTCTTACTTTTCTACTAAACAGTGTAGTAGGAAGGGTTTAAAAAGTGCATTTGACTAGTTTTGACACAAAATTGGGTTCTTGACGAAAGGAAAATTTATTTTGAAATGTGTTTTCTCCAAGGAAAATTTCAACATCTTTTTTTTTAAAAAAAAGACAAAAAAACAAAACACCAAAAAAAAATCATACTTACAGAGAGTAAAAAAAAATCTGAAAATGTCATCATTCTGCCTTAGTAGGGGTGTAGCTCAGATGAGGATCGTCTCATTCCTCTCTGTGAACCACACTCAGCACGTGGGGTGCCACATGGTGATTGTGGTACATCACATATTCCACCTTACCCAGAAGGCAAAAGGAAGCATGCTTCTTTGTGCAATTATGCTCTCCACACTTGATGATGCCCTGAAGTATTTCCAGGTTAAAATATAAAACCATTTCCAACTACAGTTTTCCAGTTTTCAATTTGCAGCACAGAGTTCAATTCTGACCAAGCCTAAAACTTGGATGGGCAAACACCAGTCACCCGAGCAAGCATCATTCCTTGAGGTCTGCAAGGACATGGCAGGATGTGCATGCTGTCACTGAGGACAGATATAAACATGGGATGGCTATGGTCCTTGCTGACCCCTGACTAGTTTTCACCTTCTGTGCCTCAAGCAGAGATCAGAAATGTTTGCTCATGCATGGTTTTATTAAAGGAGAGATAGCAACCCCCAAGGAAAGCTACATGAATTGCCTTCTAAAATGAAGTTTCCCTCTGAAAAGTAACTATATAAAAATGACATGTTTTTTCAGAGCAAACTTGCCCTTGTAAATAAAATTATTTGCTCTTTAATTCTATCATCTCAGAAGAAAAAGGAAAAGAAAGAAAAAGCTAAGTTCTTCTTCCAGTTCACACAACACAATAGAACAGGATTTCAAATACCAAATGCAAAGTCACATATAGATTTTTAAGAATTCTTACTAGCAAAAGATAACATCTTTTTTTGTTAAGCATACACACCTTTTCTCATAAATGATACAGCTTTTGATTTAATATCCTCTCTCAGCTGCCCGGTTTTAGTGAGGTATTGCAAAATATATACATTTGGAGCAAAATTGATCATATTCTGTTCACCACAGCCATAAGGCATCTTAATTAATGATGACAAACCATTGATAGAAGGTCCAAGTAAATCACCTGAAAGATAAAATTAAAGTTTAATGCAAATAAACTTAACCTTAATGCAAATAAATGTATGCATAACACATAAAGGGTGGTATCAGCTAAGCTGGGATAAATATGATACATTAGAAATGTATGTACTAAACACCACTAATCAGGCAGAAAACTTCATTAACCATGCACAGTCTTATCAGCTTTTTGCCCACTGACCAATCTCCCCTCAGAGCTTTCCTGACCTTCCTGACAGGATAATTTCAAATAGACACCATTTTAAAAAGCCAAAAGTTATTTTCTCTAGGATAGTGTTACAGTAATTGCACTTATTTCGAATTTCCTGTATTTCTATTCTCACCCAGAGTTATCAAAGCCTAGGAGTCACAAGGACCAACTATCAGCTGAGTTTTAGGTTGTATTCTACAGATAAGCAGAATTTAAACACAAACCTAGCAAACTGCAGGACCTTCATTATTAAAATCTGACTCCCTCTCTAACTCTGAAAAAGGACAGTCAATATCATAACATTGTAAATGAAATAAACAAAATGAATAACACACTCCATCTATACAGTCTTTCTATGCTTCATCCGATGCACGATGAAAAATGATTTTGAACTAATGATTCAGCCCATAGCAGTTAAATCAAAATTAATACAGTTCCTGAAAAACCTATAAAGCAACAATGATACAGAGAAAAGTCTTATAGAAGGAGATCGTTTAGTAGGAGATCTGAGAAAAGCTCTGGAAAATCCTGCTGTGGTAGCTCAGAATATTACACATCAACCTCCCTGGTCTACTTGACAGAGTTTACTGCTTCCAGTAACTACTGGCAACTGCCTCATTCTTTATAAAGCACCTATGACTGCAGTGCAGGAGATACCAGCACCTGGATTATGGACACATGTTAAATTTGGTGACCATGCCATAACTTGCAAGAGGATACTACATATGCCAAACACTGCTAATGAAGACCAGTCCTTCCACAACTATATGCAATACAGATACCCTAGACTTTCAAAAGCAGTGGTAGTGGCATGCTGTACCTCCATGCTCTATCTTAGGTACTAGCTGAGTTCAGCAAAAGCCCAGCAGGCAACAAACTATTCTTAAAACAACAACAAAAAACAGCTGACCAACAAATAATAAAGATGGAAATAAAACAAAATAATCCTTACCAACAGCAGTGACCTGCACTCTCTCACTGCCACTTACAACATCAGAAGGAAAAGTGAAATCCAAAGTATTTGACACCGCTCGTGGTTTACTCCCAGTTAAATCCAAAAGGAGTGTCTGAGAATATGTCTGTTCCAATCCTTCAGCCTATCGAAAAAAACAGAGAGGATTATTGTAATTTCCAGCAGTTTGCTGCTTTTTGGATTGGGACTATATGCTTACTGTGCTGAGACATCTAAAGCTCTGTCAGATATTTTGCACTGCTTCCTAACCTGTCAAGAA
Organism: Anser cygnoides; assembly: GCF_040182565.1. Classification (NCBI taxonomy): domain Eukaryota; kingdom Metazoa; phylum Chordata; class Aves; order Anseriformes; family Anatidae; genus Anser; species Anser cygnoides. The sequence continues at coordinate 90,130,256 of NC_089875.1, forward strand.
CCTGAGCTATTGGCCCATCTGAACTGAAACAGAAAATTTATTATAATAAAGACTTGCCTCCACTATTTGCTTCTAGAGACCACATGTTAATTATAACAATACACCTACAAAATCAATGAAAGCATCTTTGATTCCAGTGAGCTCAATGCCAAGCACGGAGCTCCATGACCAAGCATATTACAAGGCCAGAAGCAGTCTTGAACACGACCTGGCAAACGGACCTTGTGGCAAAGGTAGCCAACTGCATCCTGTGATGCATCAGGGAAAGCATTGCCAGCAGGTTGAGGAAGGTGATCCTCCACTCAGCGCTGGTGAGACATCTGGAGTACTGGGTCTAGTTGTGGGCTCACCAATACAAGAAACATGGACAGACTGGAGTGAGTCCAGCCAAGAGCCACAAAAACAATTAAATGCTTAGAGCATCTGTCATACAAGGAGAGGCAGAGAGAGCTAGGACTGCTTGGTCTGGAGGAGAATGTTCAAGAAGAATCTCAACAATGTATATAAACACCTGATTGGAGGGAGCAAAGAAGATGGAGCCAGGCTCTTCTCAGAAACAGAGACAGACTCTTCTCAGTGATGCCCACTGGCAGAACAGGAGGCAATGGGTACAATTGAAATTAGGGAAATTCCATTCAAATATAAAAAAATATTTTTTAAAAAACATTGTAAGGGTACTCAAACACTAGAACAAGTTGCTCAGACAGGCTGAGAAGTCTCCATCCTTGGGTATGTTCAAAACCTGACTGACAGGGTCCTGAACATGCTGCTGTAGTCAATCCTGCTCTGAGCAGGAAGGATGAACTACCTGACCTCCAGAAGTCCTTTCTAAACTCAACACTTCTGTGATTCTATAATCTTTAGTAGCTAATTTAGGATGAGATTACAAGTGTCTCTTGCCTTCTCCTGAAATGGAGACTAACATGACTCAAATGGTTAGACGTCAGAAGTTAGGCAAGTCTCATCCAAAAGCTTCTGGTTTATCAGAAAATCTGGGTGCTAAATTTCCACCACTACCACAATACAGAAATGTTCATAAAAAACAGGCTTTGAACGAAGCCAGGTGCACTAAGAAATTCATTGCATTTATCCATAATACAGTTACTTGGTCCACTCTTGGACCACTTGGTCCACAACAGGTTATGAAGCTAACTGTAGCATCACGAATTCACTAACGTGAAAACAGGTTTTGCTTTGCTTTCAGAAGGACTGGACGCATGATCAGTTGTAGAACAAGATCTATGTTTTCATTCCTGAAAGAGGTTCTGAAGATTTTTAAAGGAGGAATTTTTTTAAAAGAAGTGCTTTTAACTTAAATCCACCTGACCTGAAACCAACCTTAAAAAATGAGAGGCAGAGAAGTAAATCAGTTTGCCTTTTTGCAACGCTCCGTTATCTATTTAGGGAGTAATTTATCCTTGGAACAAGCCATGCTGACAACTGTTTACCTTTACTAAAACTTTCTGGATGATAGCATCAGAAGCAGCAGATGATATCGCTGTCACTTTGATGGGAATCTCTCCCAGCTGTTTCGGCTTGATTGGGAATTGAACAGTTTTCCCATCTTCACTTGGTACAAATACAGACTGTTGATTTCCTGTAGCATTTACTTCATTGGATGTTAAAATAATATCAAAAGCATCACTCACATCCAGGATCACATTAACCTGTAAAATACAATAACATTTGCAATAACAGGTGTTAATTTTGAAGAACTGCTTTCATAAGCCTCCTCTTTTGGGGTAAATAGAGAAATAGCTTTACAATCTGATTACTGAAGAAAACATTAAGGATCTCAAAAGAGAAAGATGTGATCTCCACCACCCCTCAGTGTCTGGTAACATTCAAATACAGAAAGACTTATTTTACCTCAGCTTCTTCTTTCAAATAATTAAAGATATTCACTTCCAAAATGAACTGCTCTCCTCTGATGACAGAGTATGGAAGGTTTAGGAAAACGAAGAAAGGTTGAAAAGCTTCTAGCTGCAAAACAAGATCAGCACAAAACAGTGAGTCCCTACAATCGGATACCAGTGAGAAAATGACTGTTTAGTATGTCTTCTAATTAGAATGTCTCATCTTTAAATACATGAGAGTATGTTTACTCATACTCTACAATTAACAAAATGTATTAGCACAGGGCTAAAGCAGAAGCCAAAGATGCTTCTGCTCATAGCCACCTTTGTTGGAACTCTGCAATGCCATTCAGATGAGAGCTGCTGTACTCCTGGCAGCTTTGACAGGGCAAATTCTGACAGACACACCTTGTCCGTGTCAATACAGAAATACATGTTGGAACACAAGATAACTAATTCTCCCAACTTCTGTAATTCACCAACGCCTTAGTATAATACGTTATTTTGTAAGATTAATCTTGGCCTGAGTTCTAAATTATATTTCTAAAAATACATCTTTTATTAATTAAAAGAAAAACTGCAGAAATCTACCAGCAAGCAGTTGCTTTTATCTGTTAACAGAGGCTTTTGGATGAAGTCTTGGCTCTAAGAAGGCGGTGGTAAGTTCTCATCGAGCTGAACGGGATCAAAATTTCACTGTTTATGAACATCTGTACAATAGGAATGGCTGAGGCATGATATCTTTTATTAGTGAAATGTCAACTAAAAATGGTTTTAATTTGGTTTTCATTAAAAAAAATTCTTCTAAGTGTTTTGAATTTCAGATCCAGAAAACCCTCAGACTTCTTTCTATCTAGCAAATATTCCAAAAATATTTTGAAGTTGTTTACTAAAGCTTTCAGTATCAAAAATGTCTTTCACAATTAGAAAAGTTTTGATGAAGAATTTTTGTTTAGTTCTTACTCAATGTTTTCACTAGGTACATATTTCCTTTGATTTTGTTTTGGTTTGGTTTTTTCCTTTAAACCTCTTGCAATACTGTTTTAACACCCTGAAATATCCCAGTATCTTACAATAAAATGCAATAGGATAAAATTATCAACACTCCATGTAGTAGAAGTCATATAAAAACAAGATGTAAAGCCGGAAATGACATTAAGCACACAGAATTATTTATTTCCCCATCACAGTTTTCATGCATTTCTTTTATTTGCCTCTCTGTATGGTACTGATTAACATGTTTCAGCCATATGGAACTCCAAGCACAATCTAAACATCCCAACAAGGGTGAAGTACTGAACAGTGCATGTTGGTGATTATAGTTAAGGAATAATCTCAACATCTGCTCTACTTGCAGCTTTCTCAAATTTGAGGGTGAGGGGCCAAGTATATATTTTCATACAGTTTGAATCAGAAAGCTATCTTTCTTTCTGTCCCATCTCTGCCAAGCTGAGTGAAAGAAACAAGAATCATGATTCCAGTCTCAAAGGAGCCTCAGCCACAAAATACAGATCAGGTTCCAAATTTTGTAGTGGAGTTTTGGTCAGGATGTTCAAAGCACATGGTCTGTGTCTAGTGTAGCAGCCATTTACAAAATCTGGGTCTATATCTGGGTTTGGATCCTGAAAGATGCCCCTCCCCAGGAATTCGAGGCCATGAGAATTTCACTGAGTAAATGGCTGTCTCCAAGCTAAGTCCTGGCATCAAGTGGGAAATCTATGACCCAGTACTGCACAATTTCAACCCTTCTAACCTTATGCACTTACGTGGAGATGTCTCAGTTAAGAATGCAGTTTCTCTAGGATTTTTACATAACGAATGGAATGAGATAACTACCTTCAGAGAATCAGAGAATTCAGCACATACAAAATACTACTTAAATGAAGTATCAAAAAGTAATTCCTATTTTAAAGAGGTAAAACCACTTTCTCTAGGAAGCTGTTTCCGTTAGCATAAAGTGAGCCTAAGACTGCTGCATTTTGATACCGGAAATCTCAGGTTAGAGGTTTAAATTAAGGAGTGTTGACTTTAGCTTAAATTGCTAAACTCTCCTTGAACACTCAGAAGTACAAAACGAGCCACAAGAGAGAGGAGCTTGACAGCAATAAGCACCTCATCCTGGTGCTTGATCTCCATGTCCACTCTTCCTCACACTAAGTTACCCAAAAACGGAGTTCCTATGTTTAGTCCAAGACTGGTTTTGACAGGTAAGTGAAAGTAATGCCAGAATTTAGTCTTTAAGCAATTGTCCTGTCGTCCCTCCTGGGGTAAGCTCTACAATAGAAGAATTGTGGCATGATCTTTCCAGCAGACAACAAGCCTCTCCTATCCCAGCCACCTTTTCCCAGCTAGTCTGTGTAAACTTACCTGCATGAAGTAGCATGATTCCTGTGCAGAGAAATTATAGAAAATGGAAATATGCTGTCCTCAGGGAGTCATTCTCCCCTTACCACGTCATGTACAAAAGCTCTGAAGCGCACACATCCTGAAAGTGCTCTAACAAAACAACCACTCCAACAAGAATGAGCACCCAAGTATCTGTGTAATGCCTGTTATTCATATGAGCATGAAGGGGAGGCAGACAGAGGATTGTATATGACTTCACTATGATGTTTTCTTTACAGTTTGAATACGCATGCAATCACTTCTTTAGTACAAAGAGACAGCTGCTGTTAGAACTAAAACGCAGTTTCCAATTAATAACCTACAGTGTTAACAGCATTTAAAGTAGAACTGTTGAGTGTTGCGGTACCTCTACTGGAGCAGTTGTCACTCCAAGCCCGCTGTTTTCAGAAAGCACAAAAGCACTGGCTACCCAGGACGTGATGGTATCAGGCACAGTGACTTCCATTGTGGTATCCGCGTCAGATCTGATGACAGAAGGACATAGCTGATTTTCAAAAGCATCCATTTACAGACATGAGTAAGAAAACATGAATGTTTAAAAAACATTAAAAATAAACCCTAAACCCTTGGCAGGAAAAGCTGTTGATTATCTGTTTTCCTTTTCCTAATCATTTAGAAATATTTGTGATGGGATCAAAATGATTAAAACATTTAAATTATTTTAAATTTCATAAATTGAAGGGAATTACATTTAATCACATTACGTTTAATCAAATTTTACAGATTTTGTAAAACAATCATAGAATCATAGAATATCCTGAGTTGGAAGGGACCCATAAGGATCATCGAGTCCAACTCCAACAATCCCCAGTGATAGCTGTTTCCCTAACTTCTTAGACGTGAAGGAATACAACATTTGTGCTTCACAACACAGGTCGGATTTCACCATCCCTTTGATAGTTTGAACTGCTCCTTGAACTAGGTACAGACAAGAACAGATGTCAGCTTCTGGGTCACAGTCTTCTCATGTACTGTAGAGAAGAACATTGAGTCTCCCTGTGAGTTAGCTCTCCATCTGTAAAAGGAAGATAATTCCTTTTGTCTCTAGGATTTTCACCTACTTTCTATTGAAACTGCAAGGCATTCTGCCAAGAATTGTCCTGTTGTGAAATGCCTCATTTGGTGGGCCTCCAATCTCACTTGTGGCCTCTAGATGGTAGTAGAATATAAATAATAACACATTTTAAGCAATATTTTTAAGCACCAATGCAAAATACTAAAACCTACAGAATAACAACAGCAAGAGTAAGTAAGTTTCCTTTTACTTCTAATTTTATACCTAGTTTTGGTATCGATCCAAAGCCAAGTCTCTGGAAAATGTGTCCTCACATAGGGAGTGCTGAAATCAAGAGGTCCATCTCTAGCTACTGGCATATCATCACCAAAACCATCCTCTATGGGTATCATTCCATCATCTACAAAACAAAAGGTATTGTCCTACCTACAAATGTCTATGCTTAAAAAAAAAAAAAAAAAAGTGCTCACAGTATAATTTACAGCTTTATTACATATGTTAACACTACTCCATGACATCAGGAACTATTTTTTTGCCTTTTTTTAAATTTAGTTTTGTTTAATAAGTTTCACAAGAACATAAAGTTTCAACATGGCCCCTCCAGACTCCTTCTGCAACTGACATAATATGGCTACATATAATAAAATGACAAACCATTGCCATGTATATCAACTGGAACGACAATGAAAAACTCCATTTACCCTCAGCCCCTTGATGAGTAGGATCACTCAGGACAGCAGCAAATACCAAGTTCTAAAAATAGTAACTATATGAATTTTGCATGTTTTGAACCAGCAATGGTTTGCAAGGCTGGATGCAGCCTGCATGTACACTACAGTAAGACAACCTAACAGGGGCCCTAACCCATGAATTTCCTTTCCCACTCAATGCATTAGATTTGGTTACATTTATTACTTACAAAAAAAATGGTCTTTATCCTCCTCAAGAATTGCATCAGTTGATACCCAAAGGCTGCATTTCTGGATAAAATTTATACAATATATCTCAATATAGGACATTCAGGACATCAGCAATGCTCGTCCTATTTTCTTTTTAAGAAAATAGAGTCACCATAATAAAGCAATTATAGACCCAAAGCAAGTAATGCCCAGGAACCAACAAAACTCAGGCTATCTGAATATTGCCTTAATGACAGAAAACTTTTTAAAAGGAAGACATTATCAAGCATAAGGCAAGCCATATTTATGGAAGTATAAACATATTTCTTTGCATTCATAGTATTTACATGTTGATAAATTTACAATTCAAAATCTGTTTAAGCGACAAAAGCTGTAGACTGTTGTCTACAGTCCCAAGCTTTAAAACGGGCATTGACAGCCTTTTCTTCTCGTAAGAGATATCCAAACCACAAAGCAGAACCCTGCCACACCCAGAAAAACAGCATCTAAAAAATGAAAAAGGTACCTGAAAGACACCAAAAGAACCTCTGATCAGGGGGAAATACTGTGCGGTGTTGTATAAATTGAGTTCATGAAACACCTAGGACGAAAAAAAAAAAATCACCCAAACAGTAAATGCAAACACATTTTTTTCCAGAATTTTCACTGTTACAGATGCTAATTTATGGAGCTGTACCTCAAGCAGTAGCTCTGTTAAGTCTCACATAAAAGAGAAAGGAATCCATGATGAGATGAATGGGATTAGGCTGCATTAATTAACATAATTAACAGATGAGTGACTGAGATTACATAAACCTATAATAGGACCCTACAGCCCACTGATACTTTATAGCACTTAGGCTAATATGTCACCTGGGCACTTTAGGAATGATAAATGAACTCTTTCAGCCTGTAGGTGCACCAGAGCTTCTGCAAGTAAAGGAAATTCAAACAGACGAATAATTAATTTCATTCCTCAAAAAATTATTTTTATTATTTTATGTTGCACATTATTAAGGAGCACAATGCACAAATCACGGGGAGTTTTTATAACTTTTTTTGTCTTCCCCAAAAGAATAAACTGTCAAGTGTTAACTGAGCAGTTTCTTGAATGGAAACCAAATGAAGTATTAGTTTGAATTAGAAATGCTGGGCTTATTACCTTGTAAGCCTTAGAGTCTTTTCTACCTTAGAGTCTTTTCTGCTCATGTAGATAAGCTACTTGCAGAAGTGGGGGAAAAAAAATTGCAGAATTAAGAAATACGAATTATGCCCACAGAACATTACTCATTCGGCATATAAGTTGTAATATTTACAAAAACATACATCTTTCACGCACGCAATTATGAAAACCTTTTTTCCCCATATACTCACGGAATCTTCTGTTATGTCACTACTTTCTCCTAGGAGCTTTGTACTTTTATCAACAACTGCAAGTCCAATTACTGATCCTGGGTCTGTTGTACTGATTTTGAGAGAGACTTTCTCAGATGGCTTGACCTTATCTTTGCTCCACGAAATTTTAATCTAAAAAAAAAAGTAAAAAAAATAAAGTGACACTGGCTTAAATTATAACTGATATTTACAGTCAGCTAACAACTCTAAGGAAGCATTTTCTTAGTTGTCTATCATTAATAGTTACAGCTGATTTGCATTTCCTAGGACCTTTGAAAAACTACCACGGCATTCCTTCTGCTCTCTTGATCTTGCAGCTGATCACTTCCCTGGGCAGGACAGGATCCACAGTTATTTCAAACAACTCTTAGAACGTAAGTAGCCATCTCTTGAGCCACAACAATACACTGGTCTCTACAGCTAAGGGCAGTAAATGAAATTACTTCTCTATTTCTATCAATGTACATACAACACAGCATGTAATGCATTTCAGGAAAGGTATTTTTGGGAAAAATTCCATCCCTGAAAGATTCCAATGAAGTGTTCCACAGTGACATCAACATGGAAAAAGGGATTTATATAGTGGACGCATGTGCAAGGAATGAGGACATGAAGAGGCTAACACAGCATCTGTATGCCTTCCTACGGGGTAGTGAAGAGAGGAAGTGTCATTCATATGACCATTTGAGATGTCCCACAGCACAGTCCGGCCCTTCACTCCCTCCCCAGAAGGGGATAGGTCTCCACAGGACCTGTGTTCAAGACACTGTGTGTTCAAGGTATTGGGTATTCAAGGATATTAGCCTGGGACCAGTAGGTATTTGAGTATCTTGAACCCCATGTGGCCTTTAGGAGGATACTAAATGCCTACACTTCAGCAACTGAATCCTGATCCGACATATAAATACACGTATTTGGATGTCTGAATCTACAGCCCAGTCATATCTTTTCTCTGATAATCTGTGCAAAGATATCTTCCGTGTACATTCAGTACAAAAATTACAGAGGAACAGCAAACACGCCAATGCTAGCAACATAAATGCAATTAGCAGCATGTGATGCACTGTAAATGGACATCCGACTGATTCATGCAGAAAAATGGTTTGCTTCTGCTTAAAGCACACTGAGGCACTGCAGCTCTGTGTGTTTTACTTTACCAGTTCATTTACAGAAACAAGATGCCAGGCATAGCTACAAAGATTACAACGAAAGTAAGTTTCCACAATATGAAATTAATTTCAGTGGCTAGTGCTCCAGCGAAGGAATGGAAAGAACTTGAAATTTTGAACCCTTTGAGATCAGTTCTTTCCTTGTCTGACATTTTTCACTAGCTAGTCTTCATAGCAAATACTAAATTCTTGTAATTTATCTTCTCAGTTTTTCATCCTCTCTACGTACACTATGACAGTATTTTTCATCTATAAACTACATTTAATTGAACTGGCATTTTCAAGGTCAGGCTTTACATCATTGCTGCAAAATATACTGCAATCATTTGTGAATGCTGCAATCAGTGGGAAGCTTTCTATTTGCTTCCAGAAGGCTGAACCAAACAGTTATGCTTTCCCACTAGAAATATCTTCCTGTCTCTACCCTAAAACTCCCAGGTTTCAACTAAATTATCTTACCTGTTTTCTGTTTATTTACATTTTTGGACACTGGTGCATAATAAGCTTAATGTACAAGTGTGTGTCTGCAGATCCTTTGCTATCTTGCCTCTCCACCTCCTTATTCTGTGTGATAACAACAGTCAGAGCCTAAACATGGATGAGCTACGAAGAGTATATAACAGGCAACCATTTTGCACACAAGAATAAGACGAACAGTGTTGCCACTGATCTATGATTATAAGTGTTAAATTTCCATGGGTAGGAAGAATTTCTACCCATTGCGAGTCCTTGGTTGGTCTCACCTGTAAAAAGTCACAGTGAGGCTTTTATTAGCCCAAAGGACCAAATCTCATCCTGGTAAGTAAGCTGGAAAATCAGTTCATTTCTGCCTATAATTGTTTTCTCAATCTTCAAGCTTTTTTGAGTTGAAGTATGCACAGTCCCAGTAAACACTGGCCACATTCACTAATGATACTGCCAAAAAAGCTGCCTCTGTGCTTCCACAAGGAAAACTAGGAGGACTCTCAGCTTGCAGAAGGAAGATCCTTCTGCAAGGTCTCCTCAAAGACGCTGCTGTGTGCATGGCTCCCTGTGGTTGCACCATGTACAATGGGACCACCACTTGGCTAGAGGAAGGTCTTTGTAAATGTTTGCAATTCCACACTTCAAGGACTTAGTTAGTATCTTTCCACTGTATTGTCCAGAGCAGTCTTTGGCTCAGTGATTGGCCAAACTATTAAAAGCAAGAGGAGATGTCTGTCTGTTTACGGGGAACATGTAGGGCTACCAGAAATTTACACAGATACGAAATAGCCCTACATTTATAGCTGGGCCCTAACTGTACTGACATGATTAAAAGTCTTTCCAAACACTTGCACAAACCTCAGATTAGATCCACAAAGAGGATACACATTTACAATCTTGCGATCTGAACTACTGGTTACCATGCAACAAAGACAGAAACATGGTCTCAGGCTCAGGTTCAGGATAGCTTACCTTGTTGTCCAAAACAGGCTGAACAGGGATAGTAAGAGCATCATTCACAACCGCTCCAAGCTCATCAACATAGAATACAAGTATGCATGCCAAAGGAGCCCAGGAATTTTCTGCTGTTAAACTGAATGTTTTTGCAGCCATTGTGCCAGAAGCCATAATTTGTTCCTTGGATAACACCTGAAAGTGAAAAATTAAACACTTCATCTGTTGGCATCTCAGTATGTCACAAGCTCTGCAATTCCTTCTACAAATAGCTGTTAAAAGAAGAGGTATATAGCTGTGATTTTTACTAACACTTGATTGACTAGTTCTACAAGACTTGGTATGGAATAAGGGGGTAACGTAATATTTAAATATTAGAAATAACTTTTTCCATTCCTTAATTCCCCTATCACTACAGACAACAGTGAACTCTAACAGTGACTGCACAGCATATTATGTGCTACAAGAAAATAAAATTGCAACAGTAATACAACTGGATCATGTAGGTCATCTACAGCAACATTTGAGTTTGGATCAGGAATATAGTTTTGATGCAAATCTCCCAAGAACCCCTACTTGCTACATTTTGATTTTAACTTGGAGAGTGTGAATTTAGGCCCACTACCATACTGCAAACAAGAACAGGCATTCAGTTTACCTTACAGCCTACCTCAGAACATCTGCAGTGCAGACATCAGGCCCATAGCTTCAGCTTTTCACTCTAAACCTGCTCCTACTAGACCATAACACTTCGCAATGAAGACAGAGCCATGAAGGGCAGTTCCCTGCCTTTGACTGTATGGACCTCCTTGCTTCCCTGGCTTATCAAATTGATTTTTCCCCCCCAACCACATTGACTGTAACCTCTTCCCTCCAATGGCTAAAAACTAATAAGGCCAGCTTATGCCTATTTGGTCTGACAAAATTTCTTCAGCTTAAATAGCTCTTTTTCACCTCCATATCTAGTTCTACCTAGTGAGACAACAAATAACTTTATAGTGAGACAACAAATAACTAAAATGTAACTAAGAAAGGCATTATTTGAACCAAACAATAGAAGTGTATACAGAAATGTGGTAGAAATTATAAATTCATAGATTTTACAGACAGATATATGAACACAAACACTGATATGTGGGTGAGGGTTGTAATTTTCTACCTTTTTGACTAGTGTTTTCAAAAAACTATTTAATTTACACTATTTAACTATTTAACTTGGTTGGGAAAACTATCCTGGGGATGCCTCAAAACCACCTTCATTTAAAAGCTAAAAAAAGTTTGCAAATCTCTTGCCTCAGACAACCAAGTAACAGATCAGACATTAATATTATTTCTAAAACAAAAGGTATGCCTCCAAACTTCATGCTTTAAAATCTTCTAGAGAGCTTTCCTACTTTAGAAAATAAAAAAGAATGCCTGCATTTCATATTATCTTAAGGTTTTCCTTATTCAGCTTGCTACTAAGGTCTCTGAAAAATAAAGAACTGCAGTTATCGTAATAATGAAGGCATAAACTGTGCACAAGTCACGCATGTGTTAAGGATGGGATGGGAGACTGCTGATGGTGTAATTAACCTTTCCATCTGGATACTGTAAGATATAGTACAGCAGGTGAGCCATTTAACCAAGCCATTTACTTTTATGCATCTCCGTGAAGTTCCCTTGTTAACACTGCACCCTTCCCACTGGACCACTCATTTCTCAGCAGGCAGGTCTTCTCTTGGCCCTGTGCCTGCAGGCTGAGCCCTGTCAGCTCCACACCTGCAAACAAGCTCCCTGCTTCTCCCTACATCCACAGGATGTGCTGCCAAGCCCTAGCTTGGGCTTCTCCCAGGCACCCCTACTCCTCCCACCGCAGGTTCTCTGTACAGGAAGAGACAGCACAACTTGCACAGCTCCACCTTGCCCCACATACGCACAGGTAGATATAACCCAACACCCAAGCTAAAGATGCACTTCTCCCAGAGAGCATCTCCTCAGAGAGAGCCACAGGCGTTTCTGCCAGGTAGCAAAATGGGGCTCTCGTTTGAAAAAGGGCCATACCAGTGCACAAGGAAAGTTTAGGCCAACTCTTTCACAAAGCGCAATTGAAAAAAAAAAAAAAAGGCTGAGTCTTTCTAGTGTTCAATCACATTCCACTTAAATGTTTCTCAAGCTGGTAAAAGTCATCTTGGATTGTCCACATAGGTAAAACCAGCAACTTACCATATAATGGAATTCTCTTATTGGTTTGTTGCTTGCAATATTTAGCTCAAAAGGTCTCCCAGCCTAGGAAGAGAATGTGATTGATACAGATGAGTATGGAAACAGGATGAGTAACTTGAATTGTTTTTATCTTAGAAAGTTTTGTCTCCGACTGTACCTTTATATCCTGGCTCTTTGTTTTAACCTGGAGATAAGTTTCTGTGGGGGAGCTGAAAACATCATAAACTCCTATGTCAGTTCTACTGTTGAGGAACTCTGCCTGTGAAACAATGTAAAACAAAGCTCTTAATAACAGCAAAATCTCTATGTTCATATATATGTTGCTGTTTATAACAGCATGGTACCCGTAATGGCAATACAGGACCACTTCTTGCTTTGGGTATCCGTTTCTTTTTTCCCTTGCTACCTTGGTGTACTTATTTAGATCACGTTTAGACAGAGTCCATCTCTAACAAGAATAAGTAAGGAATATGATAACAGATGGCTTACAGGCTGGTGCACATGGCAGGAACAGCATACCAGTAATCACAGCCTGCTCAGTTCTGTGTGTTGCTATTTCAAAACATCGTATTACAAAGCAATACCTGAACTCTCAGAGTTTTTGTATTAGATAAGATTGGAAACTCAATATCAACAATTCCATTTTCTGGGACTGTGTAGTTCAGGACATGGACTGTCTTATTTCTCTCCTCTGTTGCCTCGTTCTCAAGGTGAGAAAGTGAAGAATGGTGAGAAAACAAGTCTGACTGTTGTGCAGTGATTGTGACAAGATTTTGTCTCTCTTCACTTGTCAGCTGGTTGCTATCAGAACGTGTCACCTTTAGCTAAAAACAAAAAGAAAAAATGTCCATCAAACAGGGTAAGACTAAAATCCACAACATGCAACATCTAACAATGAATTTGCACTTACATCATCATCCAAAAAAAAACCACCAAGGGCATTCTCATATTTGTCACACATCAGCAACTTTATTTTACTCCCTTGAGAGTACACTGCAGGTAGGCAAGTCAGCCAAAACCAAAAGTATTCATAATTCCACAGAGTTTTAAAAAAAAACAAACCCACAGGTGAAACAGAAAAGGTGACCTGCTTTGCCTTTCAGCTCTCTGAATTACAACTCTTCTTCTTAAAGTCCTTGTCTATAGAGAAAAATATCTATATCTAACCTACTACCTGAATACTTAATTTTATCAAAGGATAACCTAATATTACATCATGTGCAGGAGAACACATCAGACACACAGAGATGATACTGAGTCAGATGCCTTTATGGATTCGCCAAAAGAATTAAAGAAAAGACTGAAAACAGGCCCCAAATTGACACAAACCATAAATTCTTCACTCCAACTTCCATCAGTCAGCACTACAGCTTGTATCAACCCTTATTCCCATGAGCAAGCAGATTCTCACCCATAGTAAAACCATTCTCTCTCTGTATTTTATACTCCAAAAATTCAACCTCTACATTTAAAAACATTGAACTAATATTTCCCTTTTCTTTTTCATTTCAAAGGTCTGTCACCCCATTACCTCTCCTCCTCTGCAAGTATTTTCCTATACTCTGTACAGCACATAGACCTTCACCTCTTAGTAACAGCAGCAGCTGTTCCTCCATGCTCCTTTGGGAGCATAGTTGATATCTCCTCTGCTAGCTGCAGCATTGCTAAATGCCTCAGCTCCCTCTCACTCAGCTCATCTTCAGAGGAGGAGGAAGCAGGTCAGAGCTGAAGTCAAATTAGGTTGCTGGCAAGGAAAATGAAAAGCACTAAAACCAAAGGCCCAAGCCAGCAGAAAGTTACAGCTTGAGTCAATCTCTTCAAAAAGTGCATATTCAGCCTATTTTATTGGTATTTAGGGTTGATTTCTACATAGCAAAGGCTCTGGTTGTCTTCAAGAACTATGAAGTCTATTCCCCTCTTCAAGCAAAACACAGTGATGCAATATGCAACCTCTGTTAAATGGAGAAATGCTGAACGCAGACCAGGAGAGCATGAAGAATATGAAATGCTTCTGAAAGAACTGTAGATGGTGTGAAAAAAACAGAACAGAATGCAAAGAAGAGGCACTTTCATTTCAAAGCAATGTGGTTTTACAAGTTTTACTTAATTTTGTAACAACTGGTTAGGTTTTTAATATATATATGTATATATAATTCACATTTACAAATATATATATACATTTTATATACAAATATTAGGAGAGTTGGGACTGAATAACTACTAAAACACAGTCAACTAATGGAAAACACCAGCTAGAAACTGAAAAGATTTCTCTTGTGAATTCCAACAAGCTGCATTTAAATATATCCTGCTAAACACTACCTCATTCCCTGTTCTTTTATCCTTTGCTAGAGCAAATACCTCTCAGCTTAGTATTTCCTGATATGTATCATGAAAAGGAGGTAATTTGAGAACAAATTTGCAAATTACATTTAAAAGTCTGAGGCAAATTTTGGTATCTAAGCAAAAATACAGAAGAAAGAGTCACACTTGTTTATGTACAAATCATAAAGAATCAAAAGAACTTACAGTAGCGATGAAATTCAGAGAAGGTTTAATAACTCTAGAATAGTCCACAAATTCAATAAAATAGTCACTTTGTTTTGGAAATATGACGGTACTTGAATTTTGGGAGATTCCTGTTGAATAATTGTATGCATTTAGACAAGTTTATAACATACATGTTCCTTTAGCAGCAATATCATTTATTGTCAATGATATTTAGATAATTCTATCATTTTTTTCACTGTTTCCTCTCTTACTGCTCTCTATCCTTCCAGCTAAGAACCAGTGCAAAGGTGATATACATACTGGTACTATCACCCATGATAATAAATAAGCCATACCACGCCATGCCATAATTCATCCATACTATTTCAGAATGACAAAAGGAAGGATCTTAAGAATCCCAAATCAGCCAACATCACCTTACTGAGCTTTCTACTGGAAGTCTGTAACAAAACTGAGTTTCTGGAACAGGTGGAAGTTTTTTACAATTTTTTTCTTCTAATATGCAAGGTGCAACATAACAGGAGCTCACAAGATAGCTCAGTTTGCAAATCAGGCTTTCTAGAAGAGGGTTAGAAATACAGTGGGCAACACATGGCCAGAGAACTCTTTCTTCTGATGTGGTTTACAAGCAAACAAGTAACATAAGTTTATGTCTAAACTCAAGTTTGTAAGACAACCTAATGCTAGTAATCCATAATGCCTGCTCTTCTCATCAAAAGTGATCAGTCATTGGCTTTAAGCCCCCATTTGAACAAATCCTTTGGTTACTTAATAAATCATATAGCACAGAACTATATACTGAATTAACAGCTGGTTAAACTATTTAATATCTAGGCAAGAAACAGTTTATACAGTATTTATAGCAGTTTATACAGTTTATAACAGTTTATACAGTTTTAACAGTAATATATTTGGATGTGACAGGTTCATATTTCCTTCAGCACATGATACTTCGCTAGTACTTCTAAGCCCCTCTGCATACCACTAAGCCCTTCCAGCATGATCTGCTCTTTGGATTTCTCTTGGAAGACCTCATGCAACAACATACCTGTGAGTGTCTCAGTGACCACAGCGATAATTTCTATTGGCTCTGTGTAATCGTCATCACCACGGTGCCACAACTGATCGTCATTCAAGTCTTTCAACAAAAGTTTGTTACAAGTAACATTCACAGATCCATTTATCTACAGTGTGGAAAAAAAATGTGTACATATAAATAAAATTATACACTTCTACATTGCCAAAGCACTAGTGTCTATGCTTTACAGAAAAAGACAATGAACAGGACGGTGCCTGAGGGAGGATATACTCTACCCAAATTCCCAGAGCTCAGTTTCTGTAGGCTAAGTGCTGCTGAAGGCCTGAAGTGAGCCGGAAACGACAGACACTATTTAGCTGAAGCTGTTTTTAACATACTCCACAGCTTAAAATTAAATTTTGCAGAAGGATGCCGTGAATCTCTCAGAACTTGTAAGTCTTCATATCAAAACTGTACATCTCCTTACACGTCGTGCTCCAGCTCATCTCTAGCACAGCAACTCCAATACAATTACTAGGTAATTAGTAAGCAAAATGCTTTAGTCTCTGCCATACTAGAGTCCCACCTGGACAATTGCAGTGGTCTCTTCTGGCCCTATAATGCACGGTTGAGTGTGCAACGGCACACGTGGCACCAGAAAACATTCCTGGGCACTGGCCTTCTGTCACCTACACTGCTACAAGGGCTTCAGGAATGTTCTTCTACTTGGGCCAGCGAGTGCTCTCCAAAACAACTTCCAGGCACAGTTCAAGGGACTACAGTGACCAACTATCATTCCCTACAGGCAGTCTGAATGTAGCCACTTTGTACTAGAAAATAAAGAGAGTATAACACCACTCATGCAAGTCACTCCAGAGACTATGCCAGCAGAACTCAGCACTTGAGAATGGTCCCAAGCATACTTAACCTACAAAAGCAGACACAGCCTTAGAGTCTGCAACACTACTAAGAAAAAACTCACCTCCAATGTTTTTGTTATGTTCCTCTTGTTTTTCCAGTAAGAGACAGGCAGGCAGGTGACTGTTACAGTTCCCTTCACTGGCTTTCCATATGTATACCTGAAACACACCAATCAAAGTCAAACAGTGCACCATCTCAAGAGCTTGGGCTCTCGAAGAGCTTTTAAGGCAAAAGGTTCAGCTAAAACATTTTTTCCTCAGTTTTGAATATGACCAGAATGTATTCGTACTTTGAACCATGAAGTCTTCAGCACTGAGACCAGTTTATTGGCACTAAAGTCAGAAGCCCAAAACCTAGAGAACATATATAAAAGTCAGAAGTACTGCCCTTTCCTGCACATGAACTCTAGGAGTTTATTA
Source organism: Anser cygnoides (assembly GCF_040182565.1). Classification (NCBI taxonomy): domain Eukaryota; kingdom Metazoa; phylum Chordata; class Aves; order Anseriformes; family Anatidae; genus Anser; species Anser cygnoides. Next base: position 90,147,489 of record NC_089875.1, read on the forward strand.
CTATTATTAGGGGCTTTAGAATACAGGCAAATTAACCATGTTATGCTAAGCTGGAAGCAAGTTACTGAACAGAATGCCAATGTAGCATCATAACACGCAGTAGAGTGAAAATGGGAGGTGGGAAGTGCAAGTGTTATGTTTCCCAAATGCTGCTTGTACAAAGTGAGAGCTTTCAAGATATTTATATTCAAATTATTTAATAATCACAGTGCAAAAAAAATCATGGCATTACTGGTCAGCAAACACAATCAGCAGCTGTAGCTAACTTGTAAATTGTAACATACTTCTTAGAATGCCATTACCAAACTGTAATCTGTGAGTAGTAATAAACTAAAAATTTTGCTCAAATGTTTCTAAGCTATATGTAAGAGAAATCATTACATTCAGACCTTACAGAACAGACAAAGGGGAGAAAAAAAAATCATTCTAATCCAACAGAACTATTACATTCAGATATGATAACTAAGTACTTTAAATCAGTATGGATTTGATTGGCAGCCACTTAAGCAATGTCAAAGCTGAAAAGCAGAGGAAAAGAATAATCAAACAGTATAGTTACAGGAAAAATGCAAAATGCTGACCACACCGTCTTGTACTTGAGCTGCAGTCTTTTCGAGCTGACCTAATTACAGTAAGAAGCTGCCATTAAGCCTGAAATGATACTGTCATTTGGTAGCATCCTGTAGTTAATCTAATAGCAGTCCAGAGACGAGAAGGGAAAAAGATTTTACGACATCTACAAGCTTAAAGGACATGAAAAGTCCTTGTATACAGAGACAGTATGCCTATAAAAAGTCAGTAGGAATGAACTCATTCCTTATAATTAATTATGACATATCAGTAAAACTTTGGCACTGCTGGGATTCAGTCTCAGACAATTCACTGGTGTCCAAGTCTGGACTTATTGCAGCAGATAGGTACACTTTCAAATATCTTATGAGAGCTTAACAAAGGAGATAAGTATCCTCTGGCAAACCAAAGCAACTTAGGAAACAGAATTCACATTGGCATATGCTACACTCCAAAAGTAGCACAGAATGGGGGGATCCGCTTTTTTTTTTTTTCAATTGCACCTTATCACCTTATGAGAAACCTATATGGTTTATAGTATCAGGTTACATTGCCTCTCAGAAAGGAAGCTTTTTCCCAAATGTTTAACTGTTCCAGCTAAATAGCTTGTTAATCAATCATATCTGTATTTCACTTAAAAGTACCTGTTTAGAAAGCATGCATTTTTATGGAATTAAATAGCTCCAGAAAGACCTTTTGTTTCAGGTCTTCTTGAATGGGTTTATCAAATAGCTTTACTTGGCTCTCATCTTCCCAAAATAAAACTAATTTCCCTTTAAGATTAAAAAATAAAATACAATTTTTACAGCAGTTTACAATGAAGTCTAGTAGTCTACAGTGAAGTCTCTTCTGAACTGCTCAAGAGTTTTTAATTCTTCAGCTATTTATAGGTATAGGTCTTTTGTTAGCTGGTAGAAGCCTGTACTTCAAATCAACAATGTTGACAAACTGGAACAAGAAAGATTCAAATAGAAGCTTGAATAATTTTCCAATTGGTCTAATAAAACATAGTTACTCTACGTACAGACCTTGATGTGCTAAGTTGGAGAGCACCATAAAAGAGCCATATTAACAACAAAAAAGTCTCAGAACATACATTATAAGCAGAAGACTCATGAAACTTTATGAATAAGGCAGATGAAAATATTTTGGCTGTAGTCTAGAAATAACTACACCCAACCAAAAAGGTGCAACTAAGAGTCTGAAGATCTATCCAACACTGCTACACAAAAATACAGTGACTAAAAATGTAAGGTAGACAGCTACTTTAGATTAGAAGGTGATTTGTTAGCATTCTAAATATAAGTTTTTGCTTTCAAATTTACAGATACACAATAATTATCTCAACAGTGTGGGTGACAATGGTAACAATGTTTTACTTACTTTGCAGTGACAATACCACTTATATCTTCTTCTCTCAAAGAGTAGTATAATGGTGTTGTTATCATAACATCAAATTTTGGTAAAACTAAAAAGAAAATTACAAGAAGTGTTAAATTCACATAAAAATAATATTTATTTTTTTCTTAAAGTAAAAAGGGTAGAACATGTGGAATATAAGGTAAGATACACTTTTATCCCAAACTGATGCATGCCTCATTCTAAGACTTTCTGTCAAAAGGAGGACACCAAGCATCACAAGAGCAGCCTGTGCACAAACTTGTGTGGCTGAAGTATAAAATGTTCATTTCTCCTTCATCACAGCAAGCTTGTAGGGGAAACTGTACACGTTCATCCTATTCAGCCTTAACAGAATAATCAGCAAGCTTTGTGACCAGATATTATACAGATGTTTTGGGATGAACACATTGCTTGCAAGATCCTGGTAAAACAAGGACAACTGCATCTCAGAGGCTTAAGATAAGTATTTTCAAGATTGCATAACATCCAGACACCACAGCAGTAGGTCATAATAGCTAGCAGAGATAAACAGGGCAACTGATAAGATGATGTTTTTTCTCAGGACAGACAGTCAGTCTCAGAGAAGCAGATTTGAAAAGTAAAATTTCTAGGAGTATTCAAAAGATTTGTGTTAGCCAAGGGAAGCTAGACTCCAAACTCTAAATTAATGGGGACTCCATTACCCATTCTGGTCACTACTTAACGCCCTTATGTAACACTTACCATATTCCATCACTTTAAATTTCTGATAATGAACTTGACCCTATTGAAAAAAAATGTAAGAACATATATACAATTGTGGTTAGATTAGCAAATGTAATGTATCTTTTAGTCCCAACCCCCCCACATTCAAGTTAAATTACAATTGCTGAAACGATGTAACTTCAAATTATAGCTCAACCATCATCACCTCCTGTTACAGAGTTCCTGTAAGTACCAGTTGTAGGTATTTGCACCACGGAAGGATGCAGGAAGCTCACATACAGCAGATTCTAAGTGTATATATAATGAAGACCTCAGAGAGCTTCCAGTCTGTAGACATCTACATATGGCTGGTTTCTGTATAAAAAACAAATATCTGAGCCAGATAGCTTAGAACAACCTAGCGTAAGTACTTACAGTAATCAAGATGAACCACAACAAACGCATCAGCAGTATCTCTACAAGCTCATTCAAAATTAACTCAGGTATGTCTGTGCAAAAGGGAAGCCCTTGCAGTCTATCCAGAGGACCACACCATTTCAAAATCATGTATAATCTTAAGGGTCTTCATTTACTCAAGAATTAGTAACGTTTATAGTCTACGGTGTATACTTACTTCAGCAGAGATTACCTTGGGTTTTATCTTCCTGTCTTTTATTTGTTGGTTAAAAATCAATGGAAGAAATAAGCAATCGTACAGAATATCAAGTTTCTTGTGTTCTCTTCTATTTTCCTGTTTATTTATTTATTTCCTGATTTTCCTCAGAATACCTGAAAGCCTACTCCAGCATATTTTTCAGATTTGGTACCTTAGGCCATATATTGCACATTTTTGGAAAATTAATTTTAGTTTTTTTTCCTCCCCCTACTCTCTTAACATTAAAATAAAATAAAATAAAATAAAATAAAATAAAATAAAATAAAATAAAATAAAATAAAATAAAATAAAATAAAATAAAATAAAATAAAATAAAATATGAGCAGCTTTTTTGTTCTTTGGTACAACAACAGTTGACCCAAAAAGTCATGGTACTGAGCCACATTAATTTTGCTTTCTGCTTTCTTACTCAATTGCTCTTCCCTGCTAGGGTGTGAGTAATTCTGACCAAGCACGCAAGTCCTTTGTCTGCAGACATACAACCCTTATTCCACAATTTTTTTACAGCATCATGTCAGAAGCTGCCATCAGTAAGGGAATGGCATGAAGTGCCTGGAACTGCAGCTCTGAATCTCAGCTGCTCCGCTTGACACCAGGATTACACTGGAGCAATGACCAAATACTCTCACAAGGCTTTTTTTAATCACTAATAAACCAGACTGTGCCTCACTTCACCATATGGGAAACGTTAACACATTCTTTTGTGATAAACAATGTATCAATGACATAAACAAAGACTAAAAGAGTTGCTAGCATAATACATCTTGTGCCCATATCTTGCTAACCTTTTGATATTCTCAGTTCCAATAAACACATGATGTTGTCAACAGAAAAAATATTATATAAGAACAGAAATACTTCTCAAGAGTTTTATTTGAGGGAAAAAAAAAACACTGATATGTTACTTATGAAACGTTCACGCCAACCTTCATCTGAAAATGTAAAATGATACAAGGATTTGGTATACTTGTATATTTTTAAAAGTTTGGCTTTAAAATAACAGTAATTAAAAAATAATAATCCAAGAACACTGTTTTGCCGTGTCCACAAATCTCACAAGTTAGCTGACAACATTTTTTTGCCTGGTTCGGAAGGAGCCGACTTGAATGGTCTCCCCAGCAGCCCCCTCGGGTGCCTGCATGGAAGGGCAGGCAGCAACTGTCCCCATGACCAGAGGAGCTCCTGTGTTGGGATGGGGCGTTTGGAGGAGCTCCCGTGCTCGGACAGGGCATTTGGAGCAGCTCCTGTGCTTGGACAGGGTGTTTCAACACAAAGGCTTCCTCCCTGCTGGCAGGACTGCAGGCCACAGTGGAAAAACAGCCAAAAATAATCCCAAGCCTTAAGCAACACAGGAGCAGCAGAAGAAGGAAAGGGTTCAATCCCCTTTCTTTTTTTTTTTCTCTCTAAAACATAAAAATAAAAACCTCCAAGAGGAAAATCTGAGCTCAGCTGGGCTGGAAGAACAGGCTGAGAAACTGAAGGAATCTCCACTTCCCGAAGGACAGGAAGGGAGAGGCTCCTTTCGAAAGCTTGTTTGCCTCTTCGCTGAAGACCCTTCTGAGACATAGGGAAAGATCAAGACAGCCATCTCCTACTGACAGACTGTCTATTTTCCAAGGTTAATATCACTGGCTGCTGTTCAACTACTTGATGAGATTACGTTGATGTGGAGCCCAGAAGTCTGATTATGTCTTCATTGAAGACGAAGACTTAGTATGAAGTTTTATGAAGTCGTACAAAGTCTTCATTGCTTATTTCCAAGAACAATGTCACTCCTACAAGTACCAAATCTGCTATAGTACCTTAGTACCTCTACTAAGAGGTATTAAGAAAGCAAGACACGGATCGATACTGCAGGGAAAGGAAAAGACCCTCATAGGTCATCTAGATCTGACCACCAAGCCACATGTCTCACTAACACACACTTTTCAGCCAAACTGGTTTGAAATAGGCCAAGTAACATCACTTCAACCACTTTGAAACATTTTAGTTCTTCAGGGCAGGGCTATCTCTCTGGTAAATATCGTTCAAATATTTTGAAGTGTACTTTGTTAAACTAGTTTCCAGGAGTGGTGGCTTTCAAGTGCTTAGTTATATACACAATCCAAGCAAGAGATTTTTTTTTTTTTTGATTCAGGTAGGAAAACAATCACGATGCTTATTCCGCATGTGCTGCTTTACTCTGGTCAGTTGGTTTTTTTTTGGGGGGGTCTCCCATTTTGCTGTAAATCAGCATTTCTTAAACCACAAGAGACCCGTAATATTCTGTGCACATTGCCCAAAGTATATCTACAGATTAAAAAAGCCGTGCCAAAAAGAGACCCATGCAAGTATTCTGAGACTATACAGATAATGAAGCCTTTCTGCATTTGAGTCTTAGATGCTGCAGACCCTGACATCTCAGAATCACTGAACAACTAAGGTCCAGATTTTGCTCTGAAGTAATTGTCTTGTCTGAAGTGATTTGGGTCTAATCCAGCAAGTGAGATCACAGGCAGGTTTTAACTTCTTTGGCACCCCCAGATTTTAACTTCTTTGGCACCCAGAAGTTCCTGAAGTGAACGTAACCTAGGTCCACCATGACTGGCTGTGGCATTGACATGCGGCCCCCAGCTACGGTGTCAGGCCAGGCTCCAGGCTGCCCAGGCCAGGAACACCTCAGCTTTCACTGCATAGTCCACTAAGTGGAACAGGCCATTACCTAGAAGGAACTAACTTAGCCTAGGCTTTTCACGACCACTTGATTTTCACATTTTATGTCCCCAAATTTTGTATGAATTCGCAAAATTCTGTTCAAATGCCTCAGCATGGTCTCCAGAAACAAGGCAGTCCCACTAGTGTCACCAATATTCACAACGAAAGATCCTGATTGAGTATTAGTGCTCATTTACAAGATACTGAATAAACAGCAAATCACAAAGACTGTATGTGTAGTCTGATTCTGCAAGATAGTGGCATGTAATGTCATAAGTAATGATCTAACCTCAAACTCATCAGCTCTAATGAGAAATAAATGAGTGATCTAGAAGTAGAACACCACAGAATTCACAGTGGATACATTATAAAATTCATAAAACCTCAGAAGTTAAATAATTCAAACCATAAAGGACATGATTTTATGATAATCAACCCCAGATGAATTTGAAAGTTGATTTACATCTGAAGCTTTAACAAGAAAACTTCAAAAATATTTTAGAAAGTCTTCATTTCTCCTGACCAATTACTATTCTTTTGTAGCATAAATTTCCAGATAACAACTGTAATCGATTACAAAAAGGCCTAATAAAAAAAGACTTTTAGATGGAAAGGCCTGCTACAAAAACTCAGCAACTAAAAGACTTTCAAAAACAGGCTCCATAACAGGAAATATAAGATATCCAATGAAAATACAAGGTGGAGACTTGGCAACCAGACTGTAATTACTCTGTCTTGAGTTTTCTTGGAACAGCTGTATGAACACCTGAACTGTTACTAAGATGTTTAATAGCAGCAAGCAGCCAGAACCTGATTTAAAACAGGATTCAGAGGCAGGATACTTCCAGGAACCCAAATTCTGCACACTTGGGAACTGACCTGTAACCACTGGAAGGGAAGTTCTACTTACAGATTTAACGTCACTTTAAAGATGAGAGGAAAAGCAGAGATAAAAAGGTTGGACAGCTGACACTTTTAACTAGAAAGCTCAGGCCCTGGCATCAGGAAAGCTAAGTCATGCAGAGATCACCCTGTGCTTGCCAGCTGAAGATGTTCCTAAAGCCATGAGAAGATCCAAAGGCTGTGAAGGATCTCATGGATACTATCAATCCAGGGCTAGTAGTACCAGTTAGGACAGGTAAAGTATAGCTACAAAAATGTCAGTCCCCACCAACCTGCAGCACAGACATATACTAAGTACTCCTTAGCAGTAGAGCCAAGTTCTTAGTGACCTCTGTTATCAGGAAGGGATTGGTGAATGTGCAACTTCATGCATGACACAGAAAAACCTGTACCTCCCTCGATGGCAGCTGCAGCCCAGCAAGGACTATCCAGAAACAGCCACTTGGAGCGATCCGAGTCACTCACTCCTTTCACTGAACAATGACTCCATTTCCACTGACTACAAAAGGAACTTCAATGCCCAGAATAACCTACCTATAGACATCTACACACTGTAAACCTCAAACTGAATCCCACCCCATGTGACCTTGAACTTCAGGTCATAAGCTCATTTCTAACTAAAACCAAAATGAATTTCCCATCACCTAAATTCTTCTCTTCCTTTATTCTGCAAGGTTTCTTGCAGTTTTCATCAATCCAATGGCATAACATGCTGTCAGAAAAATAAATGTGAAACAACTCATCAGACAGACTTAGTAAAATAATGTGAATATTACAATTATTATTTAATTGTTATTTGTTATTTAATATACTAATACTAAATTGTTATTTAATATACTCTGTGCATCAGAGGATCATGCAACGTAAGATATTGTCTCACATGGAAATAATGTATATTGCTTTGTCATTATATTCTTTTAACACAGAATTTGAAGATTAAAGCAGGCGCCAACGCTGGAGGAAAAAGTCTGAAAGGAAACAACATAAGCTTCTACCTGTGTGTTTTTCTTCTCTATGGGTTAAGCATCATAAGAAGGGACAGTTTTTTCTGGACTTCCAAAGCCTACCACATTTTTATGTCCATATAAGGATACACTGTTCTTTCCTCTATTTTAATTTTCATTTCATAGAGTTTAATGACAGAAGCCATTTATCCTGGCCTCCTTTTATCACAGTCTGGTTACTCTAGAATTCAGCTACTCCAGCAGTCTGCTCGATCATAATGCATCTTCCAAAGAGGCAATCACTCTTGATGCTAAAACATCAAGCAGCAGAGATTCCCTCACTCTTTTTTTCTTTTTTCTTTTTTTTTTTTTTTCTGTTCCGGTGCTTAAAAGCCTGATCCATAATAGCCTGAAAGAATTCAATTCTTTGTCAGTGGAATCCCAAATCACCTTGACAGATGACATGTTTATTGTTTCCCATAATACCTCAATTACTCTTTACTGTTAAGGATATATTCATCTCCTGCTCGTCTTCTCAAAGTTTCCCACAGCGATATTCAGTAAACCACACAGAACTGTAACAACACACATTAAACGCTTCCATCTCTGCCACATAATCATTGTTTCCCCATGTTACTGGACTCTGCCACCTCTGGAATTTCATTTGTTTCCAGCAAACTTTAAAAACTTCTTCATACTGTTACTAACCACCAAAAGACCCCACCCCTGGGGTCTTTGTATTTCCTACAAATATGCAAGAGTTTGGACTTTCTCATTTAGATTTATACCTATCTATTAGTTCCCTCTTTCTCCCACTTATTATTAAATGCGATGTTTCTTAAAATATGTACTGTTTTCTTCATTTTCATTGATGGAGGATCCCGTTTCTGTCCTGACCAAGTTTATCTTTTCCCAATAGAGTATTTTGTTAATTGTACCAAAAGCATTTTGCAGTATTTTTCACCTCAAATTGTCAAATAGAGAAAGATACCCTAGTTTGACAGGTATTATCCCTGCTCTTGGATATTCTTCATGCCACTGAAGTATTTGGAGCTCTATTAAGGACCCCAAACATGGCATTCAAGGTCACACTCAATGCTAGAACACTAAGCCTTAAAAAATAACAGTAGGGAAAATTAGATGTTCTTACTAAAATGTGATAAAGACAACCTAGGGTTGTCTAGGTCAACCTGGGTACAACCTGGCAGATCTAACACAAACCTAGGCCAAAGCCCTGTCTGGCAGCAGCCAAGATTCAACACCCAGAGCATCACACCAACCAGGGCTAGCAGTCAGCAATGCAGTGCCAGCCTGAGACTAGGAGACCTCCTGAACCAGGGATCAGAGCTTTTCAGTTCACAGTTCTTAACAGGCTTGCTTCAGTGAATTTGTCCTGCCACTTTTTTTGATCCCATGTGAATTGTCAGCATTCACAACACACACTCATGATGAGCTCTACAGTTCACTTGTGCCATCTTAATTGGTTTGAAATTGTCCTCTATCTCCTTCACCTGGTGTCCTCTAGCTATCTATTGGAAGAGACAGTGAACAAAATGTTCCCTATTTATCTTTTCCTCATTATTACTCATGACTTGAGAGACTTGTTTTCCTGGCTTACTGACATTCATTAACCTGTAGTACAAACTGGATGGCTACAATTTAGAGTACCATCATTTCCTATCATCTGCTAAGATCTAACTTCACTTGACTGTTTTCTCAGCTGCCTTATCAGTCCAGATAAATCTTTCAATTTAACTTTTTTTTTCTTCCTTTTTTGGAGGATGGGGAGGGGTTTTTCAGGAGGGCATGACACTCTTTCACTGAGACCAGCTGCTGCCATTCCTTTAACAGTGTCTTCCTGACTTCAGGATGATTTATCACATAGCAGAAAATCCAAACAAAATTTCACAAACATGTTTTTTCCCTCTGGCAAAACAGCTGTTGAAGAAGCCCATCACCATTACAAGCCTTTGTTCCCATGTCTGAGCCACACTTCTCCTCCTCCTGAAAAGTGCCTGCGCATTTGTGAGAGGGGCTGTGTTGCAAACCAGATCAGGGAGCTGGTCTAGGTTAAACAAAGGAAAACAAAACTTTAATCTTCAAGCTTTTCAATCTGGGTCATTTCCCTGACGTACTTTAGATCTCAGCCTTATTACACATGCATCAGCACTACTGAGAAGCTGTTGAACAGCAGCACAGGGATGGGAAGGAGTGGCCAAGCCCAGGAACAACTCAAAACATTTTTCCCAGCAAAGACAATAGTACCGAATCCACACCCGCATGAGAAAGTGTTTGAAGAATCCAGTCCTGATACTCATTTGAACACCTCATGTACCTCTGCCTACAGAAATCTATAAAGCGTATAACTGTTACTGCCAAATATCATTCTGAAGTTATACACAGTCAAATGCTTCTGCCCCATCTTATTAGGAATCATTGCACAGTCCTGTTTGTGCTTGCTAAATGTCTCTGAACAGTCATTGCAAGCCAGTTCGGAAATGTAGTTCCCAAATTACAGGCATTTAGAGCAGTCGGAATAAACTTGACACACATAATCTTGAAACCTCCAGCTATTTCTACAGTGTATTTTCCAGTGTATGAGGATCTTCAAGGATTTGGACTGATAGGACTGTTACCAATAGCAACACACACAAAATAAATTATACCAGGTTTGTTATGCAACAGTTTTGCTATATTATTCACCGTTTCTATTTTGCATGGTTATTTTTTCCTCAGCAACTCTTGAGTCACCATGAATTGGTAAAAAAAAAAAACAGTAAAACTAGACAGACATTTGTAAATGACAGTCTTTGATTCGACACCCCTTGAGACACTGACTGGCTGAACACCAGGGCACAATGAATTTCTGTATATTCGCTTACAAAATAAACATAAGGGTGTTTCACTTTAAAAAAAATAGTACTCCACAAGCTCTTTCTTTGATATTAACACTAAAAATCCTTGCCTTTTAAAATAACACATTTTAGAATCACAATCCAGACCACAAGATAAAATATGTATTTTTACGTATCTATTTTTTCTTTTTAATATATTTCCTTACAAAACCATATAGTACTGAAAAACTTGTGAGGTTTGCATAGTTTCTTCAGGTTTGGCACGAAGGAAGGATTTCTCCTCACGGTCCATGCTTATTTATGGTTTTGCTTCAGCAAAGTAAACACAGTTTTATTCACACGTATCAGGATAAATGAAATCTCTCTGTAAGTTGGCAATGTTAATACTCACATTCACTTCCACATCTATGGACCAGTCTCCTAGTGGAGGGTTCGTCGATAACTGAAATTTTTTGGAAACTACACCCAAATCACCCTCCTCTAGCAACCACTGCTGAATCAGCTTCTTCCGAGGGTCCTAGAAAAAAAAAGTCAGGCTACATGTTAAATGCACGAGGCCTTGCTAGCAAGATTTAGGTAGCAATACATATGAACTGTATTTGAAATGTGGTGTTGGAAGACATGAGAAATTTCAACATATGCTGAGGTTCCTGTGGATACTTACTCGGATATATATATTGAGAGACGCTTTGTAAGGTTTGAGATCAGGATAGACTGTGACAATCCGAAACATCACATCCTGTCCTGGTTTATATGTAGATTTATCAGTCTGGATGAATACAGAGATACTCTTTGCCGTGTATATCAAGCTGGTACGGTTAGAGAAGATGCGCTGGCCATCAGCATGGCCTTCCACCAGTAATTCATAATTACCAGAAGCACTGTTCAAAGGCAGCTAAAAAGAAAATAGTGACTCATTGTTAATTATCCAAGATATAATTGAAGAGATCATTATTCCAAAAACATTTGCCATTAAGTTCTCTGACATACTCCTGAGCATGTCAGCTTATGTAAGTACTCAAAAAGAAGAAGAGGATCTCAGGACTCTGTCACTACAATAATTACATGAAAGTGTGTTCTCAGAAGCATCTTTCCAAAATATTTCTACATGATTTTTACTAGTAATCAGATTTTCAATAATGTAAGTATCTATGTACTCACATACCATTCATAGACATGCATGCATTAAGCTCTCTTTTCTTTCTACAGTTTTTGGGAAATTTCCTGCATTTGATTATGGGGGCTAATTTTTTTTTTCAGACTTTGTCATTTTCTCGTAATAAATATTCCAGAAATAAAAGAGCTGAAGAAGATACATGTGGGCAAGATGAACAGGACAGAAAGAAAACCCTGCACTTCTTTTTACAAGCTTTACCTTCACATCTTTTAGGGCAGAAAAATTAAATTCAGAATGAAAAATCTCCTGAGGAGACAGGTACTGTTTTTCAATAGAAACTGACTGATTTTGTCTCACCTCAGTAATTTAATGATTCATAATTCCAGCACATATTGCAGCTCAACTAGTAAGATAATTATTCGTCACAAAATATTGAAGAATAAAAGAAGAGACATTTTATATGGTTAGCTGAGATGCTTTATTCAGGACAGACACTGAAAGTTCCTTCTGTGCTGGCAGTGAACGCAGACAGACATCACTGGCAAGGAAAGTTAGACCACATGGGACCAGAGTAACCATGCACAGGTGTCTCTCTAGTGACCAGAAGAAATCTGGAGCTCACAAGTTAGATGGACCAGTTCATTTCCTGCAGTTAGATGGGAGGAATCCCACCCACAGCGGGTCTAAAGCATCTAAAGCAGAACTGCAGCAGGACACCGAGACTTCACCTTGAGCAGAGCCTGCACAGGCAAGGAATGACCCCAGGAGCATCCCAGCCCAGATGCCTGCTTCTGTACTGCCATCTGCTTGGGAGCATCTCTTTGAAGATGGAAAGGGTTTAACAAAACGTACAGCTGGTTCCAACAAGTAGCACTGCTAAAAAGCTTAAGAGTTGTATGCTTCTGTTTGTAGTTAGAACAGTAAATCTGGAGTAAAGCCTCTGAAGTCAAGACAACTAAAACAGACAGGCTTATATTTTTCAGCATAACATATGGAAATAAAGCTCTCCTCTTGCACTGGTAATGAAAATTACATCTGTTAACTCACCAGGCACAGCACTTCAAAAGTATCCTACCAAGCTCTATAATGAAACACTGTCTTGCTGTCAAAACTCATTTTAAGACTGTACAGTGAGATAATGGAATTTTTCCCAAATGGGGAAAAATACCACATAGTAAGAAATAAGGTAAATGCAAAAGTCTGTACCAAATACATTTCTTTCTCTGTGTGTTTACCTATAAACAGGAACTGACTACAATTTCATCCTTCTCTGTTGACTTTCTCTTTTGAAAAACAAGTCAGAAGGAAAAGTCAGGGAGAGGGGAAATAAACAGGCTCTTTTTTTTTTTCCAGCCATGAGCAGGCATGTGATGACACAGGGAGAAAAGGTACCCATTAAAATCTGGACTTATATAACCAAACTTTAGGTACAAAACACTAGATTGAAATCGATTCTGCATTTGCTTCAACTGCAGGTCTTTGTATACACATTGCCAAGAACATATGATTCACATATTTCAACACTCTCAGACTTCCTCGCCAAGTATTCTGGAATATATTAAATAGGAGCAACAGCCTTAGTTACTACATCTGTCAAATATTACCTCAGAATTAATTCATTTAAGAATATTACCGCTTATTAAATAAGTTTTATTCCCTAAGAAGCAGACAGGATTCCCTACAAGAACTCCCAGAAACATTATAAATCTTCAAAGTCAAGACGCTGAGAAAATAAGCTTGTTTTGTCTCATTGTAGCAGTGAATAGTGCTCTTACAGCATTATTTTAATATACTTGCGAGGACTGTCTTTGTTTTCTTCTTTACAAGTCTGCAATCACCATTTACAGATCTCATTTATTTTTCTGTAGCTTTTTCCTATCGTGAACAAAGCAACATGGGCTGTTCCCCTGATTTTTAATTCCTTGATACTTTGTATAGTATCTTATTTTATATATACTAGTTTTTATATTGCAAAAGATCTTTCCTCTCTGTAACTTGGTGACAAAATTGCCCGTTTTATCTTTCTTGATGTAAAAGACAGAGACAATAAAAGTTTACACTGCCATGGCAGTGCATCAGGATGTCTGAGCAGTAACGAAACCCAAATTCCGGTGCACATATCCATGTTAATGAAAACTGAATTGACACAAAGTTTCTGGAAGGTCAGTGCTAAAATAATGCTAACAATTTACTTCAGTTCCATCAATTCCTTCTCTAAAAGGGCACTTCTCAATACAAATATGAGCAAGGCAGCTTTTAACAGCACCTATTAGGAACTTACCGTGAAAACATTTTATCTTCGCTGATACACCCCTCAACTGAATGGTATTACTATCCTTGTTTTGGCACTCCTAACATGAGAGAGAAAAAGGCCATCTCAAGCACTTCTCCTGACCACACCAGCCACCCTCACGAGCACCTAGACAAGGAAGCTACTGTCTCCTCTGGAAAATACGACAGCTGAAACCAGCTACTCATTACCCACCTTGTGCTACCAGCCAAGTACGCACCGGGCAGTACATAAGTCTACCCTAACTACATGAACAAAAAAAAACACCACAGGTTAGGTCCAAACTGTGCCTGACCACTCCTCTCCCACCCCTATGACACATCCCAAGCATTCAAGAAACATAGAAAGGGGCCTCAAGGAATGTATTGTTTCCTTAGGGCTGTGGTAAGGCAAGTTGGCAAATTTAGATTGAGCTCAGTACATGGTTCCCTATTTTATTTATTGCACGCTTGAAGTGTTCTAAAAATTTTTCAGTTTGGTAATCACAGCATCTGTCTCTTACTACCGTTAAGGTGATTACAGAATTCAATTTTGTAGAAGACTGTTGAAACATAAGGATGCATTAAGACTGAGCAAATTATATTAAGGAATTTGCTAATTTAACCTGTTTTGTTTTGTTTTTAACTGAATTATCTATGCCACCTAATTTATGGTTTGCACAGATAGGTTTCAATCCAGTAGTCTTCATAATGTTGACATGCTCGTCATCACTGATTACACATCTATCAAATACTTCAAGATTATTTCATCAGATATAAAATTTATTTGAGATCAGAATCTAAAACCACTGGATTTAGGGATTCTTAAAGGTGTTAAAAAAATTAAGAATTTGATTAAAAAAAAAATCCTGACAGAAGTACGGAATTCTTTAGATCAGATTTTCAAGATAAGCATCCACGACTATAAATTGACAATTCCTGCTCAATAAACAACTGTATTATACATTCCTCTTGACTAATTAATTATGTACTTTCACTGGAGGTGCATTTACAAATCCTTAAGATGAGAGTGTATGAATACAGGTGATGTTTTTACATAAAATTTACTATTTCTCAGTTATTACTTTGCACAATTATTCAGCTCTAATTAGCCTTCACAGTGTGTCTGAAGTAGGGATGTAGGTATCAGCCAGTAGGAAGAAAAGAAAACATACAAAGCCAAGTTCTGGGCTCAAGTTTTATGACAGTTTGTGCTGATGCTGGAAGTCAGCTCACATATCCTGTAATTACTTGTAACAAGCTGCAGAGCACTTAATTTGAAAACTCCTTGGCTTATTGGTCAGCAAATACATTCATCTGAGAAAGTGAAAATGGCCAAGATCACATACAAAATACATCATCTCATCAACATTAGCTGCTGAAAAGTCACAGGCAGTCAACATTTTTCTTAGGAGGGAAGGAAAGAAATACTTACTACTGGAAGAACAAGAGTCCCAAAGGAATCTAAATGAAAAGAAAAAGAAATACGACAGTGTCACAAAGCTTATAAAAACGAACAAAATGTCCATGTTATCAGGTTAATTAGCAGAGCAGTGTTCCTCCCCTGTTCCCCCACTGCCCGTAATACCCATTGGACAACAGAACCCCCTTGATGCGGTTCCTCCAGGGCCTGGTACACGCAGACAGCCCAGTAAACCAACATGAACTGGTGCAATGGGCTTGCCAGCACACAGTTGACTGCTGCCAAACAACACCTGGAAAGAAAACTGTAAAATAAATACCCTGGAGCAACTGCTGCGCTGGTCAGCATTGTACATGTGGGTGTACATTTCTCATTCTCTGTGCGGGAAGCAACTGGGGGAAGCGAGGATCCGGGATCAGCTACTGGGATAGACTGGGCTTCGAAGACCAGTTTGCTGGTGGGATTCACAGTGAGCGCACACGTGTGTGCTGATGTGTGCAAAGGGGTCCAAGCACCAGCGACTGGAGCGAGGCTGTGGCCAGGGGGTTTCACACGCCCAGATACCAGGAACTGGGGAGACCACGATCCAGTGCCAGCTACTGGACAGACTCTTTATGCCCTGCTACTGCAGAGATCCATACTGTGGTCGGGTATATATATTCCCACTAACCAGAATCCTTCAGCCTGATCAGCCAGAGGTAAGGTGACTGGGGCTGTTTGCGTGAATGCTGAGCGTGCCTGTGTTGGTCTGTGCGACCACCTGCTGGATGTACACACCACATACGCGTACCCCTGTGTCTGTGTGCCTACTGGGAACATGTGCTCAGCCCCACTACTGGCTGGACCTGGGGCACGGAGCCCCTGCCAGCCTGCTGGATTTAGCAGCTCCCTAACAATCACTACTGTCCCAAAACTGCTAAAAGGACCAGACAGAACAGCACAGCCCAGAAAAACTGAAATGCAATGCTCCGCTTAAATAATGGTCTGCAGGTGCCAACAGAGTCCCAGCTGAGAGCTACCTGAACAAAGAGGATATGGTTTGGCATCGCTCTCCTTGAAAACAAATCCCCTCTCGGGTACGGCTGGTCCAGGACCAAAGCATACCTCTGCTCCTGCAAAGAAGCTGACTCTGCAGCTCCTTCACATGTAAGAGAAACCTGGGGTATTTTGTATTAATCTCTTCTTCAGTTAAGTAGCTGACTACTTTTCATAGTCATTTTTATCAAGACAACTTTTCCAGAAGGAAAAATAAAAATAAAATTAATTTTAAAAATACTTTAAACTGCATGCTATTAATGAAAGGCAAAGAGTGAAAAATTCCTTAATCCTGGGCATTCCCTCTAGAGGTAATGACCTCCCTGGTGTTTTCAGTGCTATGGGGAAAGGAGGGGAGGAGAGGGGAGGGGAGGGGAGGGGAGGGGAGGCCAAAACAAAAGAAAGCCAATGTGACAGTTTGTCCGTGCTGAGCCACTACCTCTACAGCAACTAAAGCTGCTTCTTCACTGGGCTCTGGCCCTCAGCCTCCTCTTCGCCAGATACATCCCTTCTGCCCCTTTCCTCTCTGCATGGTTGACAGAAGATGTGCAATTTAGCCTTGCAAAAGGATCAACTCCAGAGCAGTCCTACAGCAATAGCACTTCCCTGTTTGGTGGGAGCAGACGTCCGTGCTCTCCACTTGAACTTTTCCCTTTACATTCACATACACTGAAACACCTTTGCTATCTATTCAGGCTTCTATTCCACCCGAGTTATTATTTTCTGTTGATTCTGCAGATCAGATCAAGGTCAAAATTTACAAAACCCTGCACGGTATTTACCACCCTTAAGCAACAGAGCACAAAGAATTAACCATCCTCGCTCCATTACAGCACCTTGGGAACAAGTAACTAGCATATTAACGTGCATGAGTTAATATAACTTAAAAATTTAACTACTTCAGATAATGTGGCCTCAAATTTTCTCACAATCCAAATAAATGTGCTGTTAAGATCCTAGATAACATAACATCCTGGAGCCGTTAAGTGCCACAGCTTTTATTTCAATTGTGTAATGTGCTTTCTTTTGCTGATTTTAATGGTGTTGCCTCTCAGTATCACTACCTCTCATATCTCAACATTACCAGCGCTTTACAGGCTTTTTTGGCTGAGGTTGGAAAAGAGTGGCACCTCGTGGCTGATAAAATCTACAGCCACTATTATTCAGCCATATTTGACCGTTTTAAAGGCACAGACATACTTTAACAATTTTCTAACTAGTGCCATAAAATTTAAATGGGTACTGCAGCCCCTGCAGGATTTGCTTTTCATGGGTATCCACCAGAACTGCTTCGGAATTTCCACTCAGTTACACCTTTTTATAACTCCTATGAAGAGAGAGACTGACACCTATTTTTATCGTGAACATAAAAGCATTCAAAGATGAAGCAATTATTTGACATTTTAACTCCAATAAATGTTAATTAAAAAAAAAAGCCATTCCTCTGACAGTGGCAAGTAGAATGAAGTCTAGATGGTCTGAAAGCAGTATGTTCCTGCTGCTGTCAGAGTGCTAAAGGAAAAGTCCCACTCAGCATGTACCATCTAGCCAAATTACATCCTGGGTTAAACCAAATGACTCACATCCTGCAAATGATGTTTGTGGGTAGCGCACTTTAGTACTTTATTCTGGTATCCAACGGTTTAACAAGGATGGATGGCATCTGGCCCTAAGCGACACGGCTCTTTCCACAGCATGTTACTGTTGAAGCCACAGTTTTTTCCTACCATCCCTCTGTCCTCTTCACTCGAGAAGCAGCCCATGCAGTTGTTGACTCTCAGCAACCCCACTGGCCTTCCAGGTTTTCCAGCCGGGAGTCTCAGGCAAAATACACACGTTTTTTCCCACCAGCAAGCAGAGCGGGCACTCTGGCCCACCGCACAAAGGCAAGGAACCCCAGACACAGCTAAGCTTGCTTGGCACATGGGGCTGCTGGAGAGCCACTAGCTGCAGAAGAGGAATTGCACAGTGCTGCAGAATACCCAATGTGCAGGTAATGTAAATCCCACTCACCTAATAACACATTTATTCCCAACACCTACCCAAAGAACTCTGTGCCTATTAAGAAGGCACAACATTTCACCTAAAGGAAGCTTGTGTCATCCTAACTCATGAGAATTAGTTAACCAGTGTCCTGGTTTCAGCTAGGATAGAGTTAATTTTCCTCCTAGTGGCTGGTGTGGTGCTGCGTTTTGGATTTAGGGTGAGAATGGTGTCGATAACACACTGATGTTTTAATTGTTGCAGAGCAGTGCTTACACTAAGCCAAGGACTTTTCAGCTTCTCGCTCTGTCCTGCCAGCGAGCAGGCTGGGGGTGCAGCAGGAGCTGGGAGGGGACAGACCCAGGACAGTTGACCCAAACTGGCCAAAGGGTTGTCCCATACGATATGGCATCACGCTGAACAATTAATATGGGGGGTCTGGCCGGGTTGGGGGGACCGCTGCTTGGGGACAGTCTGGGCATTGGTCAGCAGTTGGTGACCTTTCTGAAGGGAGTATGGTATTTCACTGGTAAAGGAGGCTGGATGCAGGATAACTAGAAATAATAGAGATGGTATAAAGCTACCTCCTGAACTTTTTCTCAGTTGTATAACAAGAGCGTGACTAACACTTCTCAATTTCCCATCCCTCTACATGAATAATGCTGTGATAAAGCTGAGTTTTGTACAACCACAACCCGGGACATTGTGATACCAGAAAAAAAAAGAAAGAAGACAACAACATAATCTTTGATGCTACTGATAATCAGTTATCAACAAGAGAGGAACTTAGCTTTACTTACAACATGTCTGAGCAGGTATGCACATGGTCAGGTACTGCTACACAAGCTTTAATCTATCCAACACAACTATAGCCGTGGCTATAGCAGTGGCTTCAGTACGTTGTGAGGCACCGAATACAGATCTGATATTCATGCCACAGTGCACACCTCTGGGCTTCTGTTTCCACTGCCACCTGCACCAATGTGCACACACTAGCACACACGTGCTGCAAGGGCAGAGCGCTGTGCTCATTGCTCCGCGCAGCATCGCGCAGCGTGCAAAGCAACCTGACCTTGAACAGAGAAGGCACTTGGCAACTTTCTAACCAGATGGCATCCATCTCGTGATAACAACTAAGGTACAGCCATGATGTAGATGGGGAAGCAGCCGGGGAGGAGGGAGAGTTAAATCACAGCCCCTTCCCCTCTGTGCAACTCAGAAAGCATTTACCTCCTGTAGAAAGCAGCGTTAGGGAGCTGCCTGGCTCCCATGATAAAGCCCAGAGCATTGTCTCATTCCCAGCCAGTGAAAAATCATAAAACAGGCTCTGGGGCATTAGGTAATCTCCCAGTTCATGCCACTACGTAATTATTTTGTTAGGAACTAAGCAGCCTTGGCAGATCGGGAACTCTTTGGTGTTGTAGCGAGTCTCCCCGTCCTGCAAGATTTTCCCATGTTCTCAGAGCTTCTGAGCCACCTCCTGCAGCTCCACTCAGCTGCGCCCAGAGGTGGCTACAGACATCCTCAAACGAGAGCAGCAGGCAAAACATTTCCTTTATGTCACTGCTGAATTGCTGAAACGCACCACATTTTTCCATCCGCTTGATGAATTACAGTTATATTTAATGGTACAGCATTCCCATCCCTTTAGGAGCTAACCACGGCCCAACCGCCAGCAGGCAGCTTTGCCCTGCTGGAACCCCTGCCACCATGCAGCTGGACACTTGAACCCACATGCAACATGTAGTGCCTCCATGTGAGTTACACACAGCAGCAGTCGGGTCCACCGTACCTCAAACAGGGACAGTTATCTCCCTCCTTCAGCACATCCCTGTGAGGGCTGACTTCAGGCATTAAATGCAGCTCCCAGCAATTGCAGGTGGCTAACTCCAGGTGCAGTAGGCTTAGCAAGGAGCCCACAACGATTACTCCACCTGCACCAAGCACCACAGAGAAGAGGACACCTCCTCCTGGCTCCCCACCTCTGCTCTCTGTAGCAGAGCCCTAACTGGCATTGCTGCCACATGCCATGGAAAGAAAGACTTGAAGCAAGCACAGGTCCCTGCTGCTGCGTGGGCTTTGCTGAAGACAACTCCCAGGTGGGAGCCATGCCCTAGATGAAGAGGGAGGCAGGAAAAATTCAGTGGTCCATTCCAGACTAATCTTGAGGAAAGGAGGGGGAGGGGGGTCATATGACATTTCAAGAAAAGGTGTCCTTCCTCATCACTCACAAAATGGCTACGGAGCTGGTGAAGGGCCTGGAGCACAAGTCCTGTGAGGAGCGGCTGAGGGAACTGGGGTTGTTTAGTCTGGAGAAGAGGAGGCTCAGGGGAGACCTTATTGCTCTCTGCAGCTACCTGAAAGGAAGGTGTGGGGAGCTGGGGGTCGGCCTCTTCTTGCAGATAACCAGTGACAGGACTAGAGGGAATGCCAGTTATGCCAGGGGAGGTTCAGGCTGGAAATGAGGAGACATTTCTTCTCAGAAGGAGCATTCAGGCATTGGGACGGGTTGCCCAGGGAGGTGGTGGAGTCACCGTCCCTGGGGGTGTTCAAGGAAAGGTTGGACATGGTGCTTAGGGACATGGTTTAGTGGGTGACATTGGTGGTACGGGGACAACTGGATCAGATGATCTTGGAGGTCTTTTCCTACCTTAATGATTCTGTGATTCTATAAAATCACTTGACACATAGAATTCCTGAAACTTGTGGTATATTCATTCAATAAATACTGCACTGAAGTATTTATATGCAAATACTACGGAAACAACACCCACATTGTCCAGCCTCCTTTTCCTCAAAGCCCTTGGCATTTAGGACAATCCAGCAGAAGAAGAACTAAAGGCTGCAGGGTAGTGAGATGTAGTGAGATGTCACCAGCATGGATGGCAGTGGGAAATGAAATCATCTTTTTAACATATGTAGGCAACATAACATTTTTAGAGGTCTAATAGTCCTTTTAGCAAAGCAGATAGGTAGAACACGAGGAAATGGCACAAAGTCACACCAGGGGATTTTCAGACTGGACATTAGGAAAAGTTTCTTTACCATGAGGATGGGTCAGAAACTGGAACAGGCTTCCTAATGAGGTGGTTGATGCCCCGTGCCTGTCAGTTTTCAGGAGACATTTCACAATACCCTCAGTAATATGCTTTAACTTCTGGTTAGCTCTGAAGTGGTCAGGCGGTTTGGACTAGATCATCTTTGATCCCCACAAACAACAGCATCTTACATCCTTCCCATCTGATTGGCCCGATCAAAACCCAAAAAACTTATGCTACCTGTTCTTGAGCTGGCCGTACCAGCACTGGGCCTAGATGTAAGTGTTCCTTCAGAGAGGTTTTTCAAAAGATAACAGATGTATGTTCTCAGTGATTTGTTCCAAATAATCTCAGCACTACGTGGCGTTTCCCCTGAATCACCTGCCAGAGGTTGCGGTCTGAGTCTATGTGCCCTACAGATCTCCCGATCTGCTCTCCGCCACACAGCCTGGCCCCAGTTATATCTATACGGACATAAACACTCCTGTTTCAGCTTCCACTCCCAAAAAAGGATCGAGGTTCCAGAAAAGTGACTTTATGACTTGGCATAATCAACTACAACTCGTGCCAATATAAATGAGCACAACAGCAGTTAAGCCAGCAACTCGTTTACACAAATTCCGGTCTTTACTCTACATCCTAGCTTATTTAGCAGGTATCTATTGCTGCAAACAGACTTTTCACTTAACCTTTTCTACCTACGTCCTCGTTTCTTCTTAGTCCTGCCAGGGAATGCAGGAATATAACTGGAACCACTCCGCACTGATTTACTGAAATGATGTCATGGCTTTCTTCTGGCAGCTGTGTTCACATACCCAAGCTTAGGAAACATTTACAGAAAAGCAGTTTCTTTACAGTGGTAAATGGAATTTTTTTCTCCCAAGGAGTTTATTTAAAAAAAAAAATCATTTTAACATCAGAGAAATAAAAAATAATGTTCTTCGATGTCCTTCCAAATTTTTCTTCCGATCTGAAATATATACTATTTTTGAGGTTTCCAAAAAGGAAAAAAGAAGGAAGTATAAATACCGAGGGCTAAACTGTCCAGGGAGTGAAAAATATTTTTAGTTCATAAAAGACGGCCTACAAACCTGTTGAGTTTGCAGGTTTCCTTAAACGTGTTACACACCTCATCTATTACCCTAAATTAGCACCAAAATTATCACTGGTTAGTTACGCAAGCAGCCCAAAACACACAGACTGAGCCACTGCTGTTAAATTATGGCTAAATTTGGGCCAGACATTAGATGGAGGTACAACACCGCACTCATACAGATGCATTATGGATTGCTGGTGGACATCAGGACAGACATTCAGGACAGACGGAGAGGTCCTCCTCATTTCTTTCTAGACTTAGGGCCTAATTCAGATATTTAACTCTCTGCTCAGTTTTCTGAAGTAAAACAGCCAACTCTGTAGATGCTACTATTATTATCACTTTCAGCCGAGTGGTCAGAGAGAGGCCAGTTGCAAGAACACAATATTTAAAACCCTCTGCGGTTTATCTGAAACGCTGCATGCTGGGTAGGAAAAGGGAACAGCTTCATATTTCTAAAACTAAATCATCTCTTTAGTGAAAGGGCTTCTTACAGCTACCCAGCAGCTACCATCCCAGGCACTGAAACACAAGTACAGGCTCCTTCCAACTCCTTCCCGAGACGAGCCTGTAAGAGCCATCCACAGACTTTTTGTCACGCACGCTCCATATCTGAGCCTGTCGCTGCCGACCACGTCCAAACAACTTTATTCCCAGGTATTATCTATTTACAGCTGTTAGTCAGGAAGACAAGTTTTGAATATTACAGAGGAAGCTTTGTTGATGTCAGATCCAGTCTATGAAACCACGCAGCCAGTTCAGATTAATCTCAGACCCAAGCCTTTACGCAACTAAATGGGAAATTAATCTCATTCATTTACTCTTCCCTTGGCAATTATACACAAATATGCAAACACAAGGGCGTCTGCATGCCCAGCTTTCAAGGCACTGTTGGACATCATTATTTCATGGACACCACAATGGATAATAAACACAAAGCCACTATTGCTGCAATTTAGAACAGCTGCAGTCCTTACTCTGATTTAAAACAGAGGGAAATCATAACAGGACAAACTGTGGCCAAGCCTGTCTACGCCAGAGGCTTGGTGGTATTACTACCACCCTCGTGCCATTAATTGCTGCAACTGGAGTAAAATTTCAAAGTCAGGTCACCTTTCAAACTCATTCAGTGAAAAAGAAAACACTCAAGTACTATTTAAGCTTCCTCTAAGAGGCAGTGAAAAGAAGAGGGTTTCTTTTTACATTGGTTTTCTTCCATTTTCTGGAAGGCATTCAGAGTCTGTGAGGACAAACCCACATCATTTTTCTGAGACCACGAAATTATTTAGATATATAAAAATATTACCAGAGACTTCTTTCATCAATAAATGAAGGCAATACAATTCCCTTACCCTTTAAAACAAACAGCTGGGCCTCACAGCTGCACCTCCAGGAAACTGGAGAAGTTGGGGATAAGGGGTCAGTCACTCTGGCCACATTTTCTGTGCAAATACTTATTTGGACTGCAGTAAATCTGGATGAACCAGTGTCATCTCTTCCCAGGAGCTATTCAAACTCTGCAGGCAGGATCTCACCTCTGCCTTCACGAGCAAGTAGCCAAGGACAGCATGGGAACCAGCACCACTGCCAGTGCAGTCAAGAGTCATTTGAAAAGAGAAGTCACCTGTGTACAACCCATGAATTTCCCAACTGTTTCCTACTTCTGCAGGTGTTTCTATACTCCTCAGCACTTCAGCTTGGTTTTTTTTTTCTGCTTAGACACTAAGGACATCACCCTAGACCCATTTTAAGACCTACTCTCAGCTCCCACCCCTTTCTCTTTAAGACTACCTTCTATCTACCTGAAGGCTAATAACCAGATGCGTAGGACACTCCAATCTCTCCTCAAACATTTTCCAGAACATGAAAGAGACTCCCAAGGGTCAAATCAGAAGTTTATTTAGCTCAAAGTCCATTCTCCATCAATGAACAAGGACAGACATCTGAAAAGAATAAAAACCACAAGCACATGATGACCCTTCCTTGGGTACTCTGCCAGCCTATGTAATTTGAGGCTCAGGACCTGAAAAGCCAAAATGAATATCTTTATACCAGACCAGCCCTTGATCGACTTTTGTCTCATGAATCTGTGCAATCACATTTTCCATCCACAACACCTGGGACATGGAGCTCCACAATTTACTTCCACCTCGTGTGAAGGCCCACCTTCTTCAGTATGCTTTGAGCTCGTCTCCTTGAGAGATCTCTGATCTTCTCAGCTCTCCCCTAACATTTCTCCAGTTGTTTCATGTACCTCCTTTAAGAGCACCCAAAACCACACAGCATTCCCCAGGGTGACTAATTAGAGCTGTGAAGATTACTAAAATACTTTCTCATAGCTTACAGAAAACATTTCTGTTATACATTTTAGTACAGTTCTTGCCTTCTTTTTTTGAGCACCACAGTATTACTTGAAAGCTTTCACCTAAGTGTCCCTTCAAACCACCCCCCACACACACTCCCCTTCTGCAGGACTGCTGCTGCCCTATCAGTAAACTCTCACTCTTTTACTCCTCAGCAAGGACAGAACACTATAGTTGCCCTACTGAACCACATTCTAGTTCTTCCACTAATCATTTCCCAAATTGTCAAAATGAGTTTGACGTATAATCCTGCTTCCCAGCACCCCTGCCACCCCCTCACCAGCTTAAGAAGCATTCCTCCTTTTGTCACCTGTATCACTACTATTGAACAGTGCAGTTCCAAGCCAACCTAATTCCACTTTGAGAGCGAACCACTTAGACCTACTTTGTCAGTACTATTTTTCAATCAGACACAAATGCATGTTTTCAGAGCTCTATGCTGTCCCTGCCCCGCCCAGCCGTTTTACCAAAATGTCACACCACACAGTGTCAAAAACCTTTCTAAAGTCAAGATATGGCCCCATCCTGCAGACAGTTGTATTGGACCTAAATGCCTACTTCACCAAAGTGCTCTTTGACCTGTTTGTCCCTTTTGCTGCCTTACTTCCTCGCCCTTGTGCACTGCAGCTCGTTGTGTTATGGGCTGGCTCACAGCTGATCCTCTTAGCGAAGACTGAACGTGTATCTGCCTCTCAGCATCACCGAACAGTGCCCTGCTCATCTCAGCCAGGAACAAGCCACGCTCTTTGCCAATCTTCCTAACACAGTATTTAAAAATCCTGCCTTATTACCCTTCACTTTCTTTCCTACTCATGGTTTGACCTTTCCCATTTTGTCCCTTCTTACCCATGCTACTCATTTATGCTCCGCCTTTGTAATCTGATCTCATTTTCAGTTTATACACACTTTTTTCCCTTTTTTTCTGCTATTTTTTGGTCAGTAGGAAGATTGTGTTTAGTTACTCTATTTCTAATTCTTATGCTGTGTTAGGGTAATGTGCACACATCCCTTTAATATGAACCCCTCAAGAGATTTCTCCTATTTCTTCTTGTTTCTGGTAGTACCTCTCCTCCCAAATTCCATTGTTTACTGGCATCACTTTCCTTTCTTTCCAAATTCACAGCCTTTACTTTGTGGGTTTTGTTTGGTTGTTTTGTTTTGTTTTGTTTTGCTCCCTTTCCTAAAAGCTGTAAAGCCCTTTCAGCTCACACAAGCAATGGTCAATCCCACACTAACACGTTACTGTTCACTTCTCTGTAAAGAAATGCCCCACTGCCATCATTCCTGCTATGGCCAAGTTATTCCATCCCGTTTCGTTCCCAAGTTCCCATGAAACAGTCTGCAGCACTTGGTCTGCCTCACTGTCCTTGGCTGGGTATCAGTGAAGGATGTGGTGACCAGAATGACTTCAGGCAAACACATAAAGCCACAGAAGGACTCTCTCCCTCAAGCCTCAAACACCACACAACCAATAACATAAAGCTCAAGAATTGGATGGGATTGGTACTTCCATTTCTCTGCGATCTACTTAATGGGTTTGTTATTAGTAAACTAGGATGGATTCAACAACAGCCATGGAAACCTGTGTTTTTTCTTGCATGTATTCCAGAGAGATGAAAGCCCATAAGAGAGCGCCCTCTTCTCTACTAGCTCCCTTGCCTCTGCATCCAGTCAACACCTCCTTCCCCCTTGTTCCGATTTTGCATCAGTTACCTGTGTGTGATGAATATTTGACAACTTACTTTTCATGTGGAGTATTTCACAAATGTTTAGAGGTGGAGAGCATGCATGTGAAAACATGGTGCTCCTGCTCGCTTGCTGTTTCACTTTTCATGCTTTCAGGCAGAATTACAAAGAAAGGAGTTGTCCCACTGAACTTTCAGCAAAATCCTTTACCCCACAGTCCTATATTTTCAGGACAGATTCTGTAGTCACCAATGAGCCAGTCATTTCATCCTGAAATAAGGCACAGAGGCAACTTAACAAAAGGGACTGGCATGCCTAGGCCGTTCATTCTCGTTTAGCTGTTACTTTACAACTTACTATCCCTTGTGTTTTTCACTGTTTCACATACTAACATGGTCGGAACCATATTATTAAGCATGCAAAACATGCCTGCTGGTAAAAGCAGAATTTCCATTGTCTATATGGATGATCACTACATGTCCGTACTTGACAAACATTCTCCCAAAGTCTGTCATGTTTCGTAAATCCTGGCTGAGTGTTTACCACGCTCTACTTCAGAGTTCCCTCTGTTAACAAGCAAGTTTACTGCACTGTAGAAGAAATATAGAAAAACAGAGCAAACTAATTAACATTTACAAGCAATTTACAGGGAACCCAAATTATTTTAAACCCGATTATAGAGTTCTCAGAATACTTCTCACTCACCATGCCTTAAATACATTGCATAGTGCATTACGTACCAGCTTTAATCAAACCTTACTCTTAAGAATTAAAATTGTTCAAGAAGTTAGGTAAATGATGACACCTCATTATACTTGAAAGCCTTTCTTTAATTAGTTTTTTCAACTTGTATGTTTCTTAATTTTTCCAAATCATTCCAGCACCCATAAAGAAAGCAGACTGTTCAGAGGCTCTCTCAGTTAAGGTATAAGGTTTTCTCACACACTAACACATACTGCAATGCCTAGGTAGCAAATCTGGCAAGTCAACACTTCTTGCCAATTCAAATTACATCTTTACTGATCAATTACTGGTATTGGTATAGGCTGGTTCTGGTAAGAACCACCCTTCACTGTAATCACTGAAAATCAAGCCATTCATGCATAGAATTTAACTTGCCTGTCTGTTATTCCCATCATTTTTATTTGTTGACCCAGAAAACCCAACAGCTCGGATTGCATGAAAGCCATTGTTTTCTTCTGCAGTCATTTTCTATCAGCGTGAGGATCTTTCTGATATTGCATCCCCACAGAAAATGTGTCAAGGCTTGATATGGCACACAGAAGCAGCTTTAATTACTGCTTTTGTGTTTTCCTTGAGTCCACTGTAGATAATGGAAGCCTATTCTCTCCTGGTTACACACTGACAACTTTTGCTGCATTTGTTTACACAGAGTTTATCTGTAGCAGTAACACACTGCTTGCAGACATTCAGTGGGTCTCTCTTCATTACAATTAATCAACTTAATTTCTGTACCAAAACATTGGTCTTCAAGCTACCTCCCTTGCTATACTTGGATTCTGCTATGCTGAGCCAAGCTTTAAGTATCTGCACTTGTTTAAATGCACATGCACACACACATTCTCACTTAGGCCAAAGAATATAAACTTGCCACTTATTAATAAATATAATTAATAATTATATTTTTTCTATATATGTTAATAATTACTTATGTGTTGTGTAATAATTACTAATTCTATTCCCTTAGTTAGTTGCAAAGCAGGGAAGAGGATATGAACCAAGTTCCATTCCTGCAGTCTTTCTCTAAAGGTCAGTTTTCCAAAAATTGCTCAGAATCAAAAGTCCCCTTCTTGTAATGTTAAACCAGTGAATGTTTGATCAACCATTACAGTGTAAGCACTCTATTTTTAATATAAAGCAAGAGTTACGTTATATAAAGAAGAAAATAGCTGTGCCTCTCATTCAACAAGATTGTTTTATGGAACTAACTCAGAAATTTAAACACAATCACATGCACCACGCTGAGCTGCTGCTAGAGTACCAGAGCACATCTTTTAAGCAACCACAGATGCACTTTGTCAGACAGGTACTTAAAAGCTCTCATGCTTAGGTACTTGGCTGAACTCAGCCTGCAAGACTAAACAAATAAAAAAAGTTGTCCTCAGCCTGTCCTCCAGCCTCGGCCTTTAATTCCCAACTCTGAACCATCCCAGTTCCACCAGCACAAATGTTTGCACGCCAAACCAGGGAAGCTGTCTGCCTAAAAAAGTGTTCAACAAAATAAAACTATTTCAGATAGGTTTTTCAAAGCAGTAAGCCACCTGCTTTTGCTGCCGCCCCGCAAGGAAAAATACAGAGCACAATTCAGCCAGCTTTGGCAACACTGCCACTGAATGCTGTGCTCTAACCAAGGCAGGCAATCAGTCTCAGCTGCCTGGATATTTACCACAGTCAAGAACTGCAGGTACACCCTGCCTCCTTTAATCCTTATTTTGCACAGACACGTGGTAGAAACACTTCCCAAGCTCATGTGCACCACAGGAATACTAATACCTCTGTATCAGCCACTCTGTGTAACCTAACAGGCCCAAATGACAGATAAAGCAACATTTTCTGGGCACTAATATATGCAGCAGTGATGTCATTTAAAGAAGATTCTGTGTGCCTGGAGATATTTGGATTTTTGCCTTCAACTGCAGCAGCTGGCCTAATAAAACCTCCCCGGGCCTTGCTTCAGTTAAATTCTTAGACTAGCATAACTACAGCACTATTGCTACACATTTTACCTTAAGACCATTTTATTCTTCAGAAAACAAGCTAAACATTTAAAGTCTTATTCTGACAAAATGCCTTCCCTCTGAGTAACTCTATTCACAATTGATCCTGTAGCATCTGAGGATACACACCCTCAACACCACATCCTCTGTTACAGGGCAGTTCCCTTACTCCTGACCCCTAACACTTCTGCTTACATACTTGTTCACAGAGAAAAAATGACTAACAAATTATATCACTTGATTTCTAAAGAATGGATGTTCACATATTAATTTTTTTTTTCACAAGCAGAAATACACTGTATGCTCAGTACCATTTTTTTTGCTGTTCCATTCATCAAATTAAAAAAAAATCAAATATATATATTTAAAAATTACATAGAATGTTGAGGATTAACATTAAGTGTAAACAGTATACACATTTTAAGTAACACACTTGCCACACCTTGAATACAATGTTCAGTTTTGGGCCCCTGTCAACCAGAAGGACATTGAGGTGCTGGAGTGTTTCCAAACAAGCGAACAAAGCTGGTAAAAGGTCTAGAGAACAAGTCTTACAAAGAGCAGCTGAGGGAGCTGGGGTTGTTTAGCCTGGAGAAAAGGAAGCTCAGGGAAGACCTTATCGCGCTCTACATTTACCTTAAAGGAGGCTGTAGTGAGGTGGGGATCAGCCTCTTCTCCCAAGCACCAAGTGTTATGACAAGAGGAAATGGCCTTAAGTTGCTCCAGGGGAGGTTTAGGTTGGATGTTAGGAAAAATTTCTTCACTGAAAGGGTTGTGAAGCATTGGAACAGGCTGCCCAGGGAAGTGGGTGAGTCACCCTCCCTGGAGGTATTCAAAAGTCGTGTAGCTGTGGTGCTTAGGGACAAGGCTTCGTGGTAGACTTGGCAATGCAACATTAACGGTTGGACTTGATGATCTTAGAGGTCTTTTCCAACCTAAATGATTCTATGATTCTATATATTCTTTCCTCTGTCTGATACAGTGCCATGCCTCTTACTGTTCATCTACCATTTCCTCTAACATCAGCAACTCTTAGTTGTCAAGCATCATTCCATAAGCTAAGCAGGTATATAGAAAGCTTCAGCCTTCTATACAGATTGTAAAGAGAGGTAGGCTCTCTTTGAAGCCTTTGAAATGGATGTGTGATGCTTACAATTAAGGCATCTATATTAACTATAATTTCTTAATTGAAATATTAGTTGGCAGCAGCAAGGAGAAAGTTCATTATAGCAGTGTAGATTTTTCTAGGACCTCATACTGTCCCAACTCCACTTTTGGCAAATAAAATGGGTGTCATTTATATTGCTTCATACTAAGAGCACTTTGAAAGCTGGCTTATCCAGACAAAAGATTTTATTTCCCGTGAGGGATGTTCTCAGGGGGTACATTTTTATGCTTCTGTTCACAGCAGGAGTTTACAAAAAGCAGCAGTGACCAGGATATCTCAGTTCTCCAACTACTCAGACCTGCCACAATGTCCTCTAACACCGCCACGGGGGCATAAACTAAATCAGGTTGCTCTAGGGTTTACTTAGCTTTAGTCCCCCAAGCTGACCCACAATTCAGCTCTTGAGCCTTCCACAAACACAAGAAGCTTCCAAGTGACAGTATTTGAAGGTGACTCCCACTTTCTTCTTGAATTCGGGTTCTCCTTTGCTTAGGGCACCAGCAGCAGCTGTGCCCAGATGCTCTATCAAGTTGTTTGTTCCACACTTACCATCCTCTCACGTGCTCCCAGCTTGCACCTTAACAATAAGCCTTTCGGTGAGACAGGCGGCTTCTTCACCATCTTCTTCGGTGGTCTGATGAAACTGACCAGAGTGCCTTCGGGCACCTCAGAAATCCCACAACACTTCACCAACATCTGACTATTTTTAAGGTTTACAGTGAGTTAGGACACCCACACAAACCTCTCATTATCCACCTGCACACACAGCCAGCAGCGCACACGACTGCTTTCCCATTACTGCACCCCACTCGGTAACATAAAAGTTTGCATTTTAGTACCATTTAGGAGCCGCGATACTTTGTGGAAGAAGTGGAAGAGGACAGCTCTAAATCCACGCCGTTACCCTACCTTTCTCAAAGACCATTTCCCTGCTCAGGATGGTCTTGTTGTCTCTGGTCACCTCTCCCCTCACGGTGACCTGCGGCGGGCTGCCCGGCAGCAGAGCCACCCCGATGGTCACGCTTGCTCCGGGCCTGATGTTCCAGGGGACCATCACCAGGAACGTGGGTCTGGAATCACAGAATCATTAAGGTTGGAAAGGACCTCCAAGATCATCTGGTCCAGACATCCCCCTACCACCGATGTCACCCACTGAACCATGTCCCTAAGCACCGCGTCCAACCTTTCCTTGAACACCCCCAGGGACGGAGACTCCACCACCTCCCCGGACAACCCGTCCCAATGCATTTGGTTTGGACAAACCAAACGGGCAGAGGGAGAAAGGGCAGGGAGCGCGGTGCAACCCCCAACAAAACCCCGAGCGCAAGGAACGAGGCGCGGTTCGCGCTCCAGCCCTCCTCCCTCCCGAGCCGCGGACGGGAGCGATGCCCCCCGGGCACCCCCGGGGGCTCCGCGCTCAGGCAGCCCGCGGGGCAGCGCCCCACCGCCGGCCAGCTCCCTGCCTGCCCCCCCGGCCCCACGTACCCGGCCTCGGCATAGCTGCAGAGGAGGAAGATGAGGAGGACGAGGCGGCTCCGCGCCATGTCGCTCCGTCCGCGCTGCCCGGGAGGCGCCTGGCCGGGCGCGGAGGGCGGGGAGAGGCCGCCCGGCCCCGGCCTGACGCACGGCCCGGCGGCGGCGGCGGCAGCCGCAGGAGTGGCCGCAGGGGCGGTCCCGAGGCCGGCACCGGAGGGCTCGGCCCCGCCTGCAGCCCCCGCCCGAGCGGCGGCGGCTCCCCGGGGCCGGGACCGGGGCTCGGGGGGCGCAGGGCAAGGGGGAGCCCGGGCTGGGCGGGCGGTGGGGTGCTGTGCCCGGTGGCTGCAAAGTAAAGTCGGGTCTTAACCCGCTGTCGGGCGCAGAAGAAGCTCGGGTGAGCCTCAGCTGCCGTGGGATGTTACGGTAGCTGTGTGGGCTAGACACGTCTAATGATTCATCTGGAGCCTTTCGCGTTTAGAAATTCAGAAGAAGCCGTCAGAAGCGCCGCCTGGCACTCCCCGTGTCACACGCACCGCACCTGTAGTCCCAGATAGAAACCTCTCTTGATGTTTTGTTCTTACGAAAATGACACGTGAACAGCAAACACCATGAACACACGTAAACACCATCCTCAAACAATCTCTCGGGCAGCCATGCAGTCTTCCCTCATCGCTCACATTTGGTTTTGTTCGCTTCCACGGGTGCCGCCTCTGTAGGCCCCGGAGGGGTGGCGGCACCGCAAGCATGGCTGGTGCCGGGGAGGTCGGCCTTGGCAGCTCCACGCCTGGGAAAGGTGCATGCCGAGGCAGAGTTTGGGAGATGTTTGCTCTTGTTGTTTGTCAGTCCGTAACTCACTGCTCCTGAGAAACAGGCAGGGAAGAGGAACGGTCCCCAACTCTGCCTTTCGTGGAGATAGGGGAAAAAGTGCTTACAAGTAGCTCTGCATCCCGAACACCGCAGCCTGGGGTGGTCAAGCCACTGACAGCACGCACGTTGCCAGTCTCTGACACCAAGACCAGCCGTCACTCCACCACACCTGCCAATGCTGGGTAGTTCTCTCAGTCTCCAAAAGAGGGTGGCCACATGGAAACTTCCTTCCAAGGACGGCCCGTGGACCGTGCTACTCCACAGCAGTACGAGGAATTTTGCAAGAGAGCACTGGCTGGCCAGAGCACAGACGTGCCAAGGACAGCTTGAGGCTGAGACAATGAACTTCCAGTCCCAAGAACATTTGCTGGCACTGTTTGATTCATTAGTATGGATGTGGCCTGAAAGTCCATTAATGAAAACTCTTGCAAATGACACAGATTTTGCCCAGTTGTGCAACAGTATTGTGGAGCCACATTTTTTTTCCCCAAGGGCTAGTTATTTAAATATACTCTTTGCAAATGTATTTGATGTCTTATTCTACTAAAATATTAATAAAGAAATCCTACAGCAGGAAGTAAGAGAAGAAAAGGATTATTAATCTTACAACTTCATCTGTGCTGAATAAATTTAACTCCGATAAGATATGGATAAACAGAAATTAAGTGTTTGATGCCATCCTGCAACAACAGTCAAGCTCCATTTCTTAAAGGTATTTCCAGGCACTCAGAGAGGTTAAGTAAATGCTGGACCATCCCACTACTTGGAGATTTCTGAAGGTCTGATTTACCTGGACATACCCCTTAATTCCCATCCTAATCCTACCTGGAGTTCCCTGTGGTGGAGTCATGCCACGCAACCCCACCGATAGCTATCAGCACAGTATGTAGATGGGTAAATAGGAAACTGTGGAGTGTGAGCAGATACAAGATAAAATAAGGAAATTTTAAGCCACGTTCAGCCCTATAGAGAGTGTACGCTATAATTACAACATGTATCTCAGGCTTCCTCTGCACACACTCTCTCACTGACAACAGCAGAAAAAATAACAATGACTCCGGAGTAATTGGAAAATAAGTATACTTATAGAGCACTGGGCTGAGCTGGTATCCTGTTCATGCTCAGTAAGTATTAAACTCTGTGTTCAGCTGGTCTTGACTTGTGCTTCAGGTAAACGTAATTTATCACACAGCCTTACTGATTACAGGACTGTCCCATCCCCCTGCACTCTGTTAATCTGCTCGTTTCCATTTACGGCTGTGTACACTAGGCTCTCGTTATGCAGTTACATGCCACTACTTAGTTTGATCTAGCTCAGACTGGTAACTCAAACAAAAACAGGCGGCACTTGAGTTTGCAATAAATTGGTCAAATTTAAACATAGGGATGCCTAGATTTGAAAAGCTTTTGCATCCCCACCAGCTTCTGTGGTACTGTACAAAACATCCTCAGCTGAAAAAAAAATCAGTCTGCTCAGAACAGGCAGACAAAAATGATTACTTTACTCTTATTAAATTGCTCGGATATCTGTCTTCAGCTAAACAAAATACCTTAGCCCAAATACACATCATTTTCAAGACTATGGAAGCAACCATTTGGCAATGTCTCGGGGCTAAATGAGGTTTTAAATGCCTGGCTCTGACAAACACCTGGGAGACTAATTTGTGCACAGAACTGGAAGCAAGGAACTGCACAGCAACTTATTGAGAGCACCATGTGAGGAAAATCTGTTTTGGACCAGACTTCTGCATATTAGGAATAATTTTGAAAGCATATAACCTAGCATGAAAGGTCTTAATAATATTCAACTGCTCCAAGCCAGTGAAGTGGATACTCTGGAGACACAATTTGGGAGGGTAAAACAGGTTGTCATTGTGTTCGGCATGCCAACCGGGAAAGCTAGGTGAAAAATCCTTCTCTGTTCATTTTCACGTTTTGGAATTAAGTAAGCATTACGGGACTCAAGTTTTACTGATCTGTGATATGTCACCGTAATGAAAATTTCACTTCTAACAACGTTAATCCCTCTAATTTTGCTATTTTTTCATGTTCTCTGACAAACAGAGCTTATAAGTCTGCAAAACTCATCTACAGCACTGGCTACATTCTCAGGCAGCTAACAATTATGCTGTTGTCTGCTCCTGTGCTATTTAGTTTAAATCTAACTTGAATATATGTATCAGTATAAGCTGAAATCACACCTCTGAGTTGTGGCCTAAGAATATGCTAAATAAAAATGTGTTTATTTAAGTACAGCAAACTGCAATAATTCCTGAATGGGTCTGGAAAGCAGCTTCTGCCTTGGTAAATAAGAAGGATCGCAGAACCTACCAAACACTACAAATTGTGTGCAGACAGGCTGGAAATTAACACATGCGCAGCGAGGTCTGCTTTTCTCCAATATCACATGAAGCAAATAGTACTGTTTGGTAAATGCAAAAACCTAACCACTACAGTACTTAAAATACTGGGGAATTACAGCAGCAAGGGCTTGAATGGTCAATGCCCCATCCTGGTTTTAGCATTAGCCAGTGAATTTGGCTGGTCAGACATACAGCTGGATTCAGCAGGCATTTTGGTGCAAACAAAGCATGTTTCTATGAAATCAGACAAATTCAAGGAAATCTGAAGAGCTATGTTATGTGGAAATTTGAACTAGAAGATCACTATCGTCTCTTCCAGCACAATATTTTATCTTTTCAAAAGCTTAACCTTATGCATCACTGAACTGAAGGTCTGCAACAGAGCTCAGTTAGGTGATGGATAAATCTTTTAATTACTCTCAGTAGGCTTTGGATGAGGTCCTAAAAGAAACAGTGACTCATGGAACTAGGAAGGATGCAAAAATCTGTTTTATCACTCACAGCAAGTGAGCAAAAATTATAATGAATACCACGAATAGGTAGGTGGAAGATCATTCCATGGTATTAGGAGGGCACATTCCTTGCTTAGATGTAAGCCTGAAGAATTTGCATTTGCTGGAAAGTACTGACAGGAGCATAGGATATAAAGCTCTCACAGAAGTGCTCAGTAATAACACTTCTGATGCAGGCTCTGATGATGGAATGTGTCAAAATGTTTTATGCTACGCTGACGAAGGGCGTGCCGTGCACTGAAACTTGCCCAGAGCTATCAGGGTGGAGTTTCATGAAAAACTGGTCTGCACTGCAATTAATATCTTTATTCCTAGTACCTGAAGACATCTCTCTTGATAAATACTGTCATTTGCAAATTCACTTCCAACTTGAACTGTTACTCCAGGCATAGAAGGTAGGATTCACCTGGTCAAATGTGGACTCTATTGTCTACAACTTGTTATCTAAATTCAATGAATAGACAATGGAGAGAAGTAGGCGCTCTTCAGACCATGTTTATGTGACCCATTATGATACCTACATTTTAATGAGAGACATTTAAAAGTGGCCTTCTAAAGTAACCAAGTGAGTACCATCCTACAAGTACCAACTTCTATTGAATGTCTAAAAAGGGAGTCAAGACAAGTAGTTGAAATACATCGTTATCTCCAGAATACATAACTATAAGTGTCCTAACTGAGACTTCAATGAATCAAACCTATATTATATAAATATTATATAATATAAATATGTAAGTTAATATAGATATTAATTTTTATAACCTTTGGATCAGGGCCTGTTTGAAGATACCAGATTTTGCTTCTGTTTTTCAAAGGTTGGTATGAGAACAAGCAAGCAGAGATAATGTCCAAATAGAAGAGAAGTTTCTTCGTTGTTAATGTAGCATAAAAAGATCCTATTATCTTAGAATTATGTTTATATTTTCATGATATTTTTGTTATTAAGATGCTTGTATACATTTTAATCATACCCATCAAAAATGTGATCAAATCTGTTAACATCGTATTATTACATCATATTCAATGTGTGCTTTGAAATACCCCAAAAAACTAAAGCACTGTCTTCTAGGAAATGCATCAAATGTATAATGGTATGAGGGCTAAGACTTCATGAGGTTTTGAGAGGTTCACTTTTAGAAATGAGATACAGAAAGATGGGGAATTAAAGAAGGAATGATAAAATTACGCAATGGAAAATGTGGAAGTCTGATGAGCAAATCTACCAATGAGTATTGACTGTTTGCTGCAAGACCTGTCACTGAAGCAAAGTAGCTGCTACTCTTGAAAAACAAAAGCTTAATCTTCCTTCCAGCATTTTCTTCAAAGTTAAACTTCTCCAAGCCAAATTGCTGAGTACCAAAATACCAAAAGGAATTTGCTACACAGCAACTATTAACAGGGAACATTTTAAATCTGCAGGACAGTACAGCTTCTACTGGGGTACATTAGACCGCACTATCTGAATTACTTGTGCTGAGTTTTAATAAACCTTGGAAAATACAGAAGGTGCTGGGTGCCTGAAAAAAAAAATGTAACAGCACTTGGAAAATTTTGAGTTCTACAAAATTCAAATAATAATTGTTAAGTTTTAATAATAAACCACTTTTGGGATATGTCTCCCCTTAAAACAAAAACTCTGAGAATCATGTCAAAACTGTTCACACACGAAATAGACTATAGTTTGCTTGTTTAAGGTGAGCCTGGCGCTAGCATGGAGCTAGCAGTGGGACAGAATGCTTTTATGATGCTTTCCTCTATTCCTTCTCTAGACTTTACCTAGAGAACATTTGAATCTCCAGGGGAAAAAGAAAAAAAAAAAAGTTGGAGAAAGCTGAGAGCTATTCTAAGCATCAGTCTGCTCACTGCCATTCCCCTGAGCCATCCTGGCAGCCAGAACAAGATTAATTTCTAGATGCATGCTTTTTTTAGCCATGGATCCAGTGCAGGAATGAACGGTCTCTCCACTGGACTGTTTCACAACACGCAGGAGTTTCCTTACAGCAAAGATAATCCTCACTTACCAGCTCCCTGCCCTTACAGCCCTTTTGAACTGACTGAGTAGTGCATAAGGATCATAATGGAAGGAAAATGAGGACCTTGTCCCCTGTTTTTCCCAGAACAAGAGTTCTTAGCAGCTGGTGAATGTTGGTGAATGACAATGGACTACAGCTAAATGAGCCTATTTTCTTGCTCCTGACGTGCTGAAGGACCTCCATGGTGCAAGGAGCTGTGGAATCTGTAACAGGTTTCTATTTGCGGCTGAATTTTCAGATTTCCTTTGCAGGTCTCCCCAGAGTAGACTCTTGGGATCACAGAAATCAATGGCACTGAAATCATCCCCCTCAGCAGGGTCAGGACTCATCCAGAATTGTATTCTCCCCAGCACACAGATCTCTGTAATTCTGATACAAAGAACTGAGTTTTCTTGCACTGTTTGCTGCATTTAGCCCCTTACCTCTGACTGATGTGCTGTACCTTACCAGATATGCATAAGCAGAACAGGTTTTAGGAAGCAGGTTCACACAACGCCTTTTTATTGCAAGGTAGTAGTTACACCTTCATTTTTCTCTGTTCAACCCTACAGTAGGGACATGCAAAAACCTGCACAAACATGCTGTTTCAATGAAAGTGAAAGAAATTACAAACTTTTACAAATGATGCCAGGCTATCCACAAAACTCTATTTTCCTAGGGCAATATTTTTTACAATTGTATGCAATGAAATCACATTTACCAAGCTGCATTAATCATTTTGTCTTAGCCACCCTTATTCCCTTTGCTTTTTGAGTTTTTTTAAAAGGTCTGTGTCACCCCCACTCTCTTTATGCTACATATTGCTGAAATGGCCAAGAAAAATTCATTTTTTATTAAGCAATTTAGTGTACATTAACACTGATTCACTTTAAAGAAGGAAATAACTCCCTGAGGATTCAATTATCCTAAACTATAGCCTACAATTAAATTGTAAATTTAAATTAGAGCTCTTAAAAAAGGAATTTCTAAAACCAGTATTTCCACAATGTCATAGAGTAGTATATCACTGCTTTCTGGAATGCATCCATTCATATATTATAACTTGACTTTTAATTAAGTACAGAAAAACTGACATTTTTAATGAACGTGTCTTTCTGTATTAGCTATTTGCTACATTCATACACCCAGAAAAAAGAAGGGGTGTTAGTACAGCAGCTTGTTTTATAGACCACTGCATATTCTTGTAGGCGGAGGCAGCTTCTCTTTAAAAGCAGACTGACCTCAAAGCAACTCATAGTGTAGACGAACCTCATTCCCCACATTTAACACAAAAGTAATTCAAGGTGTGGAGGCAATGCCCTAAACCACCCAACTAAAGAGATGCATATTTTAACTCATCAGAAAGAAGACTGAAAGGGGCCTTCATGACACTTTAATGGGAATAAAATATATCAGGTATTCTCTATGGGAGAAAAGTGTAAAAAGAAGTACTGTTCAGAAGTTAAAGTCAATCAAATGCAAGTTAGAAATGAGGCTCGTGCTATCAACAGAGGTGGATTTGCTCCCTCGGCACACCACCAAGGAAAGTGGTGGCTTCTGCTTCTTTTTATGTCTTCCCATCAAACCTGAATGCCTTTCTGAAAGTTTAAACCAAGTAATTAGGCTAAGCGGAGGTGTAACTCATTGAAACTCTGTATTCCACCATAAACAGAAGATTGGGCTACGTGATCTCTGAGAAGTATAACAAAAAATCCATGAGGTTGCTCTTAAGCCAAGAGGCCAAAACCATACACAGAAACAAGAAAGTTTCTATCCCAGAAAGGACAGAGCTGAGGTTTGCTCCTAAAGAAATTAAATAGAATTGACAAGAGGGAAAGAAAAGCACCTAACATCGGTGGAGACTATACTATTTCAGTCCTGGTTTCCTCCATCTCAGCATTTCCAGAAAAGGTCAACAGCAGAAAAAAAGAAAAAAAGAAAAAAAGAAAAAAAAAAAGGACAGAATTAGAAGTAGTTGTTAAAATGAAAAGTTTTATAGGACATGATCACATGATCTCTTGCACACAGCCTTTTTTATTTTTTTTTCTAAAAATTAAAAACAAACTTTCTCATTGGAAATTGGTCAAAAGCTAAAACTGCAACTGTTTGTCTTTTTTTTTTTTTCTTTTAATCAAATGACAACCTCTTTTTGAGGAGAAAAAAATATCCCTCATTTTCTAACCAACTCCACTGTGGCATCAAGAAGCAATAGTTATTTGGACTAGAGGTAGGTAGACAATACGTGCGTAGGTAAAACCTCTTAGAAGGGCAGTCTGTTTTAGATGGCATCCATTTGACAATCCCAAAACTTCACGTTACAGGAGTTGTCTCTTACAGAACCAGTTTCTGTAGCGGCTAAAACGGCTCCTATAGACAGGAGTGATTAAAAAATAATTTTTCAAAAACTACACTCCAACCGTTTATAAAACTTGCATAAAACGTTGTTTAGTTTAGACAAAGGTAAATACCGGTTGCCTCTCCCTGAGGACTAACTCACTGCATACTGCCTCTGGGAAAGGAGGGAGGGCTGGGAGTCCAATCTGGGTGATTAAGGACTTAAGCAAAGGTTTCGTGTTTCAGGTCACCAAATAAGCCAACAACTAAATAAACTTAGCCCTGCAGAAATGCCACCATAGGAAATTCATTCACGCTGTTCAAAAAGCAACTGTTTGTTCAATTGCCAACCACCCAAAGCGGCAGGCATGTTTATTTAAATGACGAGGGTGTGGACCCGAGAGTTACATCTTTCCAAATCTTACTGCAGCAACGGGAACACTTGGAAATTGCTGTAATACATCTGAAATGTATACTATATTGGGCAGCTTTCTAAGGCCTCCTGGCCATGCGTTCAGGCTAAAGATTCAGCCTGTGATTTTTCTCACCACTAACAGCAGTTCGGGGAGATTCTTCTTTCCTCCTCGTTTTGTTCCTTAGCAGTAGTTTACTTCAGATATTTCTAACAAACCAAGCCACCCATAGTTAAAACATCTACTGCCATGATGTTTTTTCTTCCTGAAGGGGGTCACAGAGAAGACTCAGAGTGGAAGGCAGCTTGGGATGTCCCTGGATCCAACTGCTGCTCAAGGCAGGGTGAGTGATAAGAGCAGGCAAGGTTACTCGGGTCTTTATCCACAGGGAGGTGACCAAACCTGCTGGCGAGATGCTACAGAGCTCAAGAGATTGGAGTTGTATTCTTTACTACGTCTACAGTTATTACAATTTTTCAGCTGCACTTTTAACTATGCTTAACTGCAATGCTCATATATTTTCATCTTAATTAAAATCATGCAAATAATAACCAGGTTGCTATTTGCATGACTACAGTAATTATTATTGCCTTTGTTTCCCCTTGTGTAGTAAGCAGACACATTGACAGCAGAACAAACAGCTTTTCTGCAGTGCATAATAGAATCAGCATGAGAATTAGTGGTGAGGAAACAGAGTCCATCTACATACCATGATATCACCATTTTGGCTCTCTCAGTAAAGTATGGCAGAAATTTACATCGAGCATGCCCAC
Source organism: Anser cygnoides (assembly GCF_040182565.1). NCBI lineage: Eukaryota > Metazoa > Chordata > Aves > Anseriformes > Anatidae > Anser > Anser cygnoides. The sequence goes on from NC_089875.1 coordinate 90,188,881, forward strand.
GGTAGATTGACTAACCACAAGCAGTTAATCCCCTAGCAGGAGTATGCCTTTATCAGGCTTCATGGGGTGATCTGCAGCTCTTCCTGACAGCGACGTGCTCCCAGGATGCAATAAGCCCCTTCTGAGGGGCAGCTCCCAGGGGAGAGCCTTAAATACAGCTCTACGCTTCCTAAAATGTAAAACTAAAACTAAAAAACTGAGAATGCAAATGCATGGTGCAAAGCAGACCTCTGAGTAGAGGCTGAGTAGAGCCGTGGCACGGCCACCTGTGGTGTTGCATGGGACAGATGACCCATCTGCTGGGACACACAGTGTGTGTTGCACACTAGCAAGAGCCCAGAGTGAGCAGGTATAAGGGTTGTGTGATCAAACCGACCGAAATTCAACATTGTACACACACGGCCTGTCCCGTGGGTGATCCCGAGCAACGCAGATGTGATGACGCCAAGTCAAGCCAGGGCTTACTCCATGATGTGGGTCACAAAGAAAGTATTGATAAACTTAGCATCAACCTTAAAAAAGTCTGGCCATTGAGGCTTGATGTCCCACAGGAATTAGAAGAAGAAATACTTGTAGGTATTTAAAAGACATACAGAGGTTATGAAAGACTGCCACAGAGACAGCTGGCAGGGCAGAAAGGACAAGGGCTTTATGACTGAGACCCCTGAGACCCCCAGAGACCCCACAGGCCCGGGCTCTGTGACCACTGCTGCTCAGCTTTTTGGCAGTTAATTGAATGGGAGCCACCACCTTTTCTTTCTTTCCCTTTTACTTTTATTTTTTTATTTTTTTTTGAATAGTCCTATTGCATTTTAGGCAAAGTTTTTATGTGCATTTTATTTACATTATGTACATCCCCCAGGTGTAAATATTTGCCAAGAAAAAAACAGGCTGATACTTTTATTAAAATATTATAATTACCATGAATTTAGGCTTCATTTTGGAGCACAGTATGACAAATTACAGCATAATTTTGAGCTACATTGTAATAAATTTCTTTAGGAAAAAGTCATCGTGTCTACTCTTTCAAAACTCAACATTTTTCAAATCAACATCAGAGAAGTGTCTTTATTGTTGCAAATTGTTTGTTTCTTCTTGCCAGGCACTGCTAGATACAAAACATCTTCTGAGGACCTTCAGACTTACTTCTGTCCTCCTTAGACAACTGCCAGTAAAAACTAGCAAAGCCAGCCAGTCTCAGGGATCCTGCACTATTACACAGATTTTCAAGTTTCCTAGATCCACTGTTATGCACGAGACTATCAGTTATTAAATACCTAATTCACAGGCTCTCCTTTATCTGGCATACTGTATTCCTAGGGCATAAAAAAGCACGTCCCCCGTCCTGTGTGACAGGCTCCAACCAGCTTTCTGAGATCTCTGCAAAAATGATCTACTTAGTTATGGACAAGATAAATATATTTTTCAGGATTTCTCACTGATTAATTACAGATTTACAGATCTGAGGGAGTATTTTATGAATTACGGTTGAATCGCGGTATCCTAGAATCATAGAACATCCTGAGTTGGAAGGGACCCACAAGGATCATTGAGTCCAACTCCTGGCACCACACAGGTCTACCCCAAAATTCAGACCATGCAAGTTCGTATTACAAACCAACACGTCTTAGATTAAGCTGAGTTTCTTCTTCACTGGAAATACTCTTATCGTTGGCTTTCATTACAGAGTCCATGTTCAAAGAAAGAGTTAGAAAACATGTATGTGGTAGCTGCAGCATGCTCTTGAGCACTTGCTGGCTTTGGCAAATCTGGCTACCAATCAAGTTCCCAGCAAGCTTTCCCACCAAGAACATGACGAAACTGTACTGAGATAACATGAGACAACAATATCTTTTATCCTCATCATTCATTTCATGTCAGGATAATTCTGATTAATTTTGTTTTGTCACAGACCTAGACAGCATCAATACTGCAGTATTATAATGTGCCATGTCATGGGGTGGTAACCTGAAAAAAAAAAAAGAACATTTCAGCCTGGCATCAGGCAAGTACAAAAGCATGGTTTCACAAAACAGAGCCACACAGCTCAAAGCATAAGTCCAACATTTATGTGCACCTCTCTAAATTATAAAATGCACCTTCAAATCTGTAAATCCCTAGTATTTCATCACTTGACTCTCCACTGGTAAAATGCTTTAAAACCCAACATTTCTACGACTAGGCAGGCACATAAGGAGAGAGAAGCCTCCACAAAGGATTCAGAGAGTAAGATTTGCCCTCTGGGCATGCTGAGTCCAAGACCATACAGGCATACCCCTTTCTGTAGCACAGTTCAGCTGTGGAACTCCTTGCTATGGGACACATGCATGGGTTCAAAAAAGGATAGTGTAAACTCGTGAAAGACAAATCTGTCAAGGGCTGTTGCATACAGAGGTACCACTTCCAGCTCAGGAAGTCACCAGCCGGTGTATTCAAGCATGCAGAAACTTCCCAGAAGATGTATCACCCTATATTTGCTCTGTACATGTCCTTCCCCCAGCATTCGCTATTGAGCGATGTAAGAGAGAGAGGAATACTGAGGGAAATAGACATTGGTCTGGCATACTATAAATTTTCTTATGTTTTTATAAGCCCACTGACAGAAGAATTGTTATTCTTAGTGAGCTCCCACATATACCTGAGTATTCCTTATATCCACTGCCAAGCATGTAAAGCTTCTAACCCAGCAAACACAGAACATGTCCACAGGGCAGAGGGGCAGAGCTTAAAGGGAACCTGATTTTTTCCCTAAGGGCATTCAAGGCTTCTATATATGAGGGAACAACTGCAGTTAAAAAGAAAGAAGACTCCACAAAGCCCCAGTGCATGATCTTGCCTGAGGTCCAGCATTCACCTCAGAGCTAGAACTAAATGCCACTGAGGGAGGAGAACTATGAATCCTCGTTTCCACATACAGGTGAGTGTCCTGAACACAAGCCAGCTGTTTAATAGGAAACGTCCATCACTGCTACTCATATTTCTGCTGGGAAGAATACCTCTAAGTATTACCTCTAAGTAATACCTCCAAGTCTCAACAGGCAGATTGCCTATGCTTCCTACCTGTGCTTAACTGACAACACTAAAATTCAAGCTATGCAGAGCAGAATTCACTTCTCTGAATCTAGTCCTGTGCTGCCCCACAACCCAGAGGAGTACTTAGCAGAGGATGCAATATGTGCATCCTTTCTTCCAACGGAAAGCAATGCTGATGACTTATGGAAAGTCCCGAGCTTTCTGCAGCCATGGCCAATGCCCAGAATTAAACTGCATGGACTGCCTCTGCTAGCAAATGACAAGAAGAGTGGGCAAGATGAACATCTCTCCTCCCAACAGAAACCCCCAGGCAAGAACAGCCATGGTGACAGGGAGCATTTGCAGCAGACAGAATCCTTCCAGACAGATGAAAACACATTGTACTGCCAGAATCACATAAAACAATTCTGATTCGGTCAGCATCATCTTATGCATGATTTAGTAATGATTTTGTATTCAGCTTTATAGTAGAAGGACTGCACAGCTCAAGGCATCCTAATTCTTTTCCTTTTTGACTGACTGTAACCTTCTCTCTTGTGGGAAACCTACAAAAAGTTTTGCCTGGATGCATATGCATCTCTACTCTTTTTTTTTTTTTTTTTTTTCCCCAAGTGGTCTGATACCTTGATATTCTTTCATTTGTAAATTCTCTGGCTAAAACATAAATATCCTTGTTAGCTATTTGGAACATAATAATGTTTTATACAGTATTGAGTATAAGGAGATTTAGACAATTTTAAAAGTAGGTATTTCCATCTTTAGTCTGCATGAGTGAAGATCAAATTCTGCTTATGTCACTTCCAGTTACATAAGAATAACCTGTTTATTATTATATTGTGAGTACAAACTGTATTTCTCTGCTCCTTTCTTCTACTTGTCTTGAAAAATGACTTCAGAAGTCAGATTATTTAAATAAGTAAATAGGGGTATATTGCAATATTAATAACAAAAGATCAATGAAAGATGCATAAACCCAGAAACAGACAACTTCTTAATTATTTCCTGTAACCTCACAGAATAGACAGACATTATCTTGCTCTGTCAGGAAACGTGACTTAGGTTAGCACCACTGATGTATTTTCCCAGGTCTTTTTCCCATCTTCATCTTCCAAGCAACCCACAAGTACAATATTTACTACAGATGGTGTTAAATAGTTTAAAACAAGAAATAAAACAAAACTGCCCACTCCCTACGTTAGTACAGCTCTAGCATGTCTGCACTGCTGGATGAGTGTGAGCACTGGCCCTAAGGAGCCATGGCACAGGAGGGAACAAGGCTGAGTTTCTTTCCCCAGCCACACTTCAGAGAAAAGAGAGCCATCTGCTGCTCGATATGAGATAGGCTGCAGCGTGTCTTTTTAGCTTAATTACGTGAGACGTCAGGGTGGGATTCAGCAAACGAAGTGAAAACCTTTGTTTTTCTCCTTCCTCACACTATGGGACCAGACAGAAAGGGAAGCAGGTGCTGAGTGCTGCTGTCTCCCATCTCCTCAGCCTGGCGCAGGGCACAGCAGCATCCAGCATCCCAGGGAAACAGGGCACAAGTGGTTAAATACAAATAGCAATCCTTTCCGCAAATAAAAAGAAATAAAGTCAGAAAATACCACAAATCCTTCGCATCAGGGCTGCATCACAAGTGTGATGCAGGCCCTGGCAGAGCAGAACGCAAGCAACAAGCAGCATTGCCTGGTAGGCTGGGCACAAGCAGACCACACGTTTATGTACAGGTATTCATAAAGTCATCCTCCAGGGAATAAGGAGTGATGCTCTTACCTGCTGTGACAAAGGGCAGTGCTCCTCACACACTCCCAAATCGGTATTTATGGGTGTCATTTTTTTGACTGTGTGGCTGCAGCCTTGCAGTCAAGCCGCTCGTGGCGCAGTGTCGTGAAGCGAGGAAGATTCGCCAGTGAGTCAGCAAGACGTGAGAAGGAGGCAGCAGGGCAGAGAAATCCACGTTCCTTGCTACTGCAGGGTTTTTTGGTATTATCTCATACCAAGGGTGCAGGTAGATTTAAGATACACCTTGCCTTGGTGAAAAGAAATAAGTAAGAGAGGTAAAAAAGAGGAAGCTTAAAAAAAGCTTTGTTGATTGTTCCAGACCCTGAAGTCCTGTGTTTGCCCTCTGTTATGATGCGGGGAGTCTAGAAAGAGCTTGGGGTTCAACTTGTAGATGGAAACTGTCAGCGCCATGACCCCACGATGCAGCACGGCACTTGTGGCCTGCAGCCCCTCAGACGTCCTTCCGCCTGTGCTGAGTGTCAGCGCGCTGGTGGTACACATGGGAAGACCAGGAAGGGTGTCTGCAGCACATGTGAAACACCACAAAGCCTTCAAGTACCGTAAAATAAATCTTCACTTTTCATAAAGTGTTGCAAAATATGACCAGTGTTTTGTCAGAATAAAGTCGTTGGGTTTTCCTTCTGTAACTGGGGTTGTAAAAGCAACTTCTAAGCAAGGTTGACTCACATACGACAGACACTCTTAAGCTAAACCCCAGAACTGAAACAGAAATTCTGGTTTTCTTCACGTTTGCATAGATGCGATACTGTACGACCAGCACGCAGCCACAGTCATTCGATTGACAGTTGCAAGTTCAGTGAGTCTACCTAGTGCAGATACAGCTGAATACGCTGCCAGGAATCTTGTACATTATTCCATTTCCCACCGTGCAAAATGTTCCAGGCGGCTATTTACCCATCTCCGCGCTGACACAGGCATCCAGCACAGCCAAAGGCTTTAGCGGGTGGCCGCCAGGACCGTCCAAGTGACTCAGCACTCGGCCCTGGCATGGGCACGGCTGAGCAGAGGTGGTGTGCGATGGAGCAGGCTGTAAAACTGCAAAACTCTTGTTAGCTTTCACTGATGTAGGCCAAAGAGGTTGAAAACCAGTGTTTCAGAGGGAGAAAGCTTTATTGTGTATGTTGTGTAATTTAGATGGGAAGAGCTTTATTATGTATGCTGTGGTGCTTATTCACTTTATTATGTATGCTGTGATGCTTATTCATGTATTTATATTGCTGTGTTTCCAGGCTTCCCTCTAGGAACTCTGCAGATGAACAGCGCCCGCTCTCCAGACACTACAAATTATTATTTTAATGCCCTTCAGGCGGAGGAGCGCTTTGCGGTTACGGAGAAACCAGCCCCAACCTCGGGCCTGCCCTAGTTTAGAACCGACTTCCAGGGCCCGCACCCGTCCGGGTGCTGCAGGCGGGCACAACTCTCCGCCTCAGTGCCCCGTTTTCCCCAAGGGGGGCTCCGCAGCGACCTCCTCGGCCAGCCCCGAGGGCGGCAGGGAAGGAGGGGCGGCTGGCGCTGCCCTCACCCAAGATGGCCGCTGAGGGCCGGCGCCCGGAGGGGCGGAGCGGGGCGGGGCGGAGCGGAGCGGGACCGGCTGCGGGGCGGCTCCGGGGCGGCTGCGGGGCTCCCGGCCGCTGCTCCCGGCCTCTCCGCGGTGGCGGCCGGCGGCCTGGCGCTGGGCGCGCTGCAGGGCGGCGCGATGGAGCCCGACGAGGGGGAGGACCGCACGCCGCTGCTGAAGGAGCCCCGGCTCGACGGAGCGGGTGAGGGGAGCGGGCGGCGGCGGCGGCTGAGCCCAGCCCGGGCTGCGGGGCCCGGCAGGGGGCGGGCCGGGCCGCGGCGCCTCCCCGGCGTCGTGTCGCCATGGAGCCGGGCAGGGCTTGGGGTGGCTGGTTCGGCGGGTGGGGAGAGGAAGGGGTGCGGAGGAAAGGCTGGGGATGGTTACGGGGTGGTTGGGGGTCGGGGCTCGGCGGCGGAGCCGAGGCGTGCGGGGTGTTTTTACGATTCGTGTCCTAGGAGAAAGCGTGAAGGTGACAGCGAGGCTGTGAGGTCCTGCAGCGCGTCACACAAAATAACCTGCTTACCGAACAGATCCCTTACCGAACAGGTGACTGCAGCTGGTGACAAAACGACATAAAAGCTCCAGGGTCAGATTGTAGAGCAATGCGCTGCCAGCCTTGCACAATGTGTCGCGCTGCAGCTGAGGTAGTGCACCTCACCCACAGGGAGAAACACAGCACTGAGCAACTTCCTTTAACTGCCGTGCAGCTCGCGGCGCAGACCTGTTTCCTTTAGTTGCAATTTAAGGCTCTCATTCAGTCATATCTTTTAAACATGGTCCTGAAGTCAGAATTATCTCTAGATGTAGCACCCGTGGCTACCGGTCAAGGTAAGATCTTCAGCATCATGGTTAGGTGCCTTAAGCTTTAGGGGGGACGGCAGTGTCTCTTTGCCAGTGAATGTGGTGGTGTCCTAAAGAGGTGTGTAATCGAAAAAAGTCTGGAATCTTCTTGAACCTTCTGTCACCTTGACCTAATATTCTCAGGTGCTGCAAACGCACTTAGTAGGAAGACATTAAAAAAAAAAAGCCATTAGTGATCTTAAGTTCTTACACATCGCCTTTGTGGAGCTTGCTCTCCAGATGAGGTGTGTACCAGTACAAGCCTTCCAGAGGCAGAATAATGGACATTGCAGTTACGTATGCTTTCCAAGGAAAGGTTATATCATAAGTGCCATCTCAAGTCTTCTATTATTATTGTTTAACCCCAGCAAATATAGGAACAACAATGGAAAGGTTAAATAGCTTTACTTGCAATTATATTCATTGCTTTAATTTAAATGACTATACATTCTCTATTGAAGGGAAATTGCTTTTCAAACAACAGCAAAGGGCAGTGAAGCTACTTGACTTGTTTTTCTGCAGTAAGCACTTCCTGCTCTTGGCGCCTGTTGTTTTGAAAGCAAGCAATAAAGTCTTGGCTATATGTCATTTTAAAATGACATAAAAGCCAAGACAAATGAGAGCAGCAAAGTCTCCTTTATGTCATTTAAAAAACAGGTACGCCTTTTTCAAATGCTGCCAAAGCAAGACTTGCCATTACTGTAGGTCTGGAAGACGTTTTACGTATTTGCATAGTAGCCTCTCTTGTTACTCATTTACTAAAGAAGCATAGCAAATACTGCCTCACTGTCATTTTAACAATCTGTTCAGCCTTAGTGAACTTCAGATAAGTTTATTGGGGACAGAGACCTCCAAAAAAAAAAGGCAAAGTTCTACAACTTTCATGAAGACTGCAGTCTCAGAAAGGCTCAGTTGGTGTCCCTAAAACTAAGGGATCGCATAGGCTCATTACAGGTTTCTAGAAGGTTTCTGGGAAGAGGAGAGTTTTTAGATATCTTGTCCCCAGGGAATGCTTTTTGCTTCTTACTGCAGATCAGAGAATCCAGTCGAGACATGCTGCAGCTGCAGATTGGGCTCCAGTCAATCCTGCTGTTCATAGATCTCCTTGTTCTATTCAGAATTTAAATGCTGAATAGTCAGAGAAGCAATCGCTGCAGACTGAAGTAGTATCTGCAGGTGCTGATTGCCAATCCTCCCTCAGTTTCAGATGTCCAAGTTATAAAATTTTCTGTTATCACCACAGCTTCCTCACGAGGGGAAACTCCACCCTGGAACTATTTGTACATTCAGCGGATTCTTCATGTCATTTCTCAACAGTTTGACATTTCTGCTTTAGTAGCTGTAGGCATCCCCAGTTTGAAAAGAGTATCTGCAGAGCTGTAATCTGTATTTTGTATATAGCCTCCCAGCTGAAACACATCTCAGCTCTGATCCAAATCTCCTGGCACTGATCAATGATCTCTGCCAAACACTGCAGTGTACTACTGTTGGAGGAAATTTATAACTCTGTTACAGTGTGAAGTCTGATATTTGGGTGTAAACAGCTGACAGTTGGTTTAATGCCACAATACAGGTTTAATGCTGAATCTAAGACCCATTTTCGTTTGACAACCTCATTATGTAGTGACTGCAAGAAGAGCAGAAGAAATTGGACAACTGGGAAACTGCTACAGTTCTGCAGTGCCTTGACAGTGTTTGCCATTCTTTTTTATGCTAGTTTTTTTTTTTCTTTAGGCAGCTATTAACAAATGCGTATTGGTTTATAAACAAACATACAGAAGGAAAACTTGTCCTAGAAAACAGCCTTACTGGCTGTTCTTTAATGCTACTTTAAGAGTTTCGGTCCATCCTGAACCATTTTCAGGTACATAGAAGGCTTCCCGATGGCTTCCATTTCTTTTGTTTTTATTTTTATTTTTTAGCATGAAGTTTCAGGTTGAATAATTATTACTTTATGTTCAAGAGGACTTTCGAATGCTTCTGCACCCATTTCCACAGACCACACACCACACTTCCACTGCAGCCCCTACACTTGTGTGCACAGCTACTGGTAGTCAAAACCAGAATTATCTTTGTTTCACACATCAGTAGAAAAATGTGCATTATTTTTCCGCCCTGGTCTCCACCCATATTGAGTACACTCCTTAAGACTGCAATAAGTAACTTTTCTTTGTTATTTTTTCTTACCCATAAATTTCTGAGATTATAGTAAAAACTGCTTGTCACTTGTTTTTGTTTTTTTTTTTTTTTGGATGGCTTGTGTTAAAACAAAAACTTGTTATTTATTCTCCTTTCAGTCCCTGCCTGCTGCTCAGCTCGCTACAATCTAGCACTGCTGGCCTTTTTCGGGTTTTTCCTTCTGTACGCATTACGAGTGAACCTAAGCGTTGCTCTGGTGGATATGGTGGAACCTAACACAAGCTTAGCAAAGAATACAACTTCCAACGTGTGTCCGGAGCACTCCTCCACCATAAATACTCCTCGCAACACAACGGTGAGGTCTCAAACATACCGTTCTGAAACGTGGCATGTAAAATTGTTTTTAATAAAGTCTGTGATTGATGAGTCATGCGTAGATGGCAAGAGAACTGGCGGCTCGTTACCAGATGGCCTTTACAGTGCTGCTCTTTTAAAGCAATTTTTGAAAAATAATAGCTTTAAATGGCTAGCTGATTTAGAAGTGCTGTGCTCAGGGTAAGGCTTTTTTTTTTTTTTTTTTTGTAACGTACGTCTTTCTGTGCTGTTCTTTACAAATTAGCTGGTCTGACCTTATAGATTATTATGACTCACTGTTTCATATGCCTGTGATCCAACTGTTACTGTTACATCTGCGTCAGAGCTCACATCACTATCTACGTTTGCTTGTTTTTGTACAGTCTTGAGAGTGTGAAATTTCATTTTAAGTTAACTAACATGCAGTGTTTTTCTCCTTGCTTCTTTGATCGCTTTCCCTGATCACGATTCTTGTCTTTATATCCTTCACCTCCTCACTTTCTGTGCAGTAATCCTTAAAATCACATTTCTTAACTATGAAAAGTTGTCTTTAAAAAAGGCTTTGTGAATTTGGACATATATAATCTCACTTTATAACCAAGGTTTATTACTGAGCCCTCTTGCCCTCTTCCTGCCTTCGTTTTGTTTGTTTGGAGGTCATTTATTATTTATCATGAGCAAATTACCATTGCGCGCTGTACGGGAAGAAGATTCTCCCTCATCACTTCTGTGAAATAAATGCTGCTCATTTAGGTGCTCATAAATAGGACTTTTGGAAGTGTTCCCAAATTTTAAAATCACTTCCTTGGGCAACCATTTATGGCCTCTTGCTGACTTCTTTTATTGCTTCCTTATCTCAGTCATCTTTGCTTTATTGCTTTTCTGCTAAACTCATCTTCCTCTGCCAAGCTTGTACTGTTCTTCCATCTATCCTTGCGTGTCCTGTCCTTGGTTGTTCTTTATATTAAATTTAAGCATCTGCATCTCCTTGTTTGCTTTTCTCTCTGTAAGTTTTCTGCATGAAAAGCCATTTTCCAGAGTGCGACAGGATGCCCACACTGTGATACAGATGTGGGATTCACATTTCTTGTGTACATTACGGAGACCCTACGAAGGAGGCTATGAAAGATTTGTAATGAAGGATGCATGAAGGACTAACTAATTAACCAAATTCATTTAAAATATGGTCAGAGAAACTACAATCTTGAACTTACTGCATTTTGGGTTTTGTTTTCTCTTTTCAGGGAAAAAAGTATTCTTGGGATGCTGATACGCAGGGATGGATCCTTGGTTCTTTTTTCTATGGCTATATCATTACTCAGATTCCAGGTGGATATCTTGCAAGCAAAATCGGAGGGAAGCTCTTGTTGGGGTTTGGTGTCTTTGGCACCTCGGCATTCACCTTGCTTACTCCCTTAGCTGCGGATTTGGGAGTTGGCTACCTCATAGCTGTCCGAGCCTTGGAAGGACTGGGAGAGGTAATCCTTTTTCTCTATGTAACTTGGAAATATATCCTAATAACTCATTGATAAATTGTAGTGATTAGACCCTGTGGCTGTTGGTATGCTGGAGTAGTATACAGATTGTTTACTTTTGGGTAGCTTAATTTTACTTTTTTGAATAATTAACAAATTTTCCCTATTTTTTAACCTAAGCTTTTTTAAAAAGAAAAAGGATAATTCTAGTTTTGTCTCAACTGTCTTTACAAATCAAACCTTTCTCATTTGTCAGAACCCAGGAGTTCAAAACAGTATCGTTTGTATTCTTGCAGCCTTTCCAGTATATGCAGATTCAAAAGCAGGAGAAATTAATTTTGCCATTTTACTGTCACACCTTGCATGCTTATTTTTAAGTGGTTTCTTGCTAAGCAAGAAGCTAACAGATTTTACTACTGCTTTTTAATGAAATATTCCTTTGAAACATGCAAACTTGAAGCAAGTTTTAAAATTGTTACTTTTCAGCAGAATGGAATTTTGTGTTCTAGGGTGTTACCTTCCCAGCTATGCATTCAATGTGGTCTTCTTGGGCTCCTCCACTGGAACGCAGCAAGCTCCTCAGCATTTCATATGCAGGTGAGAAGTTCCCACGCTGGTAACAGGATTATACATTTTTACTGCAGTAACAGGGAGGATTGACTTAAATCAAAGGGATTTATGTTATCAATTTTAATCAGCATTTAATCTGGAAAGCATAACATTGAATTAAATCTTGCTTTGCATTCATTATCTTCATTTTTTCATGGCTTTTTTAGCCTCCAGAAAAGGTACTGATCTGCAGTGAAGTATGAACTTCAAACTGTGGTATCAGGTGGTACAAAGAGTTATTGTGAAGTTGATTAAAATAGAAGATACTGCAAATAAATGAAATACAACAGTATTGTAAATGAAATACAATGGGTCAGAATCACAGGATTATTATTATTTTTTTTAAGAAGATTGTTTTGGAGGAACTTGAGGAAGAAAATATCTGAGGTCCCAAGTATTGCTGCAAGAGCAGCTTGTCAGAGATCAGTACCCTCTGACAATATTCTTTTAGATACTCCATGTGCGGAGGGTGTAATGTTTAATACAAAATGTACTTATCTGAATATATTTGATGTTACGTGGGATTTTTTGATTTACAGAGTGGGACAAAATGTACTGAAAACATAATACAGCAAAGTATAGCAGTCGCAATATCCAGTTCAATTGCAATACCAACGTGATTCCCATTATCTGTCTCTGTGATGTCTCTACCGTCACGACGTTGGGTGTCTGTTTGCTGGGAAGGAATGTGTGGGTTCAAGCCAGCTCGAGCCTGTTGCCCTTTTCAAAATTATTTTGGTGGTTGTTCGGTTTCTATACTCTGTGTTGAGCTGTGTCACATATTAACTCCCCCGATGGTGGTCTAGCTAACTAAGGGGGATATTCACATGATTTTAGTGAGCTCAGGGGGAAACATTTACACCATCAGTTGATCCACTCAGTTGATAGAGCTGTTTGCCTAAAGCAAAGGCTACCTCCGCAGTCCCCTTTGTGTTGAGATAGCCAGCTTTCTTTACAATGGCTCCGTCATTGTCAGTCACACCCTGCATTATTCCCTGAGCATGGTGGACAGTCACAGGGCTATATCATGTAAGCAGTGACTGCAGTTTCTAGCGAGTCTAGTAGCTCACTTGTGCCAACAGGAATGAAGCCTTAGACCTTTCTTCTTCCTATTTCCACACTTCCCTCCTAGTCAAGTGTCTCATTCCTTCCTGTGTGCTATTTCAGACACTCATCAGACCCTTCCATGACCCCCTTTAACCCACCTAATGCATCAGATGGTCTTTTTTTTAATATCTATTTTCTGCCATATTAGTGAGTTAAATCTGCTTAAAAAGAAGCCTGCGCTTGAGAGCCAGTGTACAAAAGTAGAGTACAGAGCTGGGATTGACACTTACTGCTTTTAGCAGTTAGGAGCTTCTAAATTGACCCTTTGTGAAGCCATGTGCTAAAGTATAGGTGAGAAGAGGCTGTGACCTTGAACAGCAGGCATGGATGGATAAGGCACCTTGTGTAAACTTAGCAAAGTGTTTCCCTTTCCCTCACATTTTCATGGTTGGCAGTCATGTGGTCTGTGGCTTAGAAAGTCATCATCCTGTTGACTTTCTAAGTGAACACATGACCGAGTTACATGTAGTTATTTTGATTTGTATTTAACATAAAGTATGTGGTTTTGTTGTTTTGTGGTTGAAGCTTTCTGCCTCAAATAAAAATTGTTTCCATAAAGGAGGAATCTGGGTAGCCAGCGTATCAATAAAATCTAATGTTTTCTGAGTTGAGGTTAGGTTTGGAAAAGCGATTGTATAATTAACATTAAGAGACAAGGTTTGATATTTATCACCAGTTGAAGGCTCCTAAGTATGTAAAAAATAGGGGTGCTACCTGCCACCCTTTTCAAAACGTATCTTGAATTATAATTCAAGTATAGTTCGTTCCTGCTTTTGGCTTGTATCTGAACTGGAATCTGCTGATCTTTCCCTTACACTTTGCCTGACCCTACACGCTATCAAATTCAGGGACTGTGCAGTTAGAACCTGCTGGCTGTAAGGATGCTTTCTGGCTTTTGTGTCTAGCGTTTCTGTTTCAGTGCAGCTAGTGGGAGTTAAGGGCAATGCAAATTGGTTATAGAAAATCAGAACATTATTCCCCCCCTCCCCTCCCCGGGTCGTTGATTGTACTGTGGTCAGCTCCCTCAGAAAGGTCAGTTGACTAAGTTGTATTGTTTTGAATGTATTGCAGCCGCTACGTTTTCGGAGATGAATGTGCCAAGAATGCTATCTCATTGCCTTCTGCTTGTTAGTTTGGCTGTGTAGGACGTTGTGACTCCCGTTTCCTTGCAGGTGCCAAAGCAGTTTATTCTGCCTTTATTTCTTTCAGAAAACACCACCCTCTGGTGGTGGTGACAAATCTTAGCTGCATGGTTTCTTACAAGAAAATAAAATAAAATACCTGTGAAATGCTACTTAAATTAAAGGGTCTATAGATAATTTATTTATTTATTTTCTGGTAGGTGCACAGCTGGGAACTGTAGTCTCTCTGCCACTGTCTGGTTTAATTTGTTACTATATGAACTGGGTTTACGTCTTTTACATATTTGGTAAGTTTTTTCTTTTTTTAATTATTATTCCATATATACAATCCATATACTTTTTGAAAGCTATGGTATATTGTTTTAGTATGTCTTATATGAAACTTTTAAGTTTTAAAAACATGTTTGACATGTAGGGCTGTCTTTTTTTTTTTCCCTTCCTGGGAAATTAGAGTTATTTAAAGCTAAAAAAATTTCTTTGCTTCCAATGAGCAAAGATGTCTCAGAGTTGGACAAAAATTGGCACAAGTCAAATGTTCTCAGCCCTCCCACCACTCGGAAATAACTAGCTGGAATTTCTTATTTGAAGTGTGAAATTGAGTTAATAACTTTAATCCCAGGAGCAAACTTCTACTGTGAGTGAAAGAGCGTCTGAAAAGTTACTGCTGTTTTAAGTGGAAACTCTGTGAAAATTTCTCTAGCAGTCACAGGAACCCTGAAGGAATGCCCCAAATGCAAGGCATAGCATGTTTTTCTGTGAGTTATGTTCTAGAAGAAGTTCAAACATAAAATATTTGCTCATAGGATGTCATAGGTGTAGCATGATTTATATAGGTTTGTTTACGTTTCAAAGCTGTTTCATGCTCTGCACAGGGAAAAGAGAACCAGAATAAAAGACAAGGCTTACACTTTCCTCAGCAGAACCACCTCCAATTTTTGTATAATTAAAAATGTTCAAAACAGAACTAGACAAAATGACAATGTTTAAGTGAAATTAAAATACAGGTAATTTGAACCAATTTTTGGAAAGCTAGTTTTTTCAGATGACTGTTCTGGTGCCTTAGCTTAATAGGGAAAATAAAGATCGGCATATTCATTAAGCTATAGGTAGTGATTTTCTGTATGCGTGTGTGTATGCAAAGTGGTTCTTTTGTGATTAAATTCCTCTGTGTGAGCTGTATCATTTATGGCTGTTCCACGTGACTGAAAAAAGTACAATATGGATGCGTGTGTGGCTTTCTTGCTGTATGAGGCACTTCCAGGAGGGAGGAAAGGGGGAGGGGGGGGGAACTTCCTGCTTAGTCATCTTTATTACTTATAAGCGGGTATTGTTCCCTTTGAGGAGCTAATGTTTTTAAGTAGATAAAAGGTTTTTTTTCCAAATACCCTAATGTAATTTTAATGAATGTTATTTTTCTAACTAAATCATCCAAGAGCATTATTCACTCAATGTAATTGCTCCTATTTTTATTTCTGCCTCTTCACCCATCTTTTCCCAACAATAGGTGCACTTGGCGTCTTATGGTTCTTCTTCTGGATGTGGCTGGTTAGTGACACACCAGAAACTCACAAGAGCATTTCACATGCTGAAAGGGAATATATACTTTCTTCTCTAAAAGATCAGGTACAGCACTTTGGTATAGTCATGTGTGCTTACGTAAGAACCTAAACCTCAACTATTGTTGCTAGCATAATGCTATCTTGATGTCTAGAAAAATGTCCTTAATTTGAGATAAAGGCGGAACTTGTCAAAAAAAGAAAATACAGTGCAGTTGTATAAATGAGAAAATTGGTAATTAAACAAAGCATTTGTAGTAATGCTTTTTGTCACAGATGTTGTGGTGCTTTTTAGTAAAAAGCTCAGGTCTATCACGTGTCATTAAACTAAACATTGATCTGGATCATGTCTTTAAAATTCACAAAACAACATTTCCTACATGTATCTTCTACAGGAAGAAAGAGAGAGATTACTGTTTGCAGAGAAAATGTTTTGGAAATGCTAATGAGCCAGTTCCTAAAGCGTGCATAAGAGTTTATTCCTATGACTGGGGATACGTGTTTTTATGCTGTGAAGCTGGCTGAGAGATCAAAGCTAATATCTAGGATTGAGTAGGAAAGATTTAGCTAAATGCATAAGGAGTGACTTTAAATATTTAATCATTCAGGGTGAAAGCAGGAGGTAACAAATCTCAATAAGGGAAAGCTTTTTTTTTATTATTCTGATTATAAAGTGTAATAGTTGGTTTACAATATTAAACAACAGAGCAGTAACATACATTAGTATACCTTTAGTGAGAACTGAACACAGTAATTTCGGTTTTGCTGGTGAATTCTTCTATTGACATACTCATGTCATGCCTTTCCGAATGAATGATCACTAGATTTGGGTAGGATTGTAACACCTGTAGTAACTGTTCATCTTGATGTCCTGATTATTCTTTCAATTTTTTTTTTTCCTCTGCCTCCTGCTTGCTAGCTTTCTACACAGAAATCTGTTCCCTGGAGACCTATGCTGGAGTCCCTTCCACTCTGGGCTATCGTTGTGGCACACTTCTCTTATAACTGGACTTTCTATACACTTCTCACACTCTTGCCCACATACATGAAGGAGATCCTGCGGTTTGATGCACAGGAGGTGAGATAAATAATTCAGAACACGGTGACTATATTCTTAAAGAAACAGAATAACAGAGATCTGACATGATATTTAGAATGGAGACACTTGGAATGTAAACTAATAGCTGGGAAATGGTGAAATAATTCCCCATAATTAAGCAGATAGTTCTACAATGTCGTGTGCATTGTCCTTTCAACTGGATTTCAGGATTTATTTGATATTTAGCTTAACAGTAGCTTTTCAGCTCATTTTTTCTGGTTGAAGATATGCATTGCCCATTTCTAACTACTCTGATTTAAAATGATAAACATAAAAAATAACTGTAAAAAATATTTCTCAGTTACATGACTTGCATGACTGCCTCAAATTTAATAGTGTCTTTTATGGCTTCAGAAATACTATCTACTTCTTTTTTGCTCACTCATAAAGGAGAAAATTTTCTTTTAACTGAAAACTAAGGGCATCATTGGATAAGTGACATTTTAAGTATTTTAAGGAGGAAAAAAACACGCTTCAGTCTGATTGGTTCCACTTCCAAATTGTTATTTTCCTTCATTTCCTCAGTGAGTAGCAGAGGTGCAATACCTTATTTAACAATAGGATGAAACAAAATCGTAGACTTAAAGTCCAGAGATAGTGCTTTTCAAGGATTTTATTTATTTTTTAATGAAATGATTTATCAGATAAAAATTAAAGGGTTGAAAACGTTTATATGGCAGTCAGTTGACTCTCCTTTTTCTTCTTTCTTTGATGGAAAAACTTCAGCGATAGTGTCTCCAGTATAAGCTGGTACTTCTCAGATAAAAAGGTCCTCAGTTAGAGATTTCAAGAAGCTTAGCAGAGTCTTTTCCTGGCTTAACACCTGAGACTGGTTTAGAGCAAAATGGAGATGCACACCATGCAAGAAGGATGCGATGCCAGCAATCTTGTAAGGAAAAGATGAGGAATCTGTGGTAGAAGAGAAGGTCTCAGTCAAGCATACTACAAAAAATGGCTGGAAAAAATGGCTGAAGTTGCTCTTTAGATTCCTTATTATGGCTCCCTAGGGAACACCTGAGTAAGCATCTGTGAAAGGCATATGTTACTCAATGCATGTATGTTGTAAGACTCCGTTGCCTTAAATGCCAACAGGTTCTGCAGTGGTTTCCTGCGTCTAAGGGTTATGTTTCTTCTTTTTGGAGTGACTCCATTAGTGCTGACTATTGTGACACATTAAAGAAAACAGAATTTTAAAAAAAAATTGCATAATAATGTCAAACTAGCTTTTTTTGCCACACATTTAGTTGTAAATTCCATTAGTGTGCAAAATGTTGTGCAGTAGCAACTGCGTAGTCCACCAGTTTCCATTCTATAATTAAGGGATCAGTTAAAAATTAATGTTGTGTCTTCGGACAGTGCTTCACAGTTACAATAACAAAACGAACAAACCTTTTATCTTCTATTTTTTCAGAATTTTAGTTGATATTTTTGAAAGCTGAGCATTGGAACCCAGCAGGCAGCAGCTTTGAATGCGGATAGAGTAAATTTCGGATGGAGATGCATTTGTAGTGTTGTGTGAAATTAAATGTCCTAGGGAAGCTTTTACCTCTTCTTTGCCAAATACACATTTTATATTAGTGTATAAATGTTACAGTATTTCTATCCAGTGGCTATACAGATACCTCTTTTTAACCTCAGTTTAGGTCAAATTATAGTTCAATTATCAATAGTTAGTTTTAATAGCATGGAAAGGCTGAAAACTGATGCTGCTCAGTAGAACTTGTGTTACCCTCATCAGAAAAAAAGCAAGCATAATTGGGCAGAAGTCACTAAACAGCTCTTGTTTAAAGAAATGGAGGTTACCAGGTGACATCGGTGTAAGTAACGTCAAGTGCTGAGTAATAGCTTTGCTTTGGGATCATAGGATGTCCAGACGGAATCTGATGAAAGTCTTAATTCTGTATCTTCTCTGATTACAGCCATCATCAGGTATGTCAGCAGATAGTTGTGGGATAACATAACATTGCAGAGTTGTAGCAGTACAGAACCCTGAGATCACGGATTCCACAACAGCTTTCAAAATCCTGAACAATACTTAGAGCTTCCACTTACCTTAGTAACTCATTGATTTGAAACTGGTGTTTCTGGATACTTGCAAAATTGGGTTAATGACCACAAGACACCTTTTTTGCATAGTTTCCTTTTTCCTGACCAGTTGCTTATTTAAGCCTTTGAGTTTTTCAGCTGGCTGTGTTGGTAGTTATGGCTCAAGTCATGCAATGAAGAGTTTACGCATCAGTAACTTGAAAATGCTTTGCCTTTTCTGTCCCTAGGTTTCTCTCGTGGTAAAACCAACAATAGTTATGTGGAAGATGTTCTTGACGCTCCTGACTCAAACTCTGTTATTGCTCCAAGACAAGTGATTTTTCAGCACATTGAACTGTCATTTCAGTGTTTTAACTGTGGTTTTGTTCTTTTTTAATCTCCTTAACAGAATGGTTTTTTATCTGCTCTACCTTATTTTGGCTGCTGGTTATGTATAATTCTGTCTGGGCAAATTGCTGATTATTTACGGGAAAAACAGAAGTTGTCCACTGTTTGTGTTCGCAAATGTTTTACCCTAATAGGTAAGTGCGAGTACTGTCTCTTCAAACGTACCATGGGGCCAGTCTGGGGAAAAATTAAAGCTTTGGGAGAGACGTGTGACAATTTGTTGTGAGATGAGGCAGGGTTCTGCATGGCTTGAGAGGAGCCACTCTTCAACAGTATTAATTGTGTCCACTTCATTAATTGGAAGTAGAACTAAAACAAGCAGGGTGTTTTTTCATTCTGCATTGCAATCCCCACTTCTGAAATTGGGGAATGTACTACTTTTGTTTCCTGCTGAGAATCGTTGAACAAGTGCTGTGCTGCTGCACTTAATATTTGTCATTAAGAAGGCAAGAGAGAATTCATCTTGATGAATTTTCATGAAATTTCGTGAAATATAACTTCAGTATTGCAATATACTAAGCACTATAGCGGTATAGTAAAAGGTAGTATATCTGCAGAGTTTGCATTCCACAGCTTTGTGTAGGAACATCTTTTTTCCTTTTTTTCTGTCCTGGTATATTCCAGAATTGACACATTGACAACATTCCTTGGAAAGAGCTTTAACAAGTATTAAACTTTTGAAGACTCTTCTAGACCACAGGTTGAAATGGAGTTTGTAGACCTGATTATTTCTGGAAAAGATTGTACCTGGCTTCTGTTGGTCCATAGAACTTATGATTTATTGTTTTTGTCAGTACTTAATTATTTCAAATATCATGTTTCTTTGCCCTTTTAAGGTTTAGGTAATGTCAGCTGGAGCCAAAGTGAGAATACAAAAGAGGTGTAAACTGTCCCTTGAATTGAAGTAGTAATTAAATTTCAAATGAGAACAACTTTTTGTCTACACGTTCACATGTATTGTCCCTAGCTGCTACCAAGCTGTTTAGATGCTTGTTATTTTAGCAAACTGGCCTCATACATCAAACATAGCCATTTTTGCTAACAGCTTATAAATACTGTTTATTTCACTTTACTTCAATGGAATTATGAATGGCAGAGACAGGTGGAATATTCAGTGAGTGCATTCTTTGGTTTTTCAGAAGAAAGATTAATTGTAAGAGATGCTTGACAAAATTAAAGGAGTTAGACTAGAATAAATAATAAGTAAAGACTGAGATGAATTAAAGATTGAGGTGTGTATTCAAGTGGGCAGGACAATGATGAAATTTACTGCGCTGCTTAGAAACACTGCCTGCAGCCTCTGAAGTTTTTACAGTTGTCTTTTGAGGGTGAGCAAGAAAAAAAAAAGCAACATAAATACTGTATCTCTTTTAAATGACTAAAAAGAGATCTGCAGAAGTCAGTGTTGGCTCCTGAAACCTGGAGATTTAAATGGGAATAACTTCTTTGCAGTGCATTGTTCACCTATTGGTCTCAGTGCAGCTTCTGTTACTTGTATAATCATAAATACAATGAACTTGTGAAGTCACTTTCAGTGGTACCATTGGCTTTCAGGTGAAGCTTGTTCTTTTCAGGTAGAGTAGGATTTTTCTAGTCTGTCCAACCTTTCCTGAGACAGCCACAGGTTTGCAAAACATCTGCTCTTCCTTGCTGGCCTACTGTAACGCACATAGTGAAGTGCTGGATTCTGTACACTAGGTGGTGTCGGAGGTTGTATGCATACATATCTCAGAGCCTCGTAATGTCTCTCTGGTTAAAAGTCCCCTGATTCTAAAATTTCTGTTTTGAAGGAATGATTGGACCTGCAGTGTTCTTAGTAGCAGCTGGATTCATAGGATGCAACTACGCGCTGGCTGTTGCATTTGTGACCATATCAACAACACTAGGAGGATTCTGTACGTCTGGTTACAGCATCAACCATCTGGACATAGCACCTTCGTAAGTATTGCTGAAGCAATTGTTAATGTATGACCACTTCTATTGTATTCCTGGAGTGCCTGGGAGCTTTAGCTATTGTATTGGCCATGGTGCTGTACAGACCTGGAATGTAAACAATGACAATGACTCAGGTTTACAGTTTTAAACGCTATTTGCAAAAAGTGCAAGTTTGGTAGAGAATATGATATGAACAATAACTTAGCTCTGTAATTCAGGCTTTTTTTTTTTTGTTTGTTTGAAAAGCATATTCTATATACTAGTATCAAAATTATATTTGGAGTAGATGACCTGTTATCACTAGATGATAAATCTTGCATATGATTAATCCAAACTACTCTTAAATGACTTTTAAAAATAGAAAGTTAGACTACAGTTTGTATTTTCTGCCATGTTACAAATTCAGAATCTGACAGATCCATCAATTTCCTGAGAAGCATGAATACACATAGATTCTTTTGAACCTTTAAATAAGCATGCATTCTTTGCGCTGGTAACAGTCAAGTACTTTGCTCTGTTGTTAATTTACCTATTTGCAGTAGCACTTAACATATGAGCAGGGTCAAATGACTTTATGACCAAAGAAAAGAGTGCTTATATACTAACGTGTAAGATGAAAAGAGTTTATCTGTGAGTGGAGAGGAAAAAATACTTTGTAGAGATGTTACCTAGGAAAAAATCCTTAATATCTGGGCAAAGCTGAAGGTGGCATCCAGGCTTTGGTGATTGAAAGGATGGTGGTCAGGTCTACAATGATGAACAAGATTTGACTTAAGAGAAGGATATGAAGTAGTGGGACTCAAGTTAAGCTTGACAAATTAGATTAGGTAGCAAGCAAGATAGAAGACACCAGTGTCTAACTATAAGCAGCGTATACTCTGAACTGAACAAGAAAGTAAGAAGAATAGCACCTGTGCTGCGCTTTGTTTAATATCAAGTAGAATTATGAATGTAGAAGGTCTAGTTAAAGCTCTGCACCTGGAGGATTATGGGGCCATTATGCAACTTCTGTTTCACGCTTACCTTTGCAGAGCTGCAGAAGTTGCTTTTCTAAAAATGTAAAACATTGGCTAAGAGCTACTTATTTTATGTCTGCGTGTTTAAAAACGCAAAACACAATCATTAACATCGAGACATCATTTCTGTAAACTCATTAATGGCAGAACTTGGATGCACAGTTTTGATTTGCTTCCTTGTCACTGTGCATCGCAAATTAGTCTTTGCGGCTAGAGAGGGAGACTGGCATCCATTCCTAAGCCCTCTACCTGATAGCTGTAGTAGTTGGAGAGCATGTAATGGCTGAGGCAGGGCGTTACAGGAGAAAATAAGGGTCACATTTAAGGTAGCTGAACACTGCTCTCGGGAATTCATTCTTTTCATTGCTCTGTCAGAGTTTACATGTGGTAAGTCAGTTGGATCAGGCTCTTGTGTCTGTGAGGGCTGTTTTCATATCCTATAACTTCAAGAAGCGCCCATCCCTCTTCATAACTAAAGAATTCTTAAGAGAGCAGGTTCCTGAAGTGTAATATGTAATGGGGGTCTGCAGCAGCTTGAGCCCAATCTTAAACATATCAATTGGGAAGCTAATGTTGGATCCAGTGACATTAACTGAGGCCTCGCTCATTTATTACTTGTTTTCTGGGTATGTCTCTTCAAGTTCTGAAGTGTAGTTTGCAAAAATGGAAGTACTGAGTGTTAACCAAAGTCAGTGGGAGCTGTGCTTTGAACATAATGTTCATAAATGTTCTTAAAGTGGGATCCTGAGGATCTCAAGTCAGTCATTCTGTAGGTGCATACATTCTTGGCCCGTGTTTTCAGTCCCAGTCTGTAGGATGGCTATCACATTGTGACATCCATCTCTCACGAGTGTTGTGAAAATAAACTAGTTTTACGAAGAACTCTACTGGAAAGCTTTTGGGATGATTTAGATGTTGAAAAATGCAACAAGAAAAAATCATGACATGGTGTGCATATTAGCAGACATAGTTAGATCCACCACGTGGAGTGCTGCAGTATCGCTCGACTCCCTCTCTGTTCTTTCTATCCTTGACAGTCATGTTTATTCCTTTTGTGTTTAAACCAGGCAGGTTTTTCAGCCCTTCTTTCCTCTCAGATAGTCCAAAGGGAGCGGAGTGGTTATGAGTCTAGGAGAGACTGGTGTCTCACTCATAGTTCAGGAACTTGGACCTGATGTGGGCAATAGCAATGAATGTCTGCATTTGCAGTAAAGCTTTACTGGACAGGAGGAACACAGTCAGGGTAGAGGCTGTTTTACTGAAATCAGTGAATCTCTATTCAACACATGCATGCTTTAATTCAAGGAAAACATGTCTAAATGGAGACAGAGAAGGAAAAGAGCATCTCCTTGTAACAAAGGTCATAGGGAAAAAAGAAGTCTTCAAATACAGAAATACCAGGAAGTTTAAGATGAAAGGAAAAAGAAGTCCTTTTTCCCCCTACTTAACTTTTTGTAGGTGTCTGAACTTTCTTGGCTGAAATGGCCATGGCAGACATTCACAATTTAAGGGATAAACTTTGCATAACTGTAAAAATCTCAAAACAAGTTCTGCATGAAAGCGTGGAGGAGACCTCTGTTAAGAGTTTGCCTTCTTGATTTATTTATTTTTCCTTAAAACATGTTAGAATAACCAGAAGTGATTCAAAGCAATTTCAAAATGCACTTACGTCTCTATTTGCATTGGTTAAAAGTAAGCTGACTAGAATAGCAAAGGGTCCATTGTTGCTACTAAAACTTGCATTATACCAAAGAGATAATGATTACATTCTCAGGAAAAAAACATGAATGAAAATACTGATGCTGGAAGAAAAACAGTATTTGCTCTGTGTGTTTGGTTTCTAACACACATTTATTAGGCCATCAGTGCATTGAGTTGCTGGAGGAGGGAAAGGGGGCATTGTTCTTGTGGGGAAAAATGTTTTCTATTCTAGTTGTCTAAACCTACATCAATACATTGCCCTGTTTATAATTTTTATTATCTCTGTCACCATGAGCCCTTATAGTATTCCACATAATGAACACCTCACATCTTTTTTTTATTTTTTAATCAATTTTTTTACAACTTAACCACTCTTCAAGACAATTTGTATTTGCTTATCCCCACTATGCCATGAGAATTCGACCAATAACTTACTATTAGTCTTGCTCTATAGATGTGTCTCTTTCTTTCCCATTTCATATGGGAGTCTCCGCTGCGCTGAGGGAGTGGCATAGCAGTTATCTGCATCAAACAGCAAGTGCTATCAAGAATGCAACCCATGTCAGGAACAGCAGGCAGAAACAGAGGCATTTAGCCAGTAATTAATGGCCAAAGATCTATGTGACCAGAAACTATTAAATTGTGTTTAAAGTCTGTATTAGCAATATTGTAGTGCTTAAGCATGTTGAAGACAAAATGCATTTGATTCTACTTGAGGGCTTTAAATGGAAAGGCTTTTGAAGGAAGTTTTTATACTTTCACATCAGCTTTATAAAGGCATATTAATTCTTAAACACTCTAATGGAGAAACATGTTACATGCTTGTTCATGTAAGAAATAAGAATCATTCTAATTACAGCAGTGGAGCTCAATCTAAAATACATTACCATGCTCTAAACTCACATGTATTGTTGACTTTAAAGAGACAATTGACTCTTGTCAGGGGAAAAAAAAAAAAAAAAAAACACGTTTTCTGATGTTATTGGACTGGGTACACATCATAACCTTTTATAACTATGTATGGTTGAATTCTCGTGTTTTGGTAAATAGAATGTCAAAGCTATGTCCCACTCTCTAGAGATGAAATTATATTTCTGCTATGTGGTCATTTGGTCATTATTAAATCAATGAGGACACCATTTCACTCTGTTAAACAGCCCAAACCAGTAACTGGGAGATATCCCAATTTGCCAGTAGTAACTACAACTGATACTGGTATTCCGTATGATTCCTCAGCCAGCAAGCCCCCCTTGAAGATCTGAACCACAGGGATCTATACTCTGGCGGTTGGAAGGTCGAGCTCAGACATAAAATGTCTAGCTCTTCTTTCCTTTGAGTCTCTCTCACAAGTCTGTGCTTGTGCTACAGTTTCAAACGTGATTTTTTGGTATTGCAACACTTCTGTGAGATGTCTAATTGCACAGAGAAGAAGTGCTGAGACTCAGCTATTAAGCAAGTTACCAGTTTTTCCCAGCGAGTTTTTATGGCCGCTGGTGCATATGCATGCGCGTGCGTGATAAAGCAACGTGTGCATGCAGCAGGAAGCCTCGGAACAGAGCTGCAAGAATGGCAACCTGTAAAACGGGTTGAGGCAGACCCATTTCCCATTGGCCTTGACCCATAGAAAGCTGAAGGGAAGAACTGCTGCAGAGCTCTGCAAACTCCTTTGGAGTATCACTCCCTAGTGTAGTGGAAATATCCATCCAGATGAGTGATAATTGCCTTTTTGGCAATGACACCTGCACCATCTCTTACTGTTGCCAAACAGCACTGTCATACTCCTTGTTGTCTTTCCACTTCGAGGCATGCAATGTTTCTTTTTTAACTTTTTCAATGGATCCATTCCAGACAGTTTGGTTGTGGCTTAGCAAAGGGGATGTGGTTTTGGATTATGGATTCTAAGCAAAGCCGTGAGTAATTTAACTTAAATTCTGTATCTGGCCTCTAGAGAGTGATGGCATATGGAATGAATCGCCAACGAGGTGTTATTAGAATAATAAGCTATTCCCACCTGAATATTTGTGTTTTAATTTGTCTGTGTGATCAAGATGAGGCCTGTGTGATCTGATTAGGCAAAATTGTTTCCGTGACTGATAAACAGGATAAGTTAATAAGCCTTGATAATAATTTCTCTTACAGGTATGCTGGGATTCTTCTTGGGATCACAAATTCTTTTGCTACTATCCCAGGAATGGTGGGGCCAGTTATTGCCAAGAGCCTTACTCATAATGTAAGTCCATTTACTTTTTTTTTCAGTTACTATATTTTTATCTCCATTGAATGTCAATTCTGTCTTCTGAAGTCTGCAGTCATTAAACAGAATTTGGAATATACATGCAAGTTGTACTGTTCTGTTGCTGTGAACAGCTTAATTCCTAACCTTGATCACAAAAATAAAGATACAGCCAAAGACCTGTGTGGGGCTTTAAAATTTAGTGATTCAGCCCTTATATTC
The DNA here is from genome assembly GCF_040182565.1 of Anser cygnoides. Classification (NCBI taxonomy): domain Eukaryota; kingdom Metazoa; phylum Chordata; class Aves; order Anseriformes; family Anatidae; genus Anser; species Anser cygnoides. The sequence goes on from NC_089875.1 coordinate 90,215,136, forward strand.
TCTTGGAATAAAATGTACATTTGTATGACTTGTTAGGATTCATAGTAGGTTAAAACCAACCAGACAAGACAGTTGTGGTATTATTGTAGCAAAGTAAGACAAGCTCTTACTTGTTTTCTAAAATTGGTCTCATATGAGGTTCTGAGCTGTAAGGTCAGCATTTATCAGATGAACCAGAAACTAGATTCAAATGTGCAGTTTTTATAATGCACCCCTTTGTATGGACATTGCATGATCCGGATGTTCCAAGCAGCGTTATTCTTGCACCTAAATTGGACAGTGTTGGATCTGACCTCCAAGATGGCTTAGTCAGACAAAGGGTGATTTGAAGCAGAAAAAGGGAGAGAGAAGTTGATTACTTTTTTTAAATCAACAATATGAATTATTCTAAAATCATTTAAGAAAAGAAGGTGTGCAGAGTAAGTTCATTGATGCAACTGAACTTTTGGAATTGGTAATCACTCCAATCATTTCCTTAAAAATAATAAAAATATGAGTTAATGCATGAATGCATAAATTAGGTTCTTCCAAACTCTTAACAAGTGGTGTAGATTTTTTTATTATTATTATTTTGGTAGGTTGGGGTTTTTGGGGGATGGATTGGTTTTGTTTTTTTCCCCTCATCCTAATGTACTGTCCTGGTAGTTTGTTCTGTAGTGTCATTTACAGGTTTGGTACAGTACACATCTGTAATTTAAAAATAAAAAAAAATAAAAAGTGTCCTTAAGACATCTATATGCATTTCTTCTTTATTAAAAAGAACAGATGCAGTTCTGTGCTACCTGGTTTGGGTATAACTAACATATGTCTAAAAAACTTACAGTACTAGAAGAGAAGCATTGTAGTCATAAAGAAAAACTTACTGCTTAGCTTAGAGGACTTCAGCTCTTGGATGATCTGACCAGAAAGCAAGGTAGCGTTTCCCCTTATGGTAATGTTCTCGGTGAGTTTGCATAGCCTTCACTTCACGCAAAGATGGCTTTAGATACGAAGGCTGCGCATCTCAGATGATAAACTGATCCAGATAGTCCTATCAGAATTAGACTATGTAAGTTGTATTGTTAAACTGCAGTTGACTAAACTGATAATTTGTTCTTTATGTTTGTAATGCTTTTATGTTGCTATGAAGTCAAGATGCATGGCATTTAAATAGGCATGTGCCACAGCATCTGCTTTAAAAATACTTTTTTTTCTGGAGTGTGGAGCTGTAAATTGACTGCATCTTTTCTTTTTTTCTTTTTTTCCCCCATTTGACAGAACACTGTGGGAGAATGGCAGACAGTTTTCTATATTGCTGCTTCCATTAATCTATTTGGAGCAATTTTCTTTGCATTATTTGCAAGTGGAGAAGTTCAGGACTGGGCAGTCAGTGGTTATCACTTGCATCGAAACTGAAGGAGACGTTGAAAATACCAAAGCTGTGCTGAATCCCAATGTGCTAGAATTATGTGACCAGAAAAGTGCCTTCCCTACTGATGCCTAGGAACCTTCAGAGCCTTTCAGTTAAAATATTTTATCTGTGTATCTTTTGTACTGAAAATCATTTGACATTATGTGTGTGCTATTTCCTAACAAGAAACTACTTGGATTAAATAGAATAGATTCATGCTAGAACTTGATATCAAATATAAGATCAGAGACAGCGTTTTAAATCAGTGTGCTAGGATCCATTTCCTTCCAGTTTTTAATTAATATTTTCTGAATTAATGTGTAGGCAGATGTTTGCTGATACTGAAATGAGAGGAAAAAGCAAAGTGATTATGTAGCACTGTGAGGAGGAATGGCATGCAAAGAATTGTACACAAAAAAAGCGGTGTTTTGATTTCCATGATGAGATTGATAGTTTTTCGCTCTTTAAAAAGCTAAAAGATTTCTAGTTTTCTACAATCTTTTATAAAGCTTTTATTTTGTCAGTGTTTTAATTGATGTCTAAGAAATGCACACTTGATTTTACTCTATTTTACGCACAAGTTTTCAAATAGAAACATTCCCTGTTTCAAGAATACAGCTTCACAATTGATACAAAGCAATGAGGAAGTGAAATACGCAGTTGTGACTGACAGAATAAGCCACGTGTTACTGTTCTCTGTAGTGCAGGTTTTTTTAAATAGGCCTTATTTTTATTCAGCTGTGCAAAGAAGAAGCAGTGCAACTCTGGTTTAAATCTAGGCAGTGTACAAGAATGAACTAGAAATAGAGTATCTGCATGTTTACGTGAAAATAACTTTCAATTTGGCGGTTCGTTTTTGTCTGTTAAAATCAATGCAGTGGAATTATTTCCTCTTTCACATAGATATATTTGTCAGCTTGTCAGTGTAAATGCAATAAAATAAGGCCATTGTAGGGAATAAATGAGGAAAATCAGTTCTCCGGTAGCCTTGTTAGTCAGATAAAAGTAGAATAAAAAGAACTAGTGCAATATCCTGATGCTATTAATCTCCTGTCAGCATAGAATTTGACACTCAAGAGCATCCTTTGCACGACAGGCAATTAAATGCCACACACTAAGATTAAATTAAGTGTATGAAAACAGTGGCTTAGTTAAGAACAAATGGCTGAGTAATCTTGTAGTCACAAAGCAAAGGAAAATTCCTGTGCCAAAGATTCCTGGATTGGAGCAATTAGGTAAAAAAATAAATAAAAAATAAAAATCACTGGGCTCTGGGTTTTTCATTTACCACCAATGCAAAAGAAAAGCCCAGTACTAACACTGCTCCAGTGGAGCCTACCTTCCTTCATTTCTAGGAAATGGCATCTGCCTCCTCTTTTTAGCTTTAGCCATTTGGTTTTGACCTTCCTTGAAGTGTCATGTTCTCTGATGGTGGAACTGTGTTTAAATCTGTGTTTGTCTGCAGCATTTCCACAATAAACAGTGTGAAGTTCAGATGGAAATAGTTCAGTGAGAGTATGTTAAGGCTATATTGTATCTTTATTGTTTCCGCAATAAATGGAACGAGTATTTATTTACCTGTGCATCTGTTGTTGAAAATAACCATCTCCCTGAAGTTAGAATACCATCTTCAAATTAAAGTATGCTGAACAAGATTGGTGGCTGGAGTAAGGAATGGTTAATGTTTTCCTGAAAAATTACCTGCTTCAGGAGTTTCTTGTCTAACTCTACAGGTGAGTACTATCTTCCGTCTGACACTATATTAAAAGTAGTAATTTTGATTTCTGTCCACAGAAGTTTATACTTTCTCAGTAACCTTGATTTTAAAATTATAATAACAACAAAAACAAAACTAAATAAGCAAAACATTTTGGGGTATAGATTAATTTATGCTGGCAAAATATTTTCTGCTAATCCTTTTGGATGGGCTTTCTGAACTGCGAAGTGCATACTGCTGGCTCATGTCGAATGTTTCGTCCACCAGTACTCCTAAGCCTTTCTCTGTAGGGCTGCTGATACTGTTTCTATTGTATTGTTATGTTACTGTTTGCACAGCCCTCTTGTTCAGTGTCACCTCTGTTCAGAAATGTTTCCCATGTTCTGTATTTTCAAAAGTACTGATGTTTTGAGTGCCTACATTCTCAGTTCACCTCTTGTGACACAGGATCTTGATTAAAACTAGGCAGTTTCTTGTGGTGGCTGTTTTTTCCTGAAAAGAACATCCATGATTATTTTTTGCTGCATTTTTTTAACAGATGTACCGAAGTAAGGAGGTGTGCTCTCCATTCCATCGAGAAAACTCTTATTAGGATGCCTTCCTGGAATGAGGGAAGTCGTTTCAATAAACAGATACCGTCCATTTCAAAGCAGGAGTTGAATCACTGCTTTGGGAGCAAGTTTAAGTGTTTCCAGGTACTTTTAAGTGCGTTCTCCTCAATGTCTCCTCCTGACACGGTTCTGCTTAAGTGTTTCTTGGAGCATTTGGTGCAAAGTTCTACCAACATTAGTACCAGAGATGAAATAACGCTTAGCAGAATATCCTACAGCATGCGATAAAAGTATTGACCTGTGATCTTAACCATGCTCTTTTACAGTCTGGAAAAGTGCCTTCATCAATCTTTTGAAAAGACGAAAGGCCACAAAGTAATTGGTAGTTTGTTTCTTTTTTTTCAATTCCCCGTTTCTTTGTTCTAAGGTACCAACTGTTAGTCATGCCTCTTAAAGTCTGAAGTATTTGCCACCCAAAAAATTAGTTAATTCATGTAGGCTTTTTAAGTGCTAAACTAGTGAAGGTTTATGTAACTTTTCATACTGTATAGGTATCTGTGCATGGTGCTTCCCCAGCTACGTGTTCCTCTGTAACTGATCACAGCTGTATTTGCTGTGTGAAAGGGTCCTCTTAGTTAATAGTTAATAATCCCGGCAGTTGAATTCTCCTGTGTTGTATCTTTTTCTGGCTTCTTTTCTCAATCACTTATTTATTTGCCAATTTATTCTCTTTACTTTCTAAGAATGTTTGATTCCATGATAAATGAACTAACCTCTGAGTCTAACAGGTCTAATGATTTTAACATTTGCCAGGAAGGGAAGCTGTAGGTGAGGAAGTCTACACATTGCGAAGGTAAGTGAGGGGGAGTTTGTATGGAAGGCCATTGTCTTCTGTTAGGTCACTTGTACTTTCTGGGAAAGACAGATATGCTTTTAAGCTTCAAGACTTATGTTGTACGTTGTGAGCACAACCATCACAACTAACCATGCTATTGTGTTTGGAAAGCTGTTATAGTGAGGAGTACCTTCAGAGGGTCTCCCATTTCTCCTGTGTACCTGTGCCTCAAGAAACCCAATGCCTGGTTTTAGTCATGTGATGTAAGAGCAAGAAAATCAGTCAAAATAAGTAAGTCAAAATGATTCTAATAGTTGTTAGCTGGCCAAATCATATTTTGAGACCTGCCAGTAAAGATGATATTGGTACAAGGGCACTGGCCCAAATTACACTGAAGAAGATATGTCTGACTTAAAGCGAAGTAAAGGATGTAATTTGACATGAACGATTTGGTACTGATGTATTTTGCTACTACTGTGCCCACTGAAAAGAAACCACCACACTAGCAGTATTATATACCAACAGTGAAGTAGATAATCCTGAAGATATAAAGAGGATCTTGTGGGAATAAGTACTTAAAGAGTAGTTGGTTAGCCTCATGTCAGTCTCTTTTCTGTAAAGAAATATAATGATCCATTTATTTAAAAATGAATTTGTTTAATCCAAATCAGAGCATGCTAAAGTCAAATCCAAGTTTTACAGATTTGTTTACTTCATGCTTCATTTGTATAACAGTTATTAATATTTATGCAGTTGTGTATTTAATAATTCTGAAAAATAGCCTAAGAAAGGATTCATTTATTTCTGCTTTACGTGATGGTGTACATAGTCTGTTGCAGAAGTAATTCTTGCCATGTTTAATGTGAGAGTAAAACAATGACTTATGTTTATTTGAATTTCTTGCCCTGCACCCTGCAGAGTTGCATGTAGCCGCAGTAACTGGTTTAGTTCAGGGTGTTAGTTATTAACATTTTGTACGATTCACATAGCCAGAAAAGGAACTGCAAGAAGACACCAGCAATTATTTAAATCCTAGTGGCATAGCAAATGGGGGTGGGGGTGGGAGACACAAAGACATACCAGAGGATTAAAAAAAATGCTGGCTGGAGTGAGGAAACTGGAGACCCTCCCAATTAAATCACTGTTGCAACCTTTCCTTTACCCTGCAGCGTAAAATTCTCCCTCTGCTGCCATAATGGTGGTTGGTCATACATTTTAAACTAAAACTATTTATACATGAATTAACTCCTCAACACAGAAATGAATTTTATCAGTTTTCAATTGTGTAAAACTATTGATCTGATTTAATCTTGGTAATCTTTGACAAGCTCAAACAAACATCTGGCCAATATAGTTTTCAAGAGTCATAACTCAATCAAGTGAAAATTGTGTTTCTTTGGGGAAAAAAAAAAGTTATTTCCACATAAAATTTAACAGTTTGGCTATATTGGTTAAGCAAGACTGTCCTGAAAGAGTTGGTTATATTTTTGAGAAGTAATTTTCCTTAACCTTTTAAAGTTCTAAAATAAAACTGCTGATCTGATTTTTGTTGCTTCTCAGTAGCATGCTTAATAAAATTATCTGTTGGCTGAGTTCAGGCCTGGATCTGACTCAAAACTTGAAAACTCAGCAAAGTGATTAAAAAGAAGATTCAGGCACTGATAGGCATTTTCAACTGAATGCAGGTTGACTTCAGAATAATGGTAATTTTCTGTTACTGCAACGTAATCTGTTCCTGGTTACAAAACATTGCAAGAGAAGGTGCTTGGGAGTTCCCCAAGGCATAGCAGTAGACATAAATGTAGCTTATTAAGCCAAAATTTTGTTGGTCTTCTCCTCCCATTAAAAGATAGCAATTTGCTATATAGAGTAGAGCTGTGTGAAGAGAGATAATAGCTTTTCATAAAGCATTCTAAAACTTGGAAGAAAATTTCATAAAAGGATGTTTTTATTATTTGTTTTGTGGCATACAGAAGTTTCTTCAGAACAGAAAAAAATATATTATGATCTGTTCTTTTCCTAAATTAAATTCAAATGTAGAAAATATATTCTTCTCAGCCAGACTTGGATAATGTCATGTTTTCTGGTGGAAAACGTGGTTCTGTTGATGTTTCTCTGACCGCTTCTTCTGCTGATCCATTCCATCAGTAAGTGACTAATCGCTTTCTGAATCATTTTACTAACTCAGAAAACAGAGACAGAGATTTTTGCCAAAGCCCCATCGTTCTCCCACTGCTTTTTGCCTGGCCATCTGGGCTTCAGGGAGAACAAGAAGTGACAAGTGCACTCTGTGTCTACAAGTTTAAACACTCTACTGATGGGGGGAAAAAAAAGACCTTTCCATGTATCTAAAAAAGGAAATTAAACAAGAGTCCTGCAACAACTGATAATCTGTTAGCATTTTAGGAAAAACACAAGATCCCAAAAATTGCAGGTAGCTTTTGTGGCAGTATAAAGAGAATAATTGCTATGGCCATCTTTAAAAGGAAACTGAAATGGAGCAAATTTTGCAGCTGAACTCAAGACCTAATTCTGCCAGTCCCACTGAGCGGTAAGTAGCTCTAATGGCATTATTTAAGCAAAACCACTTCAACTGACTTTTTGAATGAAAAGTGGGGGTGAGGGGAAGGAGGGCATTTCCTTTAGTAACACCAAAAAAAGTCTCGTCTTCTGAGCAATCTTAAAATTGAACTGTATGAAAGTAAAAAACATCACCATGTGAAATTTAGTTTTGATTTGACTAACTTATGGTGCTTTCAAATTTGCATGCTATGCATGGTCAGCACGTCTTGCATGCTTGTTTTGTTGAGCTGGGAAGTACATAATAACTTGAAGGAGAAGTTGATTTTTACTATCCGGTAGAAAGGAAGCAGTGTTACTCTACGTAGATAGGATGGAAACTAAGGCTGATAGCTGTTGTGAAGGAATTAATTATTTACCACAGCCTGATTTGCCCTTGAGTCCATCTCAGCCATTACCTTCATCATCACTGGCATTCATTTTGTGCAGTTAAGATCTGCTTCTGCAGCCAGCTGGCCTCACTGGAGGTGTGAGACTGAAGCTGATGATTTTTAACTATCTGTAACTGGTTCCATGGTAAGCTGAAGTATCATTCATTGGGAATGGTTATGGAAAGGCCTAATTGCTTGTCTTGAGTGTTTTTTTTATGAGTGCAGTCTCTTTTTTCTTTCAGATTCATAGATGTGCATAATTTGGAGTCTGTTTCCCATGCAGTTACTTATGTTAATATTTTCTGCTATGAAAATAGCTTTGCTCAAGCTTAAAGGCCCTTGTGTGAAGAGAATGAGAAACCAGGCTATTTGAATTGTCAATATATAGCTGACAGTTGCTAGGCATCTCTGCATGGTGTTGAAAGGAGAGAGAAGAGGCAAATATGAGATGTTAATAGCAGTAGAGAAGGATCAGATTGTAGAAGAATATCCGCACAGGGATAGTGATGTTAATCTAATATCTCTGCGTGTAGTCATGTCGATGCTGATGGATCTTTAGGCATCTATTGAGCACTAAGCATCTGCTCAAGTATTTTGCTGTAGTGTGACCTAACGCCAAATCTGTGAAGGAGATGGCTTGGGGCAAAGCTGTGGTGTCATATAACTGGTGAAACACGTGTTTCCAGCAACAGGACCTGTGGCTCTCCATCCTGGGCTGAAGCTCTCTGTCCCCTGGGAGATGTTTTGGTCTGAATTCCTGTGGGCAGAGGGTGGGTGTCAGCCTGGTCCCACCTTCTATCACAGAAAGAGAAAAAGAATAAAAATCATGCTTACTCCCTTGTTTTAAGAGAAAATGGTCAGCTTTTTGTGGCCTGCCCACCTCGTCTGTCCTCTGTCATTCTCAAAAGCTGAGAACAAGGACTGTGCAATGACTGTGAGGCCATGAAAGGCTTAGGCAGAAAACAGCTACCAAGCAGCTGCGTATCCACGGTCTATGTGGTTGCCTGGGTGCAGCCAGTGCCAGAATGAGGAACGAGAGGGTTTTAATGTGAAAAATGGACCTGCGTGGGCAGACCTGTCTCTAGAGCCGGGCAGCAGCTGAAGTTTTGACTACTCTAGTCAAAGGGTGTGCAGAACATGTTCACTCAAGCTTAGATGTGATAGATATCTATAACTTTGCATACGTTCTCTGGATTCAAAGTATCCCCTTTTTATGGAAAAGGAGCTACTCTGTGAAAATCAATCCACAGCCGTCTTGCTCAATCAATCCAAAGAACACACTAAACTCACGAGCCACAGGAGCTGTGGTTTCTACCCTAGCTCTCCTCTTAACAGGGTGCTAACATCAAAGGTTACTTTTGACCATCGAGATGCCAATGAGTGGTCAAAACGCAAGCAACCACTTTGAATTGCTGAAATTGAATTGCAAGTAGCAGCTGGCTTCACTTCTAACTGAGGATCCAATGTTAAAAAAAAAAGGGGGGGGGGGGGACCCAGACCAAACAAAATTCCAAACTAAATCCATCTGTCTGCGTCTGCTCAACGAAAGCTAAATGCTAAGCGTGGCTCTTTGAAGCTTAGATGAATGTTTCACTGTTCAGAGAACGTGCGGCCTGTACAAACACACTTGTACGAGGGCGGATGTCTTCCTACAGGAGGGAAAAAATAAACCTCTCTCTGCAGGTTTCGTCTTCCTCCTTGGTGCCTGTTTTAATTCTTCTGAGTCGGGAACTGGGAGCGCAGGCGGGTGGATAGCGAGCAGCTCTCGCCCCGTGGCGTTTCGGCTGAGTCATGAGGTACGGCCACGGGGCTTTGTCTCGGGGCACTGGGCAAGGAGGCCGATGTTTGCAGCACAAAAGCAGGGATTTGGAGTTTGTCACGGGGCAGCGCTGGCTGTGCCCGCTCCTGCGACAGCAGGAGGCCGCAGCCGGCCTCTGCCCTGGTGAGGCTGCCCCACAGCCAGCACCCATCCTATTAGCTGCCCCACAGGCAGCTCACATGCCTGGGAGAAGGCCCCAGGGGCAGAGCAGATAAAGCAGTCTTAAAAAAGTAGATAAGTCTTTTTCCCCTAGCACACAGACTGTGTAAGTGCTGATCGTTGAGGAGTCTCAAGATCAGTAAGCTGACAATTAGCCCGATCAATGAATACTGTTTATTTTCACTTTTCACAGAGCAAAAAGCGTCTTTCCTGCACTTGAATTTGATCTGAGAACTGCTCTCAAATTAAGAGGCCTCAGTCAGGCTGCAAAGGGTACTTTGGGGCACTTCACCCCCACACGGTGTGTTTGAAATCACTGCCTCCAGCTGTAATAGTGTCTGAGAGCCTTTGCTTGCAATGACAATGGCTTAGAGTTGAACCCTCACCCTTAATATCATCCTCAAAAGAAAGAGGTCCAAGGGTGGCTCTGCTCCTGTAGAGGAGGAGACCTACTTGACTCCTTTGGAGTGAAAAATGAACTGAAATAGGTTGGCAGAAACGTATCGGTTTATGCTATATTAACAGTGCATTAATAAAGTGTGAAGAGCTAGCGTTTGTGCATCCAGTGTTATCCATCCGAACAACTTCATGTGCTTCCCAGGTGTCTTGGCAAAATGGTGCCTCACTGTCTTATTTGGGTGTAACATCCCATGGGTACGAGGCAGCTAACTGAGGTGGGGGCTACTGGGGAGTGGGCACAAGTATGGAGAATAGCCTGCTCTTCACAACCCACATGCCATGCGGAGGGCTGTCTGCAGCCCCAGTGCTTCAGAGAGGTCAGCTTGTGACAGCTAGATTATCACTGATACATGCTTTCAGTCCTAGATAGAGAAAATCGTTCACCTCTGATCTTACTTTCCTTTGCCAGGCTGCGTATGCGTTTGGTTCCCTTTTGAGAAAGGCTCTTGCATCTGGAAACTCGGTAGCACAGGAGGGGAACCAAAAGCTAAGCACTGTGGTGCAGCGATGAGCAGTGGCGCTGGGAAGGGCTTCCCACCACGTGGTAAGGCTTTCTCCAGGAAAAGCCTTTTGCAAGTGCTTTGTCAGCTGTCTGCTTAAAGTCAGCCTCGTGTTTCGTATTTAAGTTAAAAATGACAGATTCGTTAAGGATGTCTGTATGATGCAGGCCTGGCTTTACAGTTAGGTGGCAAATTGGCACTTACATGCTGAGTTTCTAGTGTAGTCTAACTCTACTTAGTATTTGGGAAAAGAAGATAGTATCTAAACTCTTATTTTCTCTATAGTAGGTGAGTCCATCATGTGACTCTTCATAGTAATTAGATATTTGACATCCACACGTTGCAGCTATTCACTTTTACAATAAGATTCAACAAAGCATAAAACATGAGACAGGCAGATACAGGTACAATGACTTAAATTGTCTTGCTTAGCAAGGAGGAAGGAATTAAAAGACAGAAGTTTGTGTGTTGTATTGCTCATAGTAATTCCCAGTGTAGGAGTTTTTGTGGGTATCTGACTTGTAGAGCCAAGTGATGAATTTATTCTGGTTAACTTTATTTTGGGTGACTAAGCTTTCTGTCATTTTATTCCACCAAACCATGGAGGTGAAAAACTTACTGCACCTGTGGCTAGTGTTTACATTTACATTTGTATTTGATCTCACATGCACTGCAAACAGTGACTTCCCAATGATCAGGGCTGCACTCAGTGTTCTTTCTGCTGTCCGGTTGAAAAGGGCTTAGGATGGTTGCTTTGTGTAGGTGCATTAACTTCTTTTTTTTTTAACTTAGCACTTCTTGTTACACTCTGAACAAATGTTAACGCTGCAGTAGAAACTGTATATACATCACCTTCACCACAAAAGATGTTACGCTGATAAACATTTTGCTTGCATCTCCAGCTGCGGTGATATGAGGCCTGCTTTATAATTCACCCATTGGGAATTTTGTGTCTATTTCGAAGACTCTGACATGCCTATTGGAAGGTAACTGAGAACTGTATACTGAGGCTCTGAAGTACAGCGATGACAGATTGTAGGATTTTTGATATTTGTTTTTTTTAAACCTTGTGGGTACTTTTGTTCTGAGACCTGCCTAGCATGTCGTAAGAACGACAGTGTTATAAATCATGCCGTCCTACATAATCACCATGGTTTACCTTAATAACCCTTGTAAACCAGTTCCACCGTTGCTTGAATGGTAGCTGGAGTCTTTTCTATTCTGCTCAGAGTAGCAGGATAGAACCATCTCAAGCCACCCTATGCATACTTTAAGGTAAGATGCTGGCGATATGCTGTGCATTATGCTGGGTATCACTGGTAATCTCTGTCTGCAGTGAGAAACAGACTTGGTCTTTTTAGCAAAAAGGCTTGTGGTTTCTCTTTTCTTTTTCAGCCTGTACTTTCTGCATTTTTAAAAAAGGAGTGCTCTGGTCTCATTCACAAACGGGTAGCTTCGGGGAGATGTTCCTATGCCCTATAAATAGCAGGGGAAGCCCTGTGGTGAGCGCGACGTAGGCGTTGCCTGGCGTTCCAGGCGTGAGCTGCGTTCAGTTTCTCTGAGCCTACCCAGAGAGAAAGTGCCTGGGGTACTTTCATTGCTGCCATTTTGTCATCTCCAGTGACTCCGTCAGCAGCTATTTGGAAACGGTGCTGGTGACTGAAGTGATCGCTTCAAAGCCATGGCACATAACGCTGGGTTCATTGAGGCATTTCTGTGGTTGTTGCTTATTCAACGTACTAAAAGAATGAATTGAGTAGAAAATAAAGACAACGTAATCAGGTGTACTTGTTCCATATTGCCGTTAATAGATCAATGGGCGTACCTGGGTGTTGCCTCTTGCTGCTTGTATACGTTGAGCTGGTACTTGTTAAGTCCCAATCCCCATTAGCAGGCATTGTATATGTGCACAGCAAGAAAAGAGGAGGGGCAGAAAAAGAAAGTGTGTGTATGTGTGTATAAATTCCTGAATCGGAACTCAGAATTAAGAGACTACAAAAGCTGTGACAAGCTTAGGGTGCTGTTGAGGTGACTAAGATGGGCTGACCTTGCCTAGTCGTGTACACAGTAGAAAGTGAGTTTAACATTGTAAATCACAATCCTTCCCTTGTGCATATTGCCATTGACTTTTTTGCTGTGTAATGAATACCTAAGAATTAGCATTGGAGAAATAGACTTGCCGTGGGCAAATACTCAGAGACTTTTAAAGAGGTACACGTAGCTTCATAAAGTTTAAGCATGAAATACCAGTCTGGGCTTCTTAGGTCTGTCTGTAGCACGTGACACGGCCTTGTTCAGCTTTGATGGTTATAATGGCCACGTTGCTTAGCTGAGAGAATAATTCAGGGTACAATTTCACTTTGTAGCTAATCTGATGTAACTGAGCTTTGCCACCTAACCCCACGTCCTGTGGGTTGAGTCTGGGGTTGTGTGGCCTTGGAGTTAATTGGGTCAACCAGATAATTGGATAGCTTCAGTGCTCTCACACCCCTTTCAGCCATACAGTCGTTAGATCCAAAGCAGGAAATACTTGGATAGATTAGAGGAGGAAAGCAATTCTGCTGGCAGGTATTGACAGCTGCATAGGTTTAGCTTTTGACACGGAGTGACACCTTTCGACTCCCTGAACTCAGTTGTGTGCTCAAGAGAAGGGATTACAACTCATTTTGGAGTACACATTTTTTCCTGTCCTATTCTGGGGATTGTTAACGTAGTTCCAGCTGAGCCCAGGGAGGAATGATTAACAGCTACATCTTCATTGCCTCTTGCTGCAAAGGTCAAAGCAGAAGCGGTTGCATCAGTGCTGAATGTACTGCCGCTGGTGCAGGAAGCTGTCTGTACCCCTCCTCTATTGAACAGTTAGCTTCCCCTGCCCCGATTCCTGTCTGCCTCGCAGGAATGCCGTTACCATGAGCTGTTTCTAAAGAGGATCCCGGGAGGAAAGGAGAAAGCGTGTGAGCAAGAGTTTCTGCTTCCTCGGTTCGTGCGGGCGTGTACGTGTTGCTGGGTGGCATGACTCACCGTGCGGCCCGATGAAGTAAATGGGGATGTGCGAGCTCCCAAAGCCAGCACAAAGTATTTCCCTTAAATAGTGATTCTGCACTTTAATGACTCTGCAGAGCTAAATTTAGAGGCGGATCTAAGATGTGCTTTGTAAAAAGCAGCGTTTCTTTACGACTGCCGTTCCCCCACACGCACGCTGCCGAGCCACGATGCCTGCGTGCGCTCCTGCGAGTCTTGTGGCAGCGCTCGTACCTCTGCGTGGTGTGCACACAGAGAGGGCTTTTATGGTGACTGACAGCGTACGTACATAAAACAGCTGGGGGCTGATTTAATATCCTCTGCGCTGAATTGAAAACAGCGTACGGGATAAAAACCTCAGAGCGTGCTTTACACTTCGGGTTGCCTTAGGAATTGGATAAAATGTGGTGTGGAGGTTGCCCGTTCACTCAGATGGGCCTCTGAGGTCTGTCTGCTTTACTCTACAGGGATCCTGTGGTTCCTGTTCACGGTTTCAGCATTACATGCTGTCTCCTGCCGAGAGAAGAAAAGTTCCTGTTCCAGGCAGCAGAGGACAGTAACTCATGACTTGCTCATATGAATCAGTTTGCAGTTTTTTTTCTAACCTGTACTTTTTTTTTTTTTTTAACCTTTTATTCTGCCTTGTGGCACAGCCACATCCCTAAGCTAAAGGATCGGTCGCCTATAGTTTGTATTTCCGCCGCCTCTCCTCCCCTCTGTATCCTCTGCCTCTGTTCCCCAGGGCTGTGGCAGAGCCGGGCAGGGTGGCATGTCGGCCCTGGCTCCCTTCCTTCACAGATCTGGCCTCAGTGCTGACTCAGCACGCGTTCCACGTTTAAAGGGGACGAAGTCTACTTTATACAGCACGTGTGATACCGGCTTTTAACCCCTGAAACACCGTTCCTCTGTGGATTGCCTCACAAAACCACACCTGCTGTTTTTCACAAGAGTTGTTACGGAAAGGGACTACGAGGAGTACCAGCGCGTGTGGACTGACCTCCCACGTAACATCACTTCCCTGATAGTCCTTGTCAAGGTAGCGCTGCCCGTGGGAAAATCAAGCACACTGTTATTTTAGCATTCTTCTGGTTGTTGAGAAACCAAGCGTGTTTTCCAGCATTTCATTTTGATAAGAAACCAGTACTGGATGAATGCTTTATAACATGATGCTAGGAATCCATGCAGTTCCTAATGCTTCTAGCATAACCTGCTATATGTAGTGGCAGGAGGAGTTTGTGGTACAAAATTTCTTCTCCCTCTTTCATTTGTAGTCTAACTCCTCCTTGGTTAGAGTATAGGAGTGATTGTCCCATTTCCTTCCACACCTCTGTTACACACAGCTATCCTTCAGTTCTTCAATAAAATGTACTCGGTCATCTAGTGCAAAAGATGGAATTTACACTGTGAGGTGCACTATTAGTGGCTGAAGTATTCTTGAATTTCTATTCAGATGTGACTATTACCACTAATAAGATTGACCTCCAGCTAATATAAACATATTGAAGTCCTTGGGGAGATTTCCTTACCAAGCTAAACAAGGTGGGCAGGATTTATGGTATAAGAAATTCATTCATGATCGTTCAGCTCTTCTGTGTAATGTAAACCTGTGGAAATGAAGGCTTGAAGGGACTTTGAGATACCAGACCCATAAATCAGGAAGTATCAGTTATACTTGAACCATTCCTGATACGTATTGAGCTGCTTGTTAGAAGTAGGGGGGTTGGGAGGTTCCACCATCTGAGCACAGAATCCGTTCCAGTGCTTTTATTCTCCATCATTTTCCCTAAATATCTATTTTGCATCTTCAGGAGAAGCCCAGTTCCTGACTCCGTGCAAGAAGAACACTCCTTGTGCCTCTCTCTCTGCAACACCCTTTTTAAAGCTGCTATCCTCTCTTCCCACAATTGGAGGACTGTTGTAAGCTAAAAATTAATATCAAATATGCTTCATAGACCAATTAAAATTTTTGACTTCTGGATTGTGTCACATCTTGAGGGGTGACTCCTAAGCTGGACAAAGTATCCAAGCAGAAGCTTTCATCAGTGCTAAGTAGAATGGAAGGTTTATTTCATGTATCTTCCAACACTTCTGTTTATACACCTCAGTATGTTTGCTTTTTTCACAAGAGTATGGCAGTGTTGACTCATGTTCAGCTTGTGATCCACTCTAACCCTAGGCCGTTTTCTACAGGATTGCTGTTCAGCTGCTGTTTCTCCTGTGTTAGTGCAGTGAACTGCAAAACAACAAATATTAATCTTGATTTATTTCCTAATTATTGTAGACCATTTCTCCAGCTTGCTCATGTTACTCTGAATCCTGCTCTTGACCTCTGAAATGCTTAATCCCCCTCCCAGCATGCAATTTTAAATCACTTTTGTATGTATTTATAGCTGTATATCTGTATGGTGGAATAATGTCATTCCACACAAACAGATGTGGTACAACCTTCCACAGTGATGCTACCAATTACTTTGTGTGTGTGTGCCTTTTTCAGCTGGTCTCTCACCTCCATTATTTTGTCCAAAGTTTGCTGAGCTTAGTTCTGCAAGCTGCGTGCAAGGAGTGTCAAATCTTCCCCTAAGTTAAATAAATCCACATTTCTCCATGCATGAGCCTGTTAAACCTGTCACAGTAGAAAAGATGAGTTTGATGCAATCTGCTCCTAACAAGTCTGCAGCTGTTACTTATCAACCCATTATCTTCTTAAAACTAGTTCATTTGTTCCAATATATTTTTCCAGGAATTGAAATTAGGCAGACAGCTCCATAAATGCCCAGCTTGTGCATGCATTTTCTTTTTTTATTCAATTTGGGGATTTTTTTCTACTTTTCCAGTGTTCTGGAACCTTCTCCATTCTGTAGTTTTCAGAGATAATCAGTAGTGGCTCCAAGATAGCTTTGCCTGGCCAAATACTTCAGAAAGACTGTATTAGTCAGCTAACTAAAAGAGAGATTTTTTAGGTAAATGGCCTCCTGTTTCTAACAAGTACACCCTGCCCCCACATCAAGTTCTTTCTCCTTTTGTGTTTAGTTTTTTTGTTTGTTAAGGTTTGTTTGCTTGTTTTCTAGCATAATTAAATGCGGAGCACTCCTTCATCTGTTGATGTATTGCTTTTACCAAGCAGGTCCCGTTGTTTGTTGCCAGTTACCAATAATCAACTTCTATTTCTCCCATAATTTAACTACCAATAGCCTCGAAACTTTTTATGTCATCACGTCCAAACTCATGATCCTTCCTTTACAGGATTTTCTTTCCAGAGACTAAGCCAAACTACCTTTCAATCAACTCAATATAGATTGAACAGGGCAAGT
Organism: Anser cygnoides; assembly: GCF_040182565.1. Classification (NCBI taxonomy): domain Eukaryota; kingdom Metazoa; phylum Chordata; class Aves; order Anseriformes; family Anatidae; genus Anser; species Anser cygnoides. Next base: position 90,231,849 of record NC_089875.1, read on the forward strand.
GTAAGTACTTTTCCAGATCTAGATTTATTCCCATAGTTCTCTGAAACCTTTCCAAACTTTGTATGCTTCAAATCTAAAATTGCTGAATAAATGTCAAGCATATACTAAACTAAATCTGAGCGTGGCTGCTGAAGGACCCAATCTGCACCGCTTCTGGTGACTGTGGTTATCACATAGCAAGAATCCCTTAAGTGTGATTGCAGTGGAAGCTGATCCACAGCATGAGTGATGCCAATGCTTGAAGCCACAGCAACATCAGGATGGGAGAGATCAAGGTGGGAGAGTGGAAATACGGATGGCACTTCATCCAGAGGAATATCTGGACGTGTCTGCACCATCCTTACTAGTACAAGTCTCAGGGACTGCCGCCTTCCTCCTTTGACCAATCTATCCACTCTCCGTTTGTAGCGGACTTGAGTGGTCTGCACCAAAAGCTCCTTTATGTTTTCTCTCCCTTTCAGCCTTCAGCAGCATCTCAAGTTTTCTTTCTTCATGTAAAGCAACCCCCTTCTAGGAAATCTACCTTTAAACTTTGCCTCCTTCCTTGAAAATGTGTTTTTTTCTTGGGTCAGTAGGAAGACAGAAGGGGGGAATGCTAAAGGTCTGCAAGATGAGAACAGGGAATTTTAGCTTTTCTGTCGGTGAACTTCCAGCTTGCTGGGTGCATGAGCCAGCTCCAAAGGCAGTAAAATTAACCTTATGCATGGACGTTCAGCAAAGCTATCAGAGTATATAGCTCAGTTGCTGGTGAGGGCTCAGCAGAAACCTTTAAAATGTGTGGTCAGTGAGTGAGGAGTTGAGGTACCACTTTAAAGTTTCATCTCAGACTTATCAGCGTGAAAGTATGAATCAGTTGCTTAAGGCAAAATGACTATTAGCACAGGAGACCAGAGCTTTAAAATGGAGTTTTGGAAGAGAAGTTCATGATAAATAAAGAACAAGAGCCAAACTGACCTTACCCACTGGATTTCTGTTCAGTACCTGACTCTGTCTGTATGTACAGTGCTCTATTTTTTATACTCACATTTAGGCTGTGCTTTGAATTGAACTCCTAGAAGGCCTTATCAGTTACCTTCCTTTAGGATGTCCAAAATGTGGTGGGATGCAGTGAAAATGTGATCCCATTCAGGGAAAAGGAGTAAATGCCCTGGCCTCTTTGCTGTTGCAAAACACTAATGTAAAACCACAGAACAGTTTAACAAATTACATTGTTTCTCTGTAATAGTGGTGGTTAGTTCGTCAGCCCTTCACCTTTATTCTGCATCAGTGTCTAGTAACAGCTCTTCGCCTGGAGCCAGGTCATCAGCTGGTGTAAATTAGCCTAGCCCTAGTGAAGGATGTGAAGCTTTGTCAGGTAGCTACACGTGAAGGGTCTGTTCTTGGTAGAACTAAAGCAGCGATTGCCTCTTGGATCTGATGTCCTTGAGTTGTCCGCATGTATCTGTTCAGTTCCAGGAAAAAAATAAAAAAAAAAAAAGAAGAAAGAAGGCTTACTGAAGCAGCCATACGTGAGGTTCATTTCTTCTCAATTGAAACACTTCTACCCTAAATCAGATGCTTTCCTCTTCTAGTTCAGTAATACAGGGCTCCACAGAACAGAAGTTTTGGCAAAGGAAGGGAGGTTTCAATACAGCATCTGCAGAATGTCCCTGCCCACTCTGGTACAAAACCTTCGGTGGTGTAACGGTTCAAGTGGTACTAAACATTCAGTATAGATGAGCCTTCTTATGCTGAGGATAAACGTGGTTTGAAAAGACTTTTTTAAAAGCAGACTGTCCTCTGAGCACTAGTACTTCACTAGTTGCAAGTGCTGTAACTGGAAGAGTACTGCTTCCCCCAGGAATCTTGTTTTATGGGAAGCAATACCTTCTTAAGAGGCTCACTAAGTTATTCAGAAACTTTTGAAAATGTAGATGTTTATTTATCCCAGTAATACTCTCAATACTGTTTGAAGGCCACTCTCCTGTGCTTTCTACTACCCCGTTTTCTGAATCTGTAAGCAAGGTCAGCTTTGAGATCAGGCAAGGTTGTTCAGGGCTTTATCCGGTCCAAGTCTTCCAAGAACAGAGGGGTTTATTTTGTGCTCTCTCCTGAGATTGTAACTTAGAGAGTATATATTGTTGTCTCTTCCCTTTACTAAGTGATTTCATTCATATAAAAATACCGGCTTCTAATACAGAACTAAATAACTTTCAAACTTTTTTTTTTGAAGTAGGTTCTCTGTCTAATCTCTTGCTGTGTGAATAGCACAGTTATTCTGTTGTTCTTATATTTATTAAACAAATGAATGTAAATTCTGCTAGTAAGTATCAGGATGATGTAGGGAAAAGGATTTCATAGCAGATGTAGTTGCTTTTTATTCCTATTATGAACCAATGCATTAAACGAGTACAAATGGAATTAAAGCTGTGTGCTCATGGTATAATTTGTTGAACATTTGGACTAATGTACATACGGTTAAAATTGTAATGTTGGGATTAGAAAGTATTTCACAGTAAGAATGAGGTTAATTGTATTACAGAATAATGTTGTGTACCAGAATCAGTTTTTGCTAATCACCAATTACAATTGATAATTTGGGATTACTTTTCCACCACTGTTTCCGAAAGCGCCCTCAAGAAATCTTAGTGCCTCTTCCATACACAGGGAGCTTGATAAACTGCATGTATCAGATCTGTGTTTAAAGTCTCGTGCTTCTGAAGTCTGTTTGCTTACACTCCTGGACAACCTTGTTCACTGCCGTTGAAACAGTCGTGTAAGTGCTGGCTACCTTCATCTTTGCACAGGAGTCTAATCAGAAAGATGCCACTTCCACGTGTATGTGGAGGAGAGTGTTAAAACTCTTTAGAGGTGCTCGATGAGAACATTTTTGATTTCCTGGTGTGATTTCACTGACTATGGCTGTGTTCTAAGATTATAGCACATTCCTTGTGCTCTGTAGCCACACAATAAAATGAAAGTAATGCTGTTGTAGTTAGTGTGATCTCAAAATCCAGTTAAAGTTTGTATTTAAAAGTTAGACTATTTGGCTCAGATATACTGACAGCATAACTGCATTTTAATATCACTTTATCTGAGATTCAAAACCTTTTAAAAGTGGTGTTTATTCCATAGGTTCCCACAATACAGATGCTTTAGCGAACACTGGTATGTATTCTTACACTGCAGGCATGTCTGGACGTAGGTTATTTCAGTTTAGCATATGCTCACTAATGGTCAGGGGAGAATGAGTGATTTTTCCCCACAAAGTCCACTTATTTCTGAAGCCAGGCTGGATTTACTAAGCAAGACTCCAAAGCCTGGAAGACCTTGAGTTCTTGAAATCTCTTATCTCTGTTTCTTCGTAAGTTTTTTTTTTTTTTAATCAAAGAGATTAGTTTTGCCTAATGAGCAGAATCTAAAAATTTGTAACAGGCTAAATAGGCTAAATAGGCTAAATGTATGCAAATGCACCGAGGATTTAGTCCAGTATATGCCTATTTGTGTTAGTTGAGAGGATTCTGCAGAACGCGTTTCCACAGAATTATGTGAGGCTACTCCTATATCTGAAGCTCCCCAGCTGTATAAATATTTGGGAGATTGATAATAGGAATGTTCCGCTAATAGAATGGACAATGAAAGATAGACTAGTTGTTGAGAGAGTAAAAGCATGTAGTGGACTGATTAAAGAGGAAATAATAAAATTCTTTTGAAAATTCAATTAAATAAATGGAGGGAAAAAACAACTCTTGAAGGCTTTTAACTAGGACATGGCTAAAAGGTTGTCCAACACATTCAACGACTTTCAGCTATGTACGTAGGACAGGAATTGCTGTCTTCAGAAACACATAGTTCTAAATGCCTGTATTTATGAAATAGTCTTTTAAACATGTCCCTCAAAAAAAAAGAAATGTGCAGTTTATTATGGGCCACGTCAGAAATCAGTAACACATTTCCTTTCTCCTCCCCCATTGCGGCAGAAGTCACTGAAAATTTTAAACTACATTTTTGTAGAATGGATACTTTGTCAGATTGGTGCATTAAAAATACCCCCTGCTGGCATACACATTTCAGAAGCTAACTCAAAACAATTCTGTAAAGTAAAGCTTTTTAGCTGTGTTTACAAACCGCCTTTGCTTTATAAGAGCCCCCAAAAGCTAGCTTTCTTACCAATTTTAACCTTTGTTCCTGAGCCATGAAATCACTTTATGATAATGCATTTCCATTTTAAAGAAAAGGGCTCCTTCTCCCTTTCCCTCAGTCTGCCGCTGCTGACTTCCTACAAAATACCTTCACGAATTTTACACCTGAATGTAAGTTTTGAGAAAAGCTGAACCCTCTCTAGCTTCCCCCCCCCCATCATTTTCTGTGTTTTTATTCGTCTCCTCCTCTCTCTGTGACCTTATTCCTCTCCTAAAAATGACTGAGTTTATTTAATAATGTCTGAACATGTTTGCGGGTTTTACTCAGTGAAACTGAGTTTTTGTGTAAAAGGCGTATTCTAAATTCAACATCTTCTCTAATACGTGTCATTTCTCAAAATTATGTTTGTTTGTTTGTTCTTTCCAAATGCACTTTTATTTTTTAAATCTTCCATGTGGAAAAACACCAAATGGAAACCTTGTGCTTCTGAAACAGTCCATGCAGTACTAAGCTTGCTGCTCTCTCTGCTGTGCTGAATTTGATGCTGGATGCATCTCAGCTAGGGACACTTGGAGACAAGTGAAAGTGTAGATTCATCAGGTGGGTTCTTTGGTTTGATTTCCTTATTTTTTGTTGGCTGGGGGCTTTTTGTTTGTTTTTTGAACAAGAAGCTGTTTTTGTGTTTTACAACTGCCAGCTGGAGACCATACCAAAAAAAAAATGAATGAGATTATAGTTGGGTATATGTATAACGATTTACAACACAGGTGCATCAAGAAAGACGAAAAGGAATATATGTATGAAGGAGGAAAACAGACCATGTAGGTTTGTTTCCTTTGCAGATCATTTTAAAAGAGCCAACAAAAATACTTGTTCATCTTCTTAGCTTAATTTCGCTTAAAAAGGTGTGTGTGATGTTGAATAATTAACGGATTTTATTCAGTTAGAGGTGAGTAAACGGTGGATTTTCTTACTTCAGTTAGAAGTGAGTAAAGGATGGAGGCAATCCATAGGAATCATGAGGGCTTTTATTTCTGATGGTGTGGGTTGTTCCATGACTCCTTGCCATCAGTTTCAAAAATAATGGGTTAAGGTTGTCAGTGGCTCTCATCAGCAATTTTCACACGTGAAAACACAGAAGAGGGGCACATTGTGCACTTTGGGATTCTGGCACAGAAATCAGATCCTCGATGCCTCAGTGATTCTTTGGCCACATCTGAAACATTTGGGACGCGAACATTTGGGATGCCTCTCCTCAAGGTGTCTACCTCGATTTGTGCGACTTCTGAGCCAACTTTTTCTTTCTGGGGCTGCAAAAAAAGACCAAAAAAGCTGGCTTTAAAGAAAAAAACACAACGCTGCTGCCTCCTGGGGCTCACTAAACCCCCCCCCCGTGCCTCTGCTCCCTCCCCGGGGGTCTCGCAGCCCCCTCAGGCCCGTCCCTGCCCCGCCCCCCCCAGGCCCGAGGCCGCCGCCCTGTGCCCGCGCAGCGGGGCCGGGCCGAAGGGGGCGGGGCCGCGGGGCCGCCGGGAGCGGTGACGTGTCCGTTAGGCCCCGCCCCCGGCGCAGGGTATATAAGGGGCGGCGCTCACGCCGTCGGTCTTTTTCGCTCCGGGTTCGCCGACGTCGAGCAGGTGAGGCGCGGCCGCCGCGGGCCGGGCCGGGCCTAGGGGAGGGCAAGGGGGGGGTTGGGGGGGCTGCGGGGCGCGGCCGCCCCCTCGGAGCGCTGCGGGGCAAAGCGGGGCGGGCGGGGGGGCTGGGGGGGAGCCGGGGGGCTGGCGCCGCGCCGCTCCGTTATGGGTTCGATGCGGGGTTACGGGGTGCGGCCGGCGGCGTTGTGCCTCGGGGGTGGCGGTGGGGAAGCCCCGGGGGGTCGGCGGGGAGCGGGGCGGGAGGGTTGGGGGGGGGGGGGGGGTCCCGGGGGGCGCCGCCTCGCCCGCGGCGGGGGAGGGGAGAGGTTGGGGGGGGGGGGGGAGGAAAATGGCGTCCCGCTCTTCCTGCCCGCCGCCAGCGCCACAAAATGGAGGACGCGGCGGGCCCGGGCGGGGTGAGTCACACACACAAAGGAGCGGGGCGGCCCCGCCCTCCGCGCTGCCCGCCGGCCTCCGCGGCCCCCTCGGCCCCGCCGCGGGGGTAACTCGAGCCCGAGGAGGAGGAGGGGGCGACGCCGGGGGGCGCTCGGCAGGGGGGCCCCGGTCCGCTGCCGCCCGCCCCGCTCCGCTCCGCTCCTCCCCTCGGCGGGGCGGGGCCGGGCCGCGGGCCTCAGGGCCCGGCCGGGCCTCCCCGGGCAGCCCAGTGCCCCTTCGGGGCTGCGCCCGGCGGGAGGCGCTGCTGAGGGGGGCGGGGAGCGCGGTCGTGAGGGAACCGATCGGCCATCCGGAGGTAACCGGGCTGCTTGTGGAACTCGGCAGGTGTCGACTGTCTTTCTGCCAAAAAGGAAGAACTTAACCAGCGTCGAAAATGGGAAAGGAAAAGACCCACATCAACATCGTCGTCATCGGCCACGTCGATTCCGGCAAGTCCACCACTACCGGCCACCTCATCTACAAATGCGGTGGTATCGACAAGAGGACCATCGAGAAGTTCGAGAAGGAAGCCGCTGAGGTGCGTGGGACTCCCATGGCCAACGAAGTTGTGGGCGTGGGTGAATAAAAAGATAAAGTTGCAAAACCATTTAAGTTGCAAAATGGATCAGGGATACAGGCAGTTAATATGAAATCATCCCCGTGATTAAACAGTGCTAAGGCATGGAATCCACCACAATAGTTGGTTATACTGAAGTTGTGAAGTGCAAAATGGAGGGCAAAGAAAGGTACTCCAGAGCTACGTCCATGTAGTGAACCTTGGAATCGCAACTCAGCTGGAGTTGCCAGCTTCAGTCTTGGCCTACATTTAGCTGAAGATAAACCTAATAATCACAACTGTGTTTATCTCTAAAAGCAAAGTTATGGATTTTGGTACTTGAACCTGGAGAAAGTCTTTGAATGTTTATTGCTTCCGTACAGTAACAAAATAGCTTTTAATAAGCACATCACAGAATGAAATGCAGTGAATGCTAGGCTGCATGGCTGTTAAAATGCTGATTGCAACGGGGATTACGTTAGTAAGAGAACTAAAATTCATTGTGGACACTTGATAGTAGGACTTGGTCTTAAGAGATCTATCCTAAAGAGGTGATAGTGCAATTAACAAGCTGTCAAGAGGGCCAAACTGTCAACAGGTTAAATAACAGAAAACAGTTGGCATCTCTCACTGGTTGTGCCAAGTGTATCTATGCCAGTCTTGTAAGCAACAGCGACGTTTTTCAGCATAGATCACTTACTATTTTTAGCTTTTCGCCTCTTACCCTGTGTGTAGTTCATGGTCTTTCTGAGATACTGTACATTTATATACTATAAAAAAAGAATAATAATAATTCTATTTTTAAATCTATAGATGGGCAAGGGTTCCTTCAAATACGCCTGGGTCTTGGACAAGCTGAAAGCTGAACGTGAGCGTGGTATCACCATTGATATTTCCCTGTGGAAATTCGAAACCAGCAAGTACTACGTCACCATCATTGATGCCCCTGGACACAGAGACTTCATTAAGAACATGATTACTGGAACTTCTCAGGTAGGGAAAGAGCTAAGGATTTGGGGAGTTCAAGCAGGCTGTTCCTTAGTTGCTTTACTGTGCGGGAGTTCCCCTAATGTCTTGGCATATGTGTAGGCATTATAATGAAGGCTTTTTTCTTTCTTTTCAAAGGCTGATTGTGCTGTCCTGATTGTTGCTGCTGGTGTTGGTGAGTTTGAGGCCGGTATTTCTAAGAACGGGCAGACCCGTGAGCATGCCCTTCTGGCCTACACCCTGGGTGTGAAACAGCTGATTGTTGGTGTCAACAAGATGGATTCCACTGAGCCACCTTATAGCCAGAAGAGATACGAAGAGATTGTCAAAGAAGTCAGCACTTACATCAAGAAAATTGGCTACAACCCAGACACTGTAGCTTTTGTGCCAATTTCTGGTTGGAATGGAGACAACATGCTGGAGCCTAGCTCTAATGTACGTTTTGTAATTCTTTATATTAAAAAATCAAACTTTGCAGGGTTACAGAGATCAGTTGTGCAGTGGGTAAATGCATGTTCTCTTAATAGGAATGATCTGAAGTGCTGAGGTTAAAATCAAGTCCCAGCACTTGACGAGTTCTTATTCTGTAATAATACACTGGGTGCTGTGGAGACAAACTGCTTCTTTATAGCTTCATGCTGTTGAGTGGGCAGGCAGTGATGCTTGGGCTGTCTTTATTCCAGATGCCCTGGTTCAAGGGATGGAAGGTTACCCGGAAAGATGGCAATGCCAGTGGAACCACCCTCCTTGAGGCTTTGGACTGCATCCTGCCACCAACTCGTCCAACTGACAAACCTCTGCGTCTGCCTCTTCAAGATGTCTACAAAATTGGCGGTACGTGTTTCCAAGTTACTCACTTAACAACAGCACCTAAGGCACGGGACAGATGCAGTTTCTTGCCTGAAAACTGAGTAGAAAATGTAAAATACTTCTTGGAAGTGTTGTCTTCCTGCCTGTAAGGGCATATAATAACTGGATTACTGAGACCGCTTCTCTTTTGCAGGCATTGGTACTGTACCAGTTGGCCGTGTGGAAACAGGTGTCCTGAAGCCAGGCATGGTGGTTACATTTGCCCCTGTCAATGTTACGACTGAAGTAAAATCTGTTGAGATGCACCATGAGGCCCTGAGCGAAGCTCTGCCTGGTGACAACGTCGGCTTCAACGTGAAGAACGTGTCTGTGAAAGACGTTCGCCGTGGTAACGTTGCTGGTGACAGCAAGAATGATCCTCCAATGGAAGCTGCTGGCTTCACTGCACAGGTGACTTTTGCAACTTCGGGAAGATGTTAAAATCTACATCTGGGTTGTGAAATACTAGAATTCTGCCCCCCCCCCCCCCCCCCCCTTTTTTTTTTTTTGAACCAGTAGGATAACCTGTAAAGTGACACAGGCTTGTGTTCTGAGATAAGATTTGCTTTAAGCAAATCAGTGACAGTTATATAAGACACACCAGTCTCTTGTTGGGAGCTTTTCAAACTTATTCCAGTGTTAACTTCATACTTGGCTTTTTTTTTTTTCTAGGTTATTATCCTGAACCACCCTGGCCAAATTAGCGCTGGTTATGCCCCTGTGCTGGATTGCCATACTGCTCACATTGCTTGCAAATTTGCTGAGCTCAAAGAGAAGATTGATCGTCGTTCTGGCAAGAAGCTGGAGGATGGCCCTAAATTCCTGAAATCCGGAGACGCTGCCATTGTTGACATGATTCCTGGCAAACCTATGTGTGTTGAGAGCTTCTCCGATTATCCTCCTCTGGGTAAGGTGTCTTCTAAAACGTGCTTAATGCTGGTCTCTGGAGAAGGTGTCTGATTTCTAGTACCGGGATGTAGTTTTTTCTGTAATAAAACCCTAAAAGTTCTGAATTAAATTGCAATTTCAGAATGGAACCAGAACTTTGGTGGGACTGGGGGTATTCTCTAGATAACATAGCTGGATGTTAATGCTGCAGTCACGTGCAGCTTACTGTCCTCGAGCAGCAGCTGCTCGCTCAGCCAACACTGTGCGTTGATGCCGTGCAGTAATGCTGTGGGATGTGTAGCAGTAGACAAAAGTCATAAAAAACCCCACGTTTTTGTTTGCAGGTCGTTTTGCCGTGCGTGACATGAGACAGACGGTTGCTGTTGGTGTCATCAAAGCAGTTGACAAGAAGGCTGGTGGCGCTGGCAAGGTCACAAAGTCTGCCCAGAAGGCCCAGAAGGCTAAATGAAAATTCTGTACATCAGCTGCCACCTCAGTCGTAATCAGTGGTGGAAGAACGGTCTCAGAACTGTTTGTCTCAATTGGCCATTTAAGTTTAATAGTAAAAGACTGGTTAATGATTACAATGCATCGTAAAAGCTTCAGAAGGAAAGGAATGTTTGTGGACCATTTGTTTCGTGGCAGTTTAAGTTATTAGTCTTTAAAATCGATAAATTTTTTAAAAATGGAAACTTGACCAAAAATCTGTCACAGAATTTGAGACCATTAAAACAAAGTTCAATGCTATGTCTCTGTGTTCTTTGGGTTAATGTTAACTTTCTAGAAAAACCTACATACAGGCCTTGCAGGATAAGAAAAGGATGAATACTCAGTGTGCTCAGAAGTTGTGAAGCAAATACTCACATTTTTTGTTTTGCTGTAGAGTGAATTTCAGCAGAGGATTTACTTTTAGCTGTATCTAAGCCTTAAAATCTCATTTCTGCGGTGCTTTTTTCTTTAAAGGTGGTTTCTAGATTAGATAGCACAACTGCCAGGTAACAGCTGCAGTATGTGGTGCATTCTGTAGTGCATTGAGTAAACCAAGAAAACTTGCTGTCAAGAGGAAATAGTGTGAACAGAAAAAAAATTGCATAAGCAACAGAATCACATTAGGTTTCCAGTTAGTTTTGTACATGTGTTTTTCTGATGGTAACCAGAAGATGTTTCTCTTGGAGAACTGGTTAACTGTCATGTAGAGATTCTTAGCGGTTAAACACTTCAATCTAAATGGCTTTCAGTACATTGCAGAATGTACTGAATGTACTGCAGATAGCTGCATTTCCAAAAACAACCAAAAACATGAAGTTTGAGGATCCTTTGAGATATGTCAGGCAATCTCTGAAGGACCCCCCCATTTCAGCATTTTGCTCAGTTTTTATTTCAAAGCTGAAAGAAACTGGCAGGCACTTGACTGTCTTCAAGCAGCGTGGTGTTGACCTGTCCCGTTGTATGGCTTTGAATTTAAATTTTGGGTAAAAGATGTTTATGGGATGTCTGCCTGAAGATGTACTGGAGCATTTCCCAGAGATGTGGTAAATGCACGCTGGTTAGGTCAGCACCAAATGGCATGGCGAGGTTCGTACTTGGTGCCTGAACAATAGGGATCCAGAGCTTTCGATCAGTCGGTTGAAGTGGAATTGGGTAACGAGTCAACAGATTGCTATTAGTTAATAGATAATGAGTTAAACATTTGGGGGTATAAGAAATGCCAGCTATATTAGATGATGGTTCCAAAGTAAGATTGAAAACTTACTCTGAATCACTAAATGCAGATGAGCAGTTAATGGATAATCAGATCTGACTTGCATAATGCTGTTATACTAACCTTTAACATGGTTTCCCCACAGCATCCCCACATAATAAAGTCTGAAAAGAATTGAGTAGCTTTGCGGGATTACTGTTCCATGGCACCAGTATGTTTGTTGTGTTGTCTGTAACACCTCCAAAAAAGCAGATCTATTTGAGTTACTGCTGTGTTGTTCTGATGTTTTGTTTTCCTTCCCTTCTTTAGCTGTGTGCCTGCTCTATAGGAATGTGTCTGTACTGCTTGAATAATCCTAACATGCTATTAACTTCTCTGTGCTCTGTTTGCTTTGGTTGGATCTTTGCGCCTCTTTTTGGCTCACATTCTGTTTCTTACAACAGTAAAATCTGGGAGCATTACACTCCATTTTTCAAAAGGATAGGTGTACTAAGTACAGTTGGAAGCAAGGGCTGGAGCACTTAAGTCTCTAGAAGATGCTGGAATGCCGTAAAGGATTCTCTTTGCGATACTTTAATTCTACTTCTGAAGGTTTGTTAGTGTCCTGAAGTATAAAACAAAACCGGGGCAGTTGTACCATTGCCGTAATAAAGCTCAAGTATCTTTCCAACTCTTTGCATGGTTCTTTGCAGTTCAAGATGCTTCCAAGAGAATTTGGTCAAACTGGTTGAGCAAAGCAAAAAGCTCTAATTGGGTCGAAAGGAAAAGCAGCTTTGGCACAGTTTTATCTACAGTGCAGCCTTGTATTAGATTTCTTGTGCATTCCTGTTGCCGAGCCTAACAAGCCCATGAAGGATAGCAGGATGTTTGGTTTGGCCGGCGTGGGCTGGGTATGCAGTATCCAGCCCTTCTGTTTGCAGTTCCTCTGTGTTCTTTGGACCAGCATTGTCCTAAGCTGGATGTACTCGCTCGGTTACAGTTTGGAAATCGGCTTGCAGTAAGCAACTGCTTCAAATTGAAACCTTCAGGTGAAATTGGGTTTGAAACGAGCAGTCGGGTGTTTGGAGTGCCTGTGATCCTAAGCAGCTAAAGCTGCAGGGAGGGCAACAAATACAGACAGGTTATGGAGCTAATTGCAGCTTAGTTAGCCTGTCGATGAGGAAAACTGCAAAACGTGGCAACTGCAGAGCTGCTGGGAAGCTGTTTTGTATTAAAATTGCCCAGCTGGGCAGGCACAGAAGTCAGCCAGTTGCTTTGGAAAAAAGCAACTTTGTAGTTTGGGTTCTGACTGTAGGAGAAAAGAAAACTGTAAGCCTAGAGGAACAGGCAGAACTGCAGCCAACAACCTAACATCGTGCACAATTAAAATACATGCTCGTGAATGCTCTGCCTATGATATTATCAACTGCTTTCAAGTGTTAAACCTCAGTTTTACACCAGTTCTGATTTTTTTGACTATTGTAGACAAGTTTTGCTTTCTATGCACTAATGCGATGCCATCTCAGTTCTTTTATTAATCTTTGACTACATGGGGAAATTGTTAGACTTTTGTAAACAATATTTGGGAATAAAGCTACTTTGGTCAAACTTTTAATAAATGTTAATAGTTGAGAACTGTGTTTGTCTTCTGACTGCTTATTTCTTTAAGCAACTTCTACAGCTGTCCTTAACTCTTTTCATACTGTCCTGTAACGCCAGGGCTATAGATACAGAAGTGTGAAAGCATCGAAATAAAGGGTGAGGTAGTGGAATGTAGAAAACTGGCTAGAATATTAACTTTATTTGGAGTTTTATTGCTGACAGGGGCAATGGGGAGCTGGAAAATTGAAACTAGTTTTCTTTCTAGTTGATGGTGCCTGCTTTAGGATCCTGCAGGGCTTTTGGTACACAGAAATATTCTAAAAATGTATGTGGCTAGGTGTTGAGGGACTTGGATACAACAAAGCCTTCTCTGCACGGAGCAGAAATGGAGCAGCACAGTCATTACAGCTGTAGCCAAGTAACTTCTCGCTCAGGGTTGTTTCCCTGGGTAAATATTTCAGACTGGAATAAAATGGGCTGTGCTCAGACTGCTGCCCCCAAGGTAATTTAATTATATCTCGAACCAGCACATGCTACTACTGGAGCAGTTAATTTTACTGAAATTAGAGATGAAAGACTAATTCACATTCTGATTGTAGGTGGCTTAATGTATGTTGGAAGGCAGTGGCAAGCTTTGTTTGGGTCAAATTACTGATTCTTTTTCTAATTTTTTTTCTTCATTACTTGGTCAAGAAAAAAAATCAGGAAACAATAAAACATACTGTAGCGCAATATCCTTTTCCTCGTTAGTGCTGTGTGATTCAGTGCCCATTTGAGAACAGCATTACCTTGGTCTGGATGACAAAAATAATCTGGTTTTCTCGTATATTAGTTAAACAGCTAGGTAGTGTCTGGAGGGGCAGGAGGAGGTTCTTTGTGGGCCTGGCCAGCCCCAGCAGTGCCTTGCTGCTGTAGTTTTTGCTCTGCAGATCACAGCTCCAAACACTCAATGCTCATTTTTGCTGGTGCCCAAAGTGGCTGAGCTTAGGAGCCTTTACTTGCTGTGAAGGATGGAGGCTGAGACTTTTTTTTTAGTTCTTTTTTTTGTGTGTGTGTTTTCTTTTTCTATTTTAAACCCTTTGTGCATCAATGCAGGCCAAGGTCATTTTTCCATCCTTGCCCTGCTGCTGTCCTTGGATGGGTGCGAGAGGGAAGGCACTGAGAATGCTGGAGGGTGAAGATTAAGGAGAAAAAGCGTTGGGCAACCAGGAATGTGTTTTGCTGTGAGCTTCCTTCAAAACAACACCGTTCCCTTCCCTTGCCTACCTTGATGAGGGTGGCTGCAGAACTTCTTGCTGGTTGTTTGACACCCTTTGCAAGGTCTCTCTCAGCCTGACATAGATCTGTTTATCTTTTGCTTCTGGATCTAAAATACTAAAATATGGCTGCTACCTCCAAAGCTCCTTTCTACCAGATTTTCTTCCTTCTCCCTCTCTCTCTTTTTGGTGCAAATTCCTATCAGTATTAACAACTCTGAGTTTACAAGATTCCAGACCTTCATTGTCAACTCCTCAAATCATTCATGTTGTTTACTGCACCAAATAATTCTTTCAGTTTAGGAATTTGGCCTTCTGAAGCCTTAGACAATAGCCAAATCATAAACTGAATGGAAGAACAAACAGAATTTAATGGTGACCATGGAAGATAACATTGGACCGAAATTCATTTCTCCTGTAACTCTAGTGCTAAGGGGGAGGCTGAACGTGCTTGGCTTCGGGAAGAAGAGGGCGTCCAGGGTGCAAAAGAGGTGAAAAAAAAACAAAGCAAAACACATCAGTTTCCAAAAGACAGTGGCTATGATTTCTTTTTTAGGTTTTCCTGAATCCTGTTTAGTGTCCTCAGGTTATTCCTGTATCATAAATCAATTACAGCAGTCTCCCCCCCCCCCCCCCCCCCCCCCCTTTTATTTTTAAATGAGTTTACTTTCCTTGGCTGCCTACTGATAATTCTTTAATCCTTTATGCTTCAAGTATTCACACAACATAATTCAAACCTGCCAGCTTCTCTGCACTGACAACAGTTAAGCATGCATTTTCCTCAAAAGCTGGTGGGTGAAATACTGGAGATAACATGGAGATAACTGGAGCCAGCTTGCCCCTAAGTCAGGGTCCTGTCTGTCCTGCCAGCAGCAGTCACTGTCACCTTTTCCTTTTTAGCCCACTGAAATCAAAGCTATATGAGACAAAGTGAAGGAGCCACGAGGGAGCCCACTGGAGCAGTCAGCGGCTGGTGAGATAACCACTGCCAGGCCACACCACGAGGAAAAGGCAAGGCAAGGTGACCTTCCCCTCCAGGAGGGCTTTTATTGTAGTTCTGACTGAAATTTCATAGAATCACAGCATGGTTTGTGTTGGAAAGGACCTTAAAGACCATCTAATTCCAACCCCCTGCCATGGGCAGGGACACCTCCCACCAGACCAGGTTGCCCAAAGCCCCATCCAGCCTGGCCTTGAACACCTCCAGGGACGGGGCATCCACAGCTTCTCTGGGCAGCCTGTGCCGGGGCCTCGCTGCCCTCTGAGTAAACAATTTCTTCCTCATCTAATCTATGCCCACCCTATTTCAGTTTAAAATTGTTACCCCCTTGTCCTATCCCTACACTCCCCGACAAAGAGTCCCTCCCCAGCTTTCCTGTAGGCCCTCTTTAGGCCCTGGAAGGCCGCTGTAAGGTCTCCTCAGGGCCTTCTCCTCTCCAGGCTGAACAACCCCAACTGCCTCAGCCTTTCTTCACAGGAGAGGTGCTCCAGCCCTCTGATCATCCTCGTGGTCCTCCTCTGGCCCCACTCCAACAGGTCCTTGTCCTTCTTATGCTGGGGGCACCAGAGCTGACAACAGTAATTTACATTTAAAAGAAATTTTCAGGTTCTGCTTATCTGCAGCCACATAGGCATATCTTAAGCAAAACCCCCATTTTTTTCTTTGATATATATATATATGTATATATGCATACATATTATATATGATTTATATATATATACACACATATAAAAATTGTTTATGTGCCAACTTTTTTTTTAATCGTTACCTATTTAAAGGGTCACTTAGGACTCCTTTCAAACTTGCAGTTATTCTTTTGAAGCTGGATTCTAAACAAGTTCCTCAGTAAATGGGGGGGGGGGGGGGGGAGAATAACAAATGGCTTAAGTAAATATTTAGTTTTATACGCTGGACTGTGGCTTTGCTAACAGGACATGGGTATTTTGGAGAAAGAAACATAGGCTCCTTTGGTGCTAAAGTTGTGTCTGAGTAGTGCAAACAAACCCTTAAATAGCCTTTTCCCGAGGAAAAGAGTAGATGAATTCAAGTGTAATGATACGTTTGCTGCTACTTGACTTTTATTTCTAGTAATAATAACTAGCATCATGCAGTCTGCTGATAGAGTTATGAACTGTGGCGTTATATCAGTCTGCTGATGCATTTACGAACAGCGCTGCTCGGAGAAGGAAGGGGGATGTCTGCACGTTCGTGGGGACCAGGAGAAAGGAAACAGCAAACCTGAACAAGAGAAGAGCTTCTCTGCCCCGCCACAGCCTCTTCTTTGCTAGGGCAGTGCCCACGACTCACTTCTGGGCAGGAATCCCAGGAATTTCCACATTAACAGCACAGCTGAGGAGGACTGAGACCATGGAGCTGGTCTGTAACCGACGCCCACCGGCTCCGGGCAGCGTCACCAAGCCGGCTGGCGGTGGCCTGGCCAAAGTCCTGCCAGGTGCCGTGGGACAAGGACGAACCCTCGCCGAAGCAGCTGGCTCAGCACTGCCGGCCCCGACAGCCTTTCTACTCGTGACTCCTAAAATCCCATACGCTTGTGACACTGGCCACACATGGCACTTTTCAAGTTAAGCCACATAAAATTTGCAACCGAGGCGGCTTGTCATGAGCGTGCTGTCAGCTCCCCTCGCTGCCTGCCGCTCTGTAAGTCACAGGGAGAGCTCATTTCCCATCTGGCTCCATGCCTGCTCGCCAGTCAACCACATCAAGCTTTGATTCACGTGGAACAAGAACAGCGTGTGCTTATCAGTCCCCAGCGGTGCCTGAAAACATGCCTCCTGGGGCTTGCGCTGGGAGGTGCAAAGATGCTAGAAATGAAAGTCTTCACCCTTCGCTTCATCCATCTTCCACCTCTACCACAGACAGCATCAGCCTTCCCTGAACCGTGCTCCCCCCGGGGAGCAGCGTGCTGCCCACTCGGGGTGGCTCTGCAGACCCGCTGCCATGCAGGGGGGAGCTGCTGCTACAGGGACCCCACTGGGGAAGCTGCCCATGAGGGCACGTTCAAGTCTGTGGTTCAAAACCCCAGGGAGACACCACAGCCTGTCAACATATCTAGACTTGAGCGTGCTAAGACGTGATGAAGTTGCAGCCTGCGGCTTCTAGGCTGGAATATTTGCCACCGCTGGACTCCCCAGCACAGAGGACAAGGCTCACGCTCCACATTTGGTCACTAGATGACGGTGACTATGGAGTCAGAAAGTTTCTGATGGGAAGCCACATCTGCCTCCTCCCCCAGACTTACACATTCAGGGTTAAGCCTGTGGAGAAGTTTATGGAGATAATAGAAAGAAAAACACCCCCTCCCCCCCCCCCCCCAAGCACCCCTGTGGTAAAAACTGTAGAAGATGAAGAATCAATCCCTTTTTTTTTTTTCCCTGCTCATTTTGTAATAGCAGCTGCAGTCCTTCACCTTCCTGAAGAATGGTCACCACTAACCTCCAGCACAAGAGGGGAAGGCCACGTTTTGTTTCTCACTAGCCCTGCAGAGCCACAGAAAGCACTGCAAACAAGCACGACACAGGCCATGGCGCAGGAGGAAGCCCAGAAAGCACCTCCCCAGTGGAAACAGCAGCTCCTCAGGGAGAGCAAATTCCTCCTTCAACCACTAACAACTGTGATCTTGGGATGCCCATCACTGAGTGGAGAAGCACAATCAGGAGACAGAGGTAACCAAGATGATAAACTCCTGAGCATCTACAATGACTGCAAGTGAAGATCATTGCTTACCCAAGTGCAAGGTACTTGCAAGGGCCAGCAAAATGGAGGGCTAAGGAGAGCCATTTAGCACAACCGCCACTGCAACAATTAGAGCAGCTGGGTGACCATCAAAGACTGGGTGACAACAGCTTTTAGTGTCTCCTGGCATAGTGCAGCTTCCTATTTTTCTCTTGCTGCCATCTTCCTGACAAAAATAATGAAAAAGATAAAGAAACTGGCCAGGTGACATTGAAGTACTATATGAAATGAAAGCTAGAACACGAAAGGAAACCAACAGTTGTCTTGAAAATATGGTACAAGGTAGAATGGTAGAGATCTGAGGAAACTTTGCTCAGCAAAAACTGGCCTGTGTTCTGCAGGAAAGAAAAAAAAGAGAATCACATTGAAACAGGGAACAAAGACACCCTTGGTATGTGCAAATGAGTTAGGCCAGCCTCATGCACCCTACCCTCCCTGCTTTTCTGGTCACAGCATGGTTTACAGGAGCACGAAGTACAGTTCATTACAGCACAACCCAGGAAAAACAAACAGACGTCAATGTTGAAGACAAGCTGGTCCTGCCCTTCCCATCCTGCCAAGCTCAGCAAGACCACAGGAGCTGCGAGGTTCTAAGCTCACTTTGTCTTCACATAAAAACTAAGCCTTGTGCATAGTAACAAGTCTTCAGCAGTGAGTTAGAAAGCAGATGGCACAATGTCTGCAGTTTATCTGCCCATGCTATTTGCAGCAGATTATTTAGCCTTTCTGTGCCTGGATTTCTTTAGAAAACAAACAGAACTGCTTACTTACAGCTAGGACTTCAGTTAATGTCAAAAATCTTCTCAGACAAGAATTGTTCAACAAGTATGTTATATATAGCGAGCCCTACATAAATGAAACAGCTAACACCTGAGGAACAGCCAGTCCTCAAACTTGTGCATGTGCAAGGCTTTACATTGCAGTAAGTACAGACATTGTTCTCCCACAGGTGTCTTGGCAAGGCAGGTTACCAGCGGCCGAGGACCCACTTCATGCTGAAATAGAGCAGTTGTTACAAAGGATTTGGAAAGCAATGGACTTCTAACTTCATTTTTTTTACCCCTGAGTTAATTCTCTCCCTCTTCCCAACTCTTAGACCACAGCTGTGCATTCTTAAATAGCTAAAAGAAAAAAATCAAAACCTCACTCCTGCCTCTTCCTCTTAGCTTAGTGGAATCACCCTTTGATTGACACCGGTGTGTGCAAGAGCAGAACCAAGGCCTTTGTAACACAGAAATAAAATAAGTTTGGCACTAGGTAAAATTGTTTGCCTTTGTAGCAGGGTATGAGGGGCTTGCCTTTAAAAACAGACATGAATGGATGCAAGGTTTTCCTGTCAGGCAGCTGCTGACAAGAGCTAGGAAATGCAGTTTTGAGACTGCACAATCTTTTTGAAAGTGAGAGGAAGAAAGTGTCAATAGGGCTTCCTTCTTCGTCTGTAAAAAACACACCTAAGTTTTTACAGACATAGCTACATCGAAAATGGACAAAATGCAAAGACAATGCATTGAGCAAAGCATGAGACTTTCTCAATCAGCACTTCAGCTGGTTTGAACAGGCAGAGAAGGAAGGGAACTGGGGCTTCTTTGGATTCCCGTAGCCAGAATTTCAAGAACACCAAATCTGGATCCTGAGTTACACTACAGAAAGTGTAACTGCTTTCCTTACACTAAACCTGAGGCTTAAAGGGTTGAAGTAATTGAGCCAATAAATCTGAAAGTAGGCCATAAAGGGGCAGTTGCGCTGCTTTTCTGAACCATTCTGACATGAAGACCAACCTACAGATCATTTGCCTAAAGCTGTTCTGTACAAGCCAAGAGCTGGTGACAGAGCGACGTATTTAGGTGGGCAGATGATTCCCCAAACAACTCTGTAAGCTCTGCCCATCCTCCTGCTGCATGACAGGATTTCTGTCAACAAAAAGGACAGAAAAGGAACCACTCATGCAGAGCAAATAGGGAACAGTCCAGAACGTAATTTCAAAATGATAGCTATATTTAACTCCCACAGAACTTGTTCCCAAGCTTGCTTGCCCATTCAATTCAGAGAATGCTGAGGATTTAAAAAGAAACGAGGTTTGTTTGAATAGAAGTACAGCGTTAAGTTTATTTTGAGCAAAAATGACTAGCATCAGAGAGACCACTGCTAAATCAGGCAAGGATTCAGTAGGTGCACAGCAACAGCTTGAGCTCAGTGTTTCCTGATGGCATGTGACAAACCAACTGATCTCGTTCAGATGCAAATTCTGTTACTGCCAGCTGCAGGGCCAGTGCTGATGAAAAATCACTGGTTCTGCTTCCCCGGGCTGCAGAGCCCCTCGCTGCTCCGGCCTCCGGCTGCCTGGAGTTGGCACAGGTTCACAACAAGCCCCCTGCCTTGCTCAGCACCCTGGCCGAGGCAGTCTCAGCCTTCACCAGCTCTGCAGCGAATCTAGCACTGCCTCTGTACTTCATCTGTGTGTGAACTGTGACCAGCTGAATTGCCAGGGCTCTACTGAAAGAAAGTAACTGCAAGCTCAGAGACAATTTCTAGTTTGCTAAGCAACAACCAAGCTCTTCAGCAAGTTTCAAGACAAGCTTTATTTATTTTAAAGGAGAACAGGAAAAAAACCATGATACAGTGTTTACATTCAGTTGGCCTCCTACACAGATTTTACTATTTGTATGGCGCACACGTTCCTAGCCAAGAGTTTCCTGTTGGCTAACATCACACTAAACCATCAGGCAGCAGCCACTGCACAGCTCTAAGCACCGGTACCAGAGTCAGTGGAGCACTTTCCAGCTCAAATCGTCTTGTGCTAATGTGGGTTCACGCTTGGTAACATTTCTTACTCATTTCAAAAGAGCAAAACACAGTCGTTTCCAAGACGCTTTATGACAGGTTTTGATGATCTGACATCTTCTACAGAAGCAGAGCTTTAAAGGCAATTCCTGCATCTTGTTGGCTCCAGAAAACATCATTTTTATCTGTGACGATGCTAAGGTGAGCACAGGTGATCTTGCCACATACTCTAGCAGGAGGCGAATGCTTCTCACACAGGTGTTTTAACAAAAGTACTCTCCGGCTCCTCTTCAGAAAGCTCTGCTGAAATCTGTGTTTGGGAAGCTGCTTTCTCTGAGTACATTTTCCCTGGTAAATACTTATCAGTCTGAGGGAAAGCTTTTAGCTTCTCTGCCTTCCGGTGTTTGTTTTTCACAAATCTTAGCAGGTTAACAATAGCTGCTGGGGTAATTCCAGGGATGCGGCTGACTGCACCAATCTGCACGTAGAAACAAAAACAAGTCAACCTAAAACAAACCTAGACTCTGAAGCCAGACAGAAATGAGATCAAAACCCGTGGGTATTCCCTTCCCTGATTCTCCTCACACCCATGTCCCTTGGGAAGACACGGAAGGGATTTCGCCGCTGTTCAGCCTTGCTGTGGCCCAGTGACTTACCGTCTGGGGACGGTTAGAGCTCAGTTTCTCCCGCACCTCTGTTGACAGTGATGCATCAATAGCAAAGTAATCTAGGTCCTCCGGCAGTTGGAGGGCTTCGTCTTGACGCACTTCTTCTATTTCCTCCTGTTGGTTGACTACACACCACTCATAAGCAGCTGTGACAGACGATCAGGGAAACGAGAGGACAAGATACAGACATTCACATGAAGTAAGTCGATTCCAGAAATTCTTGGAAGCAGAAAGAACAACTCTGTCAAGATGATCAAAAGCACTGAGGAACCTTCTAGCCTCACAGATTAAGGAGCTTAATTCATATCACTACTCTGGAAGAAATCATACTCTTTAATTTGGTACAGGAATTAAGATACACAGATTAGCTTTTCCTCTTCTTCCAGGAGAGGATGGTCTATTTGATGGAACAGTACAGAGGAAAAGCCCAGGAGTGAACACAAATAATTGACGTCACTCCACAAAGTGAAACACAGGCACTCAGACATGACTGTAGCCTATGGTAATACATGCATGCTCTGATAGGAGCGCTTCACTTCTCTAAACAGCAACATGAAACACACAGCAATGAAGTGGCTTGCTCTGCCGTTACTAAACAAACCCCACACAGATCCCGCTAGGATATCGTAACCCTTGTACTTTACCTTCTATTTTCAATCTCTCTGACAGTTCTCTCCATTTAGCAAACTTTCTCAGGGGTTCTGGGATAGCCCTTGCCAGAATCTCCATGTTGGCCTCTGGATATTGAAGGATGTCAAAGGCACTGTGGAGAACAAGAGTAGATTCTTTATGGTACGAAGTACTGTTACTTGCGTCGTTCCCAACTCAAACTTTTCAAGGTGGGGCCAGTAACAGCACAGACCAGACCAACTGCAGAGCACAGCTCACCTCCCTGCTACCTCCTCTCAATACACAGATGAGCAGTTCAGCTCTCCTTGCTTGTTTTTAGGTTATCAACTTTTATTTAAAATCTAAGTCATTCTGCCGCACTAATTGCTGTTGTTGGTAAACAGAGATCTTTAAAATCCCTCACTTAAGATCTTTTTGTATGTCATACGTTATAGGGTGCAGTATGATTTTTAGATCCCCATCAGCTTTTAAGGAAAAATGAACAGCAAGATAGAAGAAACCAAGTAAGGGCATTAAGGAGAGCCTTTCAAAGAGGTGGAGTCAGTGACATCTTAGTCACCGGTTTAGAACAGAAAAGATAGGTGAGATACAGGATGGGTAAGGTAAACAAGGGCCCTCGTGTTGGAGAACAGCCACCAGCTAACACTAGCATAAAATTTACACTGCTGCTTTATCAAGCTTTCAGCGAAGCAGCAACCCACTGCAAAACTGTCACCATTTGGTGACGCTGTCAGTACAGCCAGCAAGCAGTGACTGGGCCAGCAGAGTACT
The DNA here is from genome assembly GCF_040182565.1 of Anser cygnoides. Taxonomy (NCBI): domain Eukaryota; kingdom Metazoa; phylum Chordata; class Aves; order Anseriformes; family Anatidae; genus Anser; species Anser cygnoides. Next base: position 90,254,460 of record NC_089875.1, read on the forward strand.
CTCTTTAGGAGCCTAGGTGAGTGCCAGGAGTTGTGGCACAGCAGAAACCCCAATATCACGCTTCTTCTATAGGCAAAGATCAGGTGTGAGCCCCCCAAAGGTGACAGAGCTGGAATCTTGGAGTATTGACAGCTTCGGGAAGGCTGACCTGCAAGCTTCAGCTGAAACCGTTACCTCATAGGTGACCTTCGACTGCTACTCAGGCGAACTTCTGGTATTAGCTGGGACCATTTGGATACACTGAACTGAAGGGATTTCAGTGCTGCAATTCCATCCTCTAAAGCAGCCTTCATCTTAACCGCTTGTTCGTATCGCTGCTGTGACACACACCCGGCTTCCTCAAAACCTGCAGAGACAGGCGGCACATGGGACAGAGGTCTAAAACCAGGCAGCGCTGCTGACTGCAAGAGCCTAAGTCAGAAATGTCAGAAAAGTCAGCGCTGCTGACTGCTAAGAAACTACCTCTGTGGGTAAGCCTGGCGTCGGCGTTGTCCGGCCTGAGGGACATGCGGAACTCCACGCGGCTGGTGAACATGCGGTACGGCTCGTTGGTGCCCAGCGTGGTAAGGTCATCGATCAGGACACCGATGTAGCCCTCTGTGCGACTGACAATGAAAGGGGGCTTGCCACGAACCCGGAGGCATGCATTGATGCCAGCAATCACACCCTGGAGAGACAGAAAACAAAACGAAAAACATTTACTGGTCTCTTTATGGCTAGAATATCAGCACGTCTGCATCTAAACACTCATGCATCCAGCTGCACCTTGGAAAAAGGAATAACTGGGGCTAGTAATCCAGGCAGTATCTCCCCTGCAATACTACAACTGTCTGAAGAGCTTCTTGGCCCCTGCTGACACACCTAGAGACATTTCCCACATTTTTATTTATACCCTCCACATGGTCTCCATGGAATCAGGGCAGGCAACAACAATAAGAACATCTCACTAGAACAAGACGGGCCTACAATGACTGCGTATCAAGGACAAACGCCAAGACAATATCCCTTCCTGAGCACAGAGTCCACACCATCAGATTCACCTACCTGAGCTGCAGCTTCTTCATAGCCTGTAGTGCCGTTTATCTGGCCTGCAAAGAAGAGCCGCTGAACAAGACGGGACTCGAGAGAAGCAGTCAGCTGACGGGGATCTAAATAATCATACTGCACCCCGTAGCCTAGGACAAAGAAAAAGAGAGATCTTAAGTGAGGGATTTTGAAGGCCTCTATTCAAAGAACAACAGCAATCAGTGGGGCAGAATGACTTAGTTTACCAACTTCCATTTACAATCTAAAAAGCACCAAGGAAAAATTCCTGCATCCAAGAATAAATTCTAATTTTGTTTCATATTTACCTTGGTTTGCTACGCTCTAAACAAAATCTGTTTTTTAGTAGCTGGTAACCAATATGAAATACAGATTTACAACTATCTGCACCCCTCACCTGGCTGTAACATCTTGGCTTTTTCCAAGCCTCGGATAGATATGATCACCTGCTCCTGGAGCTCAGGCGGCAGTGTCATTGACAGGCCTTGAGGGTAAATGACGTTGGACTCCAGGCCTTCGGGCTCCAGCCACACCTGATGCTCACGGTTTGGGAAGCGCAGAACCTTTGCCTCCAAGGAGGGACAGTATCTGCGACATGAAATAGCCATAAGCATCATCTGATCTGGAGAAAATGCAATTTTCCAGAAGCAAAATAAGGCAGATAGAGAGTTTCAGAGAGACTGTCAGCTCCCACCACTCAGAGCCTCGTATGGTGCCACGTACTTACCGGGGACCCTTTGTTGTCTCCCTCACATGGTTGTTCAGGTGGAGGTTATCTTGAACAATTTGCTGAGTTTTCGGGTTAGTGTAAGTCAGGTAGCACGAGAGCTGATTTTCTGGCTGAAAGAGGCCAAAGCTCGCTTTAAGGTAATCCAGTCACAACACCCTGCGTTCTTACTGAACAGCTCGTTTCTGAGGACCTCCAAGCTTGGACAGCTTGCTCTCAATTCCTGTAGAGCTGGGTAGTGCTGTTATACCCACTGCACATACAGAATGAGAGTAATCGGAGAGCTTGAGCAATATGCCCAAAAGCAGACCAAGAACACAACTTGGGAGTCCAGAATCTGAGTTCTATCCTATACGCTGCATTCCTAATTATACGATGGATATTCCTATTAAAGCAACAGATTCTATCACAACATTCCCATTAACCACAGCAACTCAAAGCTCTGAAGAGCACTGAGGAGGAGTAAGTGCTGACCCTTCAGCCACCACTCAATTAAAAAGTTTGCTGAAGACTAAAGAAACCTATCAAAATCCTGCAATTAACATGGACAATTCAAACTTTGGAAAGAAAAACACACTGCAAAATATTTCACTATTTTTTTCTGGAAAAAAAAGTTGATAGACTTACATTCAAAACTGTAATAAATGCCACACTTAACTCCTTAAAACCTATCCTACAAATACCTTCGACTTCAAGTGATATTACACCCTCACCCCTCAATTATAGTAGGTCATTGCAATTCCTATATGCTTTGGGACAAATTAACTCCCAAACTAATTTATACTTAATTTGGTGCTGTTTAGCCACACTATGTAAGAATGCCACCCGTTTTGCACAGTCTTCTTTGGAAAACTGAGTTTTTTCTTTTAATTTACTGTAAACATATCACCTCTTAAGTTCTGTGGATAACTCCATCCTTTCCTTCTCCTGGTCTACACTACTAATGATCCCTATTTTCAATATTTTAACCTGTTATTCTAGTGCTTTGGTAGCAAGCAAGATATAAATCTCCACAATACTGGTCTAATACCAGCAGTATTTTGTAAATCTCACAGTTACCTAGCACAGAAAGAATACTGCTAATAATACCTATTTCATGCAATTCTCACTGTAAAGATAAAGAAAGTGGTCTCCAGGTTGGGCAGCAAGAGGAAAAAGGTACTTGCTTTGAAAAGTGAGCAAGCAAATTCTTCCTTTGCATGGAAAACCTCAGAAACTTCTAGTATGAAGAATACTGCCCAGCTCACCTTCCCAGCCATGAAAATCCCTTACATCAGCTCCCCGGGTGATTCTCAGCGTGGCATTCCCAGAACCACCCCGAGTCACTCCCCGGCTACACGTGCATTTGACTTGTGCTACCTCACCTTGATCCACACAGCCTTGCTGAGGAAGCTGAACGGCACAGGGGGATTGTCAGCTGTACGTTCCTCCAGGCCGCTGAAGTCAATCGTGTCCTTGGCAAGCCGGGGCGGTGTCCCAGTCTTCAGCCTGCCCACGGCGAACCCCAGTCTCTCCAGCGTCTGCGCCAGCCCGATGGACGGCTGATCCCCTAGGCGCCCAGCCGGATGCTTCTCCAGTCCAACGTGGATCATGCCCCTCAGAAACGTGCCCGTGGTCAGGATGACACTCCCCGTGTGCACTGTGCTCCCATCCCCTGAAACGGCAAGTTTTCAGAGGTGCATTTATTTTACCATCAATGAAGCCCTGGTATACTGGTCTAGAACTAGACTAACTGTCCACCAAGGGCTTATGCAGCTTTTATTATTTGACGAAATCAGTACTTCAATAGCATTAATAACAGTAACTATCATAAGCAGCGCATACAGTTACTCCTATATTTTTATTATTCCCCCAAGTGTGTTACCCAAATACAGAAATCCCACTCCTGGGAAAAATTCCTATCCAGGCCTTTATTTTGGACAGCCTGCTTACTAGACCAGCCAGTGGTAACAAACCACGAGACTGCTAGTAACAGGACTCTACTGTCCAGAAACATCGTCTGCAGCATACTCTGTTTGCCAAATAAAATTTCATAATACCGCGTGGAATTCAAAATCACGAGTCTGGAGAAGATTAAACGTATCTGAATTCTCAATATCCAACCAATCATGTTTTTCATTGTGTTAGAGATACTTAGTTAGGCTTAGTTTACACCCAGCCTAATTGGGTGTAATTTGCCTATTGGCTAATTCAACTTTCTCACTGCTGAATCAGAAGTGTTTACCCTGCAGGCTGCTCTTAGCGTAAAGTAACTGAAGGTGCTTACGGAGCTGCTTGCACATACCCAGAACGACTCCTCTGACTCTGCACTTCCCAGGATGGTCTGGTTCTGGTTCTGTCAAGAGAAGATCTTCCACAGATGCCTCATGAACTGTCAACAGTGGTGTGTTAAGGATTTCCTTCTGTCATGAAAGGAGTTACTGCAAAAATCTAGGAAGTTCTGAGACATTTCAGCAGTCCCACACCTTGCCATTTTACAAAATATGTTAGCTTCTTCCCCTTTCCACTCTCACCAGGCCACTTGACAGACATTCAAGTACTGTACCAGTTCCTGATTTATTAAGTAGAACTTTCCATTCACAGAGTTTAAGCTCAAAAGAAACTGTTTATAAACACTGAAATGTATATACAACATTAGAGAAATGTTTAAAACTACACTGAGCCCCAACAATCTATACTGTATTAAAGCACCAACCCGAAAGGTATCTAGTTTAGACAGGAAGATGTAAAAAAAAAGTATCATCTTCTATAATTCATCCTAATACTGCAGCTTTGACTAATATATTCTAATACTCCAGCATAAAAATACACAGAGAAAATTCCAAGAAACAAGCCCACATTTTAAAACTAGTCATCATTCTTAATTTTCTCTTAAAATACTCTGCAACACCAATCCTGCTGTTTTAACCCAACAGCAGTATATAGGTATGCTAATATGTTGATGATGTATCCTGAAACAGTCGTCTTGGGAACCCTCTACACTAGGGCTCCTGTTCCCAGCTTGATGCTGTCCCTGCTCCACCTCAGCAGGTGGGTTCAGGTCCCAGCTGCTAATACAGCGCTATGGGACAGATGCAGGAGCTGGTGGCACGCATGGTGAGTCCAGCTGATCATCCTACCCACTGCTCTGTGGGGCATCTGACCTGACCACCCAGGGCTTGTAAGAACACAAGGCAGCGCTGCCCTATTTCTGCAGAGCCGCCTCAGACCGGGTTCTTGCAGACAATGTTGTGCTCTGCAAAAAGCCGTATTACCACCAGCTGCATTTCTCTTTTAAAATGTAGATGTCACATGATATAAAACAAAATATATTTTAGATGTAAGTTTCCAGAAAGGAAAAAAAAAAAGTACGTATCTGAGAGTACGTAATGCGTCTCAATAACATCACATGTTGTTTATCAGCTAAGGAACTAGGATTCCTTTGCAGCTTTTTGCAATCCTCGGATCAATGTTTCTCCTTCCTCCACGTGCTTTAATTTTCAGATATCCTCACACACTGCAGAACAACTGAGACCTTTTTGAGAATATTGAACAGCGCAGGCTTCCTTAATGCTTATTTGACACTACTTTCTGTCAGTCTGATCTGGAGAGAATGGCCTCAAGTTGCTCCAGGGAAGGTTCAGGTTGGAAATGAGGAGACATTTCTTCTCAGAAGGAGCAGTCAGGCATTGGGACGGGTTGCCCAGGGAGGTGGTGGAGTCACCGTCCCTGGGGGTGTTCAAGGAAAGGTTGGACGTGGTGCTTAGGGACATGGTTCAGTGGGTGACATTGGTGGTAGGGGGATGGTTGGAGCAGATGATCTTGGAGGTCTTTTCCGACCTTACTGGCTCTACGATCTCCTCATCTCGGGACAGATTCAGTAACCCCTGGCCTGGCGCAGCCCTGCCATCACCCGCTGCCCCCCCATCCCTCTCTCACCCGCATGTTGTCCCTGTAGAGGCCGCGGTCCACCTGCGCCCGCAGCCCCCAGACGGCCGGCCCCTTGCAGCGGTTGAGCACTTTGTAGTGCACGCCGGCCAGGTCGCACACCCGGCCGCACAAGCCGTCCAGCGCGTCCACCTCCCTGACGAGGTGCCCCTTGCCGATGCCGCCGAAGGACGGGTTACAGGACAGCTGGCCTGCGGGGAGCACACGGGGAGAGAGCCGTCAGCGGCCGGGGGGGCAGCGCAGGAAGCCCCGAGCCGCCCCTAGCCCAGCCCCGGTCCCGGTCCCGGTCCCGGTGCCGGTACCGATGGTGCCGATCTTGTGCGTGAGCAGCAGCGTGCGGGCCCCGCCGCGAGCGGCCGCCGCCGCCGCCTCGGTGCCGGCATGGCCGCCGCCGATCACCACCACCTCGTAGCCCGCTGCCGGTGCCGCCCCGCTGCCCGCCCGCCGGGGCCCGGGGCCCGGTGCCGGCGGCAGCGCCAGGCGGCGCCACCGGCCGCGGCACAACATGGCTCCCGCGGGCTGCCCCCGCCGCGGCCCGGCCCCCGGAACGGGAAGCGGGGCCCTGCGGAGCCGCCACGTCCCGCGGCGCCCGGGCGCCCCTCAGCGGCCGCCGGCTGCTCCGGGAGGGCGCCGGGGAGGGCGGCGCCTCGGCTCGGCTCGGCCCGGCCCCTCCGCCCGGCGGGACTTTCGGTTCCTCGGCGCCGCCTGGAAGAGGAACCCGGGGCGCGGCTCATGGAGGGCGCGGGCGGCCCCGGGGAGCGCCGGCAGCGGGCGGTGCGGCGCAGGGGGACCGCCGGGCGCGGCTCCTCCGCCGGCGGCGAGCCGAGGGAGGGCGGCCCCGCTGCCACCGGGCGCGGCCGTGCCGCCAAGGCAGCCCCGGCCGGCGGGAGGCGGCCGGGGGGGTCCGCGGAGAGAGGCGGAGAAGCGGCGGCGGTGCCCCCCCTGAGGCTGCGGGGGGTGCTGTCGCAGCTCAGCCTGGGCCGGCGGGACGTGTCGGAGGCGTCGGGGCTGGTGAACCAGGTGGTGTCGCACCTCATACAGGCCATCCGCGGCAGGGACGGCGGCTTCGGCTCCATCGGCAGGCTGGGCGCCGGCAGCTACTACGAGCGCGTCAAGGTAGGTGCGGGCCGGCCGCGACCGCGGGGCTGGGCCCGACCGGCAGGGCCGGCCCTCAGCACCGGGGGACGGCTCCCAACGCAGCTCCAGGCATGGCAACGCGTTTTGTTTCCTCGCAGCTGGTTCCTGAGTGCAAAAGGGAGACCGCTGAGAACTCACCTGGCACTTAGAGCAGTGTAGGAATCCCAAAACTGTCTTAAAAACTCAGTAAGTTGAAAAAGGGAGTAACGTCAGGACATTGCTGTTCTCCACAGCAATCCTGTAATGCCAGTCCGCCAGAAATAAGCTCCTATTTCACGCCAGACGTGGCAAACACACCAAGGCATTCCCAGGTAAAACCTCAGGTAGGGTAAAAGCCTAAAGAGAATAAAGCCTAAGTCACACATTTAATACGGTGTTCTTGTACTTTGCAGATATCTGAGCCAAATGAGTTTGATATCATGCTTGTAATGCCTGTCACGAGAATTCAGCTAGATGAGTGTGATGACACTGGAGCCTATTATTATCTAACGTTCAAAAGAAATCCAAAGGAAAAGTATTTGAACAGGTTTTTAGACGAAGATGGAAAATTATCAGCCATTAAAATGCGTACAGCACTAAAAAAAATTATTAAAGAAGTAAAAAACATTAAGGGTAAGTACTGAGTGAACAAGTTTCACACAGCAATGCAAAAAATGCAGTTGTATCTTAAGGTCTCTTATCCCATGTGTAGCACTGCCTACAAAACCTACGTGTTTTGAACCTCTCTGCCCTATACAAAGGACTATTTGCTGAACTGGTAGCAAAATGAATTAAACTACCTCATTAGCTATTACTATTTCATATCTGTCTGTAAGATGTATCCCCTTTTAGGGTGTTCTTTTTCTGAAAAGCCTTCTGCTATGTCATGGCCAAATCACTTCAGTCTAAATGTCTTCCATAGTGAAACAGTTCATTGGAAAGCATTGCTATGTCTACAGAAGACATCTCAAATAGCGTCAAAAATACTTTAAAAAAAAAAAAAGCAACATCAGTTCAAGAGAAGTTTTCCTTATTTTGTAGATGGAGACCTCAACTGGCCTCCTTAATGTTTTAAAAATCCATATGCATTTCACAAATCCTATAGGATAAAGCACCTGAGACTTTTGACTGATTATAAATTCCTGTTCAGTGAACACCTTATCTTCAAAAAATGCTTCTTCTAACATGAAAAAAATATATATATATATTTTTGTTACTAGATGTGGAAGTAACTGTGAAAAGAATGAAGGCTGGAAGTCCTGCAATAACTCTACTGATCAAAAAGTCTTCAGCAGAAATATCAGTGGACATCATCTTGGCTTTGGAAGTTCAGCAGAGCTGGCCTCTCAGCACTCAGGACGGCCTCAACATTGAACGGTGGCTAGGAAGAAAAGTCAGGAGAGAGCTCAGAAATAAACCCATTTATTTAGTAGCCAAGCAAAACAAAAAAGAAAAGGTTCTAACAGGTACCTCAAATACATACAATAAGCCTAAGTTAAGGAATGTCTTCTCTACAACTCGATCGCTTATAAATGTCATAAAAAAGGTATCCAAATTCTGTTCAGTATTCTGCCATCAAGGTACAAAGACCTTTAATATATCCTGGATGTAGCCAGATCATCTTTGAAACCCTTCTTTAAAACATCAGATTTGCAACACTGCTTGTCCTGTGCTGAAATCTAAAGACAAAACTGCTTTGCAGACTGTACAGTAACAGATTTTAACAGTATTATATTCAATCTGTTAAATCAAATACAGGCATATGTATTTTCCCTGTGCTAGTGCTGCATTAAACAGCAACATCCACGCATTTATAAGGAAAATAAATTAAGGCGATTTCTAAAAAGACAGAGAACATCCCTGTAAAGGGCACTTAGAAGTTCTGTACTTCTGCAGGAAGCAAACTATACTTTTTTAGCATGATACGTTATTTCTCATTGAAATCTAATATGGCTGCAACATGACTGCTATTATTATTTTTTTTTCCTAGAGGACTGTTACACCAAGCCTACATTAGTTTGCAGAAACATCTCAACTTGGCGTTGTATTAAGAGAATTGATGTTTTCAGCAAAAAGAGTTCTGGCAGCTTGGTATTTTTTTAAGTTAGGATACCTATCTTAACAATGCCAAATAGCTCACCACTGCTTTACTGGGCTCTTTCTCATTGAAAATTAAATGCAAATAGTAATCAAACCAAACAGGTAGGGAAACATTGTAACTTAAGTGAGGAAGACAAAAACGAGTGTTGGTGTTTTAGAAATGAGGGGCTGAGCTGTACTGATCATTGTTTTCAGAAACATTACCAGAACAACAAAAGTAAATGCTTTTCAACAGTTACCAGAGACAAACTCAAAAGTGGATTACTTGCACTAAGAAATTTAAACCAATCATCAAGATTTGTTTACTCAAAACCAAAATGGTTAAGCAATAAGGCCAATAATACAGAACAGAAATTGAGAGGTGGTAGATTTCTGTAAGTAGTGCAATTATTCCCCATATGATGTTCAACAAATGGCAGAAAGTTCAGAATCAAGCTTAATTTTAAAAACTGAAGCCAAATATCCTTGAGAATATAATGAAAGCATCCAGGCAATTAACTAGGGCCTGTAACATTACAATTTTATTTGTATGGAGTGCTCGGCAATTAAGGAGTTAACTCATTTTAGTAACTGCTGAATTATTTTTTTAGGTGCAAAGAAATTGTTGATATTTTAAATTCAGTCAGTTTTAAATGTCTTTTTTTTCTATTTTTTTTCTAGTTATACCCATATTTACTGCTGTGTAATCATTTATCAATCTTGTACTCCACTTTAGGAAACACCTGGCGACTCTCTTTCTCACATATTGAAAAGGCCATGATGAACAACCATGGCAGCATAAAGACATGCTGTGAAACCGATGGAGCAAAATGTTGTAGGTTGGTATTTCACAGTAATATTTTACTTTAAGCTAGTTTGAGCCTTAATATTGCCCAGCACTGTTTCAGTTTAACATTTAAGAATTTGGTCTCGGAGTAATTATTCTTAACAGGGAGCAAGAATAAAAATTTTAAGCATTAATTCTTGCATCACTGTTCTTGAGTAGTACAAGCTTGCAGGTACTCGTTGAATGTCTGACTTGCATTTACTTAAAGAGAGCTGGAAACAAATCACATTGCAGATTTATGTTCCAGATGCCTTTCAAAGCAAAGAGATCTGACTTGCCAAGTAATCTTTCCTAAAGTCAGTCCTATTTAGAAAAATTAGCTCAAAAATCTGATGACTCAGCTTTCTGAGCTTTGTAAGCAAATTACAGTTCATGGCAAGGCAATTTGTTAGATGATGTTGAGGAAAGAACTGCTGAATGGGATCAGGATCAATAAATGTGATTTTTCACTCTAGTAAAATCTGGTTCCCACATTTCTCTGAAGAGAAAAAAATTGCATCAGCTGCAGAACCTATTTTATGGCAAAACCACTTGGTAGTTTACTTGATTTTATCCTGCACAGAATCAAGAAAGTCACAAGAGAACTAATACAGAACTCCTTATCTTTGCTTTATAAGTAGTATCAGACATGCTATGTCCTTGCCTAGCAATGAATTGAACTACACCTCTTCAACTCACAGAGTACCACAGGAAGGCAGTGGTGCTGCCTTCAGTGTAAATCCAAGCTCAAAGTCCATCTTTAATCTTCAGCAGTGCTCCAAGTTCACGTTATACTGGTAGCAGTATCTGCAGCAGGGACACTACCATGCAAGCACAGTGCTACGATTCTATTATACTTCTAGGGTTATCCACCTTATTGCTGCACTGATTTTAAAATTTTATTGAAAATATTCCTTTAGAGTAAGAATATTTTTATTTAATAGAATTTTTATTTTATAGAATCATAGAATGGTTTGGGTTGGAAGGGATCTTAATGCATCTTATTCCAACTCCCCTGCCAGGGGCAGGGACACCTCCCACTAGACCAGGTTGCTCAAAGCCCCATCCAACCTGGCCTTGAACACCTCCAGGGATGGGGCATCCACAGCTTCTCTGGGTAATCTGTTCCAGTGCCTCACCACACTCATTGAAAAGAACTTCTTTCCTGTATCTAATTTAAGTCTAGCCTCTCTGACCAACCCCAGCTCCCTCAGCCTGTCTTCGTAGGAGAGGTGCTCCAGCCCAGTGATCATCTTTGTGGCCCTCCTCTGGGCTCGTTCTAATACTTCCATGCCCTTTTTTGTGCTGGGGGCCCCAGAGCTGAATGCAGCACTCCAGGTGGGGTCTCACAAGAGCAGAGCAGAGGGGGACAATCACCTCCGTTGACCTGCTGGCCACGCTGCTTTTGATGCAGCCCAGGATACGACTGGCCTTCTGGGCTGCAAGTGCCCGCTGCCAGGTCATGTCAAGCTTTTCAACCAACACCCCCAGGTCCTCCTCCTCAGGGCTGCTCTCAATCCATTCTCCACCCAGCCTGTATTTATACTTGGAATGTGCTGGAATTTTCTTTCATAAATAATGTGTATTTAAATATCCAAAATAGATGTTTAGAACTGACTACGTAGAAGGTACCTAATAAGCTCTTATTTATTTAACAGGAAAGATTGTCTCAAACTTCTGAAGTATCTTCTAGAGAAACTTAAAATGAAACATGCGAAAGAATTAGAAAAATTTTGTTCTTATCATGTCAAAACTGCCTTTTTCCACTCGTGTGTCATTTGGCCAAATGACACAGATTGGCAGTACGAAAACCTGGAACACTGTTTTCAGAATTTTCTAGGGTATTTTCTGCGTTGTTTGCAAGATTCTCAGCTGCCGCACTTTTTTATTCCCCAATACAACTTGCTCAGCCTGGATGACAAAGCAAGCAGCAATTTCCTTTCCAGACAAATAAACTACCAACTGAACAACGGATTCCCAATATTTCAGCAGGAATATTAAAAAAGTTATTTACAGTAATTACCTGAAAGCAAATCATGTAGATTTGCATACTGTAAAACATGTTTAACACCTAAAGCTACATCTCAGTAGTTTGATACTATCGAAAAACAAAATCCCTTAGAAGAAACTGGAAATTTTAATTAATATTTGATGGAGACAGTTATGAAGGTAACCTGACTGTAATGTGAAAAATCCTGACACTGCGAAACAGAGGAGAAAACACCTGCCAGCTTGAGAACTTGACCTTCAGCCTAATAACAGCCTGGGAACGAAGGACATCCCGGAAGCGTGGCTGAATAGCTCACACCAGTCCCTCCTCGGTTACCGTTGTTACACCTGTACATATGTTATGTATATTTACATTACATAGATGGGTGCATATATATGTACATAATATACACATATATATGTCCTACAAGAAACTGAGCTGCTTGAGCATGTGAGGAGAAGAGCAATGAAGCTGGTGAAGGGACTGGAAGACAGGACTTCTGAGGGGAGACCTCATCACTCTACAACTACCTGAAAGGAGGCTGCAGTGAGGAGGGTGTTGGCCTCTTTTCTCTAGTGAGAGGGTCAGTTCTCTTCAATGTTTTTATAAATGATTTGGACACAGGACTTGCATGCACACTGAGTTCGCTGATGATGGAGGAGCTAGAAGGAGCTGTTGCTCCCTTGAGGGTAGAGAGGCCTTGCAGAGAGATCTTGATTAGAGAGCTGGGCAATCACCAACCACATGAAGTTCAGTAAGAGCAAGTGCCAGATTTGGCACCTGGGACATGGCAATCCTGGATATATCTGTTTGCATAGAATCTTCAAGGTTGGAAAAGACCTTCAAGATCATGTGGTCACCCACTAAGCCATGTGTGTAAGCACCATGTCCAACCTTTCCTTAAACACCCCCCGGGATGGTGACTGCACCACCTCCCTGGGCAACCCATCCCAATGCCTGACTGCTCTTTCTGAGAAAGAATGTCTCTTAGTTTCCTATCTGAACCTCCCCAGCAGAACTTGAGGCCGTTCCCTCTAGTCCTATCAGTAGTTACCAGTGAGAAGAGGCCCAGCTCCCCTACTTTCCTTTCAGGTAGTTGCAGAGAGCAATAAAGTCTCCCCTGAGCCTCCTCTTCTCCAGACTAAACCACCCCAGTTCCCTCAGCTGTTCCTCGTAGGACTCGTGTTCCAGACCCTTCACCAGCTTCGTAGTCCTTTGTAGCTGGGGGATGAGGCTGAAGAGCAGCCTCACAGAAAGGCACCTGGGGGTTCTGGTTGATGATACATATCACTCTGCTGCTGTAGTACTGACTTTCCTACCTCAAATTGCCTTTCTGCTTCTAATTGCTGCTACTGTTAATTAGTACTGTATCCTTAGTATTTGTTACATATATATACAAACACTTGTGCCTTAGTAATAACTCTAATATAATTAGAGATGGATAAAAGCTTTCCCTTATTAATCATAGTATTATTGCTAGTAGTGATTTGCGTTAATTTATAATAAAGTAGCAATCTTTAATAAACAAAGATTCCTAAGTCCTTGTGTGTCATGGAATCCTTCGAGCTCACTGTAAGAGTCTCTGTACACCTGCTGGCCAGGTAGTTACCTTCCACCCCCCCCACCCCTTTTTGATTGCAACTGTATTTATCTTCCCTATCCATATGCAGATTTCACCTGCAAACTATCAAGTTATACAAGGAACATATATAAGAATTTGCAATAGTCAATTTCACAGGTGTAATTATGATCCCAAATATAAAGGCACCCATGACAGGATAGTTAAAAGTGAAAAATGACAATTTTATTTAAAATTAAAATCCATTGCAGAACATCCAGAATACACTCCTGCTTTCAAAAAGAAAAAAAAAGCTGAATCGTAAAAGTCACTGAAATTACTTTGACATAAAAGTGAACTACTTCTCCAGGTCAAATGGGTGTACGAAGAGCTCTGCAGAGGGCAATCATTGGCATTAGTGAGCAAAAAGAGAATACAGTATCAAAATCATATTACATTCCTGAAGTAACTCATCCTTCTGAGTCTTCAGAATTGCTTTGGAAATTAGCCTTTTCACTGGACTTCGGAAGGGAAGCAATCATTATCCAACACAGAAGTTTTGTGCCAATGAACATCTGTGTGGAGATTCTTGTAGAAAAAAACTACCTTTTCAGTCCATTATCAAGGAGGAAGGAGTCTTCCTTTAAAAGGTTTTCAAAACCAAAACGTAGCCTGAATCTGACACTCTCAGAGTTGGACAGAATTCAGGTCAGTTTTCTTATGTTAGGAAAAAAGGACCATGACATTTCCTAGTACTAAAATCTTGCAGATGATAAATACACAGCATTTTAGAGCTGCTTTTTTTTTTTTTTTAAAAAAAAACATGTAGTTTTTAAAAGAGCCAAGGCAAGTCTGTATTTTTACCCTACTTTTTGAAGACAAAATACCTACAGGCTAAAATAAAGCCCAGATTTCACATCAATTATTAACAAATAAAGAAGAGGAAAGGGAAGAACTTTTAGAGAATAACCTTACTAAAACACTCATCTCGCTAGATTCAGTTTATTAATTTTCCAGTTACTCACATGACCTGAGTAAACACAAGTTCAGACCAAGTATCATTTGTACAGGAATAGCCCCTTCCAAGAAACTTCCGAAGAGTGAAAACATGCCCCGTTACCATTAACAGTAGCGAGGACAGAACCTGACCTCCAAGCATAAAATACGAATCAACTTTATCTGAAAGGAAGCTGACCTTCAAAGGTGTATTTCCCTAAGATGCTCTTTATTGACTTTGTTAACATCACTCTAGTAAACCGTGCACTTCTTCCTTAACTAGACAATTACCCCCCAGAGCAGAAACACTGAAGCTGCTTTTTTCATCTAGCCATGAATACATGCTTCTTGTTATGCCCTCTCCCATTTGGAGGAAATGCAGACCTCTCTCTCAAAAAAAAAAAAAAAGCTTGAGACAAGTCTCAACAAAAATGACCTTTAGTGTTAGCTTGGAAATAAAATACTCACTTGGGCAAACATCAGTTACTGAAAACAGAGCAGTTTTCAAATAGTTAAGTTATTCTCTGAAATACTTTTGCATGCCCTGCAGATGTGGCATATCAGTGTGAAAGTACAGTATTTTGAAGTCAGACTGACAAACACTGCTTACATTCACTAACCCAGTTCTCTGAAAATAAAAGGAAAACGATTTTGTTAGTAATACATACAGTTGAAAAACTAAACCCACAATATTTGATTTTAACCATCATATAATGACTTTAGAAGTTGTGCACATCACACAAGAAATAACATTAACTTTCCCAAGATTGAAGTCAAAATAGTGTCAAAGCACAAAACTAGATTTGTTTGTATATAAATGTAACCCCATTTTTCTTTTCTAAGGCATTTTTAAAAAACACTATTTAAAATGGAACAGATACAGAAAATAACTGAGAAAAAAATCTAAATTCAAGTGCATAGATGCTAACGCTAAGACGAACTATAATCACTTACTTTGTTTTGTACCTTCCATGGATTACAGTTAGTTCAGGGGTTTTCTTTGAGGTCTTCGTATATCCCGTTCCATGTCTTTTTCCATTTGAAATTTTTTGTATCTTTCTGCCATTGAAATAAGCTCATCAGGAACTACCTGATAAGAACATATCACAAGAGCAAGCTTAGTTTTAAGAAATTCTAAACTTTTAGACTTTAAAAATATGTAACTTGTGTTCCTGAACTAGATTTTGTTATTTATCTGGCTTCTGCCACCTTTTTAGATTAACTTTTCTGTAGAGATGCGTAGTTAAAAAGTCTGTTACGTGAGAACATACTGAAAAATAATCAGCAGTGTTATGTGAATTTTCAATATGCCAGCATCACCATATCTAATGGCAACTTATAAACAGCTAATTAAAACATTTGTGTTAGATAGAAATGCATCATCTAGCAATGATGAACAGCTGAAAAACATTTTCAGTACCATTAAGATATAATAGCATGCATATTGCAAGTCATCCTTCTACAGTGGGGTTAGTGTTGGTGGAAAAGGGAAGAGCAACTGACATCATATACCCAGGCTCAGGCAAAGCATACGATGCTGTCACACGGTAGCCTTGACTAATCGGAGAGGCGTGGACCTGATGAATGGACCACTCGGTAGGTAAGGAATTGGCTGGATGGTCACACTGAAGAGTTGTGGTCAACAGCTCAATGTCCATATGTCCAATGGTGAGTGGTGTTCCTCAGGTATTGGGACTGGTGCTGTTTAACATCTTTGTTGTTGACGTGGACAGTGGGATCAAATGCACCCTCAGCAAGTTTGTGGAGGACACTAAGCAGAATGGTGTGGTTGATACGCTGGAGGGAAGGGATGTCATCCAGAGGGACCTGGACAGGCTCGAGAGGTGGGTCTGTGTGAACCTCATGAGGTTCAACAAGGCCAAGGGCAAGATGCTGCGTATAAGTCAGGGCCTAAGTCAGGCCAAGCACAAATACAGGCTGGGCGGAGAGTGGATTGAGGGCAGCCCTGAGGAGAAGGACCTGGGGGTGTTGATAATACAAAGGTCAACATGAGCTGGCAATGGGCGCTTGCAGCCCAGAAAGCCAGCCAATATCCTGGACAGCATAAAGAGAAGCGTGGTTCTTTTAAAAGAAGTCAAATTTACTCCTACTTCTCATACTACTTACAAACATCTACAAGAAATACAGCTTGGAATAGTAGACAGTTGTGATAACTGTACACGAGAAGCTGAAAAGCAGTTAAGCTTCTTCTGATATTTATACTGTCAAACGAACACTGGTTTGTTCCTGGAACATGTGTCCAGAAGTGAAATAGAAATGGAATAAAATACTAAGGAATAAAATAAATCCTATTATCCTGCAGACTTTTACGGGTGCATGTGATAGTAACTTTTTCTTTGGATGCAGAAGGTTGCTATTGAATTTCCTGGCTCTTTTCTGAGAAATATCTCTAAGGTAAAATCCAGGACAATAGATATTTAAGTATCTAGTTTTTTTTCCTCAAGACACTACAGACACTCATCAAGAAAAGTGTAAGTAGGCTATCACCGTGAATTGTTTCAGGTGGTAACCCAGAACCAATATAAATATTACTCATTAAGGTTTTTTCTTACTTGGTTTGCTCTTTCTAGAATATCAATCAGTTCAGATGCAACCTTCCAATCTTTCTTCGTGACAAGTGTTATTGCCTCCCCAGTACGTCTAGACAAGGAACAAAATAAATGTTGATGTTCAAAACAAGAGATACCTATGCTGCTATTTTTTTTTCTTATTGATATACAGTAAGAAATTCAACTGCAGGCAGTATTTACAAACTTTTAGGTTAAATTGGCTAGAGAAATTGCTACGCACATGACAAAGTAACTTTATAAAGGTCAGAATATAGCAACTTAGATAAAATGTAGCAAAGACACAACTAATTTAGGTATTGCAGACAATAAATTTGGCATGAAGAACATATTTAAGAATGAAGAGACATACATTAGGATCTTAATTAAAATATGTACACACACGGAAATGAATCACATTTATTCCAGTCTGGGAAAGCAGCATTTGAAAGTCCTAATGACTAGCTAGGTATACCACCATGATAGGCTGAAAACTTGAAGTTGCCTGCCCTCCCTCCTGCCCCCAGTTGGCTGCCTAGGAAATTAAACAACTCAGCAGCTCCCGAAGACACAAACGAGGAAGATGATTTCAGAATATCTATACAGAAGCTGTTTTCCACTTTAAGTCTTCCCCACATTTAAATTAGTTTTCAAACATCTTTCAATCCCAACTACTTAATTGAAAAAAACAGAAAATTGGAAAGCTTGTTTGCTTGAAATTTAATGAACGTATTTCAAAACATAAAACATACTTTGGTATATTCTAGAAGCTTCACTCGCCCATTCTGTATCACTTGCAGCTCTAGAATTTAACAAGAGAAACATCTATGCAATGCATAAAATATTGACATCGATCAATAAGATATTACTGTTTTCTTGTAGACACTTACCCTGCTCTTCCAGTACGACCAACTCTATGAACATATTCTTCAATATTACGAGGGAAGTCAAAGTTAAAAACATGAGTAATATCATGCACATCAAGGCCCCGGGATGCTAAGTCTGTAGCTACCAGGATTCTGACTCTGCCTAAAGTAGAGCAGAAGGAAAATTTGATTTTATGGAATATACAAAAACACGCTCTAGCCTATTGGTTTCCTAGTGTATAATACTCCTGTTCTCAACATATAAAGGAAATACATACTTGGTGCACCTCACATTGCGCTGCTTCAATACTAGTTGGTAAGTAAGCACCCAAAATGTGAAATAGAAATACTAGTAAAATGACAAGTAGAACAACAAGGTGCAGGTAAACCAAAAAATATGTCTAGCTGATATTACAAAAAAAAAAAAAACACACAACAAAACAGAAGCCTTAACAACTATTTGTTTATCTGGCATCCTTATCACAGCACTATTCTTAGCTTTATTAGCATCTGATCACATAATCCCAAAGTATAATCGATCCTACTGGATCAAGAGAACTGAGAAACTCCACCATCTGACACTTAAATTTACAGTTATTTAGGCTAACATATTGAATTTACCGGAGACTTCAAAAAATAAGACAAATTATTTAACTCTTAAACATTTTAAGTTTTATTTATGAGGAATCACTTTTTGCTTGCTGTTTTTTTTTGTGCCAGATTAACAAAGTAACCATATACCCTTCAGAGCTCTAGTCTTTTCATTTCTGTAGTGAAGAGATAGTGCACAAAAAAAAAAGATTCTGCACATGATAAACTTTAAAAGTACTGGCTTGTTTAGCGTCAGTTTAGGTATAAGCCTACCTGTCTTGAAGTCATCTAAAGCCTGTTCTCGATCACACTGCTCTCTGTTACCATGAAGAGACTGTACTGGAATTCCCTGGAGACCAAAGTCACTTGCTAAGTCATCAGCTCTAAGATGAAATAAAACAATGGTTCTTTTGAAAGCATGCAGCATCTAGATTGATAACAAAGATACCAATTTGCCAACAACATCTGAATGTGTAAGACAGGACAAAAGCCTACCTAAATCAGGTGACATTATTATAAAACAGCATAGAAAGAAGCACAGAATATTCCCAACCAAGGTTTTTATTCCTTTATATGTTTTTATTTCAAGCCCTTCTCTGTCTTTCTTACCAGAAGAGACCTTCGATAGAAACACTGAATCTGGAAAGCAAAGACAGACACCTATGCAGCCAAAAAGTCTCAACCAGGATATCACTCAACTACACTGTTAAGGTACAGAAGATGTCACCAGGTACGATGTGCCTTGTATGTACAATGAACAAACTGAAGTATAAAAAAAATCACTCTGTAGTTACTTCAAGGAAGAGCTTTCCAATTTTACATAAATCCACCATGATTGCAATGCATACAAGTATTCACTTGAGTTTTTATGATTGCTGAAACGCAGTACTTCAGCAGTTAGACTTTTTTTCCTACCACATCAGCTAATCCTCTCCCATAAAGAATGTCTTCACAAGCAAAGACTTCCTTAGATTTTTCTCCTTTTTCATCAGTAAAGTATCTCAGAACAGCGTTTCTGATTTTAGAAAAAAATAAAACCTGTTCATCAGTACAGTTTTAGTCAGAAGTCTGAAGCCCTTCTAGACACCTGTCAAAGTTTACTTACATGCTTAACAGCTAGAAGAGCAAAACTTACCACCTGGAAGCAAGAATCAGAAGTTGCCCACACTGAATGTTCAAGAGAATCTTTCACATAAAAGCTTAGATCTATTCAGAGGAAAACCTTCCACAAAAGCCCCTAAGGGTAGTAGTTGCTGTCAGGCCTAGAACCTTCCAGTTACACAAACAAACTGAACAGTGACAGGCAAGAGCTGTTTTAACAACTAATTTTTCCTGAGAAAAAGCTTTTGGCTTTAGGTTCTGCTCCACATCTGCAGCAAAAACTTTCTTAAAGAACAAAAAAAGAAAAATTACAAGCGTAATATAGTAAAATTAGATCCAGCTCTTCAAGAAATGGGAGGATACCAAACTACGAAGTTTTATCTCACTTTCTTGTATCAAAAGAAGAAACAGAAAGGGATTTTTGCATCATTCACCAGAAAGGCTCAGGTATGGTGCAATGACAAATAGGTCTTGTCTGCACCAGCTACATATGCAATTAAACATCAAGTCATATTGACATGTCACTAAAAACCTTAACACCTACTTCAAACGTGTGAAATTTAGATTTCCCACCACCACTATTAATATTAAAAAGGGTAAGAAGTACTAGTCGAAACAGTCTGGAGGCATAAACATTTCCAGCAAACTACTGACAAGAGCTGTTACACTTGATAATCATCTGAACTAAGAACACCTCTGGTAGGAAAGAAAAAGAAGTAATACAGGGAAATAATTACATACATGAGTTTCTTTCCCACAAAAATGATGACCTTATCTTTTGGTTTCATTGAGTCAATGAAGCTGTTCATGAAAGCTCTCTTCTCCTCCTCGGTGGTAACAACAACTCTCTGTTTTACTGTATTTACTGCCTGTTAAACAACAAGAAGGATTTTACTTAGAAACACATTTGAAAAGTGTATTTTTATTCCCATATAATAAAACTAGCAATATGACAACAAAACCTTTTAAAAACTAGAATGCGTATCAGTTTGGAATTCAAATGATGCAAATTTATTTTTGTTTCTTTTTGCTTAGAAATCAATTTTACTGATCTCTAAGCAGTTTTATCAAATTATTGCAAAGATTCAGAGGGTACAGATCAGCAGACTAGTGAAGTGAAGTATTCCTAACATTAGCAAAGAGCAGATTGAAGCAGTTTTTTTTTTTTAATTAATAATTTGAATATATGTTAAGTCAATCCAGAGCAAGTTGGAACAATTGTCATCTTGAAATCAAGAAGCTTTTAAAGAAGGTTCTGTCAACTATTTGTGGTGATCAATACTGACAATTCTTCCAACTACAACTTTTTAATAAAAGCTTTACTCCATTGAAGGTTACCATAGAATATCTGATGTATACTACGTGCGAGGAAATGGCACGAGGCCGTATCAAGAGAGGTTCAGATTGGCTATTAGGAAACGAGGGGGTGGTTGGACACTGGAATGGGCTCCCCAAGGAAGTGGGGACAATGCCAAGCGTGCCAGAGTTCAAGAAGTGCTTGGATTAACTCTCTCAGACAGATGGTTTCATTTTTGGGTGGTCCTGTGTAGAGTCTGGTGTTGAACCTAATGAGCCTTTTGGGTCCCTTCCAACTTGGGATATTCTATAATTCTATTTAAGTGGCATAAAGGTCTGGACATTCTTGTGGCACTGCATCATAAAGTGGTGGCAAGAATTGATCAATCAATCCACTAAAAAAAAAGATTCCATGTGGGAAACCTCCCCCCTCCACCCCTTCAGAAGTCACCTCTTCAGCTGAAGAGACCCCCTATGAAAGAGATGAATGCATTAGACAAGAGCTTCAACAGCTGTTATCTGTCAGATGACAATCCTGTCTTTGACGAGTAATGTCCTTTGACAAAAGCATAGTTCCCAACAGAACAGATGAAAAGTACATTTTCCTCTTGTCTAAAAGCATACTGGATATTATTTTTTTTCGTTGCCCATGGCTAAAAAGTGGAACTGAAAATGAAACTTTTGTAATTTAAAAACCAAACAAATCTCTGTGCCAGGATGTAGGAGAACTTGGAACAAGTAACGTTTCTGTAAATTCTGCTTAAGAACTGCTTAAGTCAACTATTGGTAGCTGCACAACCATGACTAGCATACATCTACATCTATACATTTTAAGTTTTGCAAAGACAGTTCTTACTGAAATGAATATATTTTTGCCCTAGACAAGTGGCCTCCAGGAGTTTAATACAGAGCTTCTACTCTCTTTGAGAAAGCAGTTGAGACACAGATCTGGATGAGGATCTGTACATGTGAGAAGAAAGACCTTCAGAGGGAGAAGTAAGGAACATGAATTCGCTGAACAGAAAAGGCAGCTGCAAAAACAAGGGTTCAGGCAAAAACACGAGGCACTGCAAAATACAATTTTCAAATGCAACAAGTATTTCACTGATCTTTATTCCCTGTAACTTCTACTGAAAGTCTAGGACTTCTAGATCTTGTTATGGAAACAGTTTTTTTTTTTTTAAGGTTCTTTCTAAACTTTTAATGAAGCTTTAAAAGAATAAAATGATTTTTAAGTTTGGATTGATTTTAAGGTTTTATGCATTTACTTACATACAGTTACAAGTAAAAAGAAATCCTTGTTTAACTGTAATTTCTTCAAAACAAAAGAACAAGAAAACTTACAGCTAAATCAAGAGTGCCAACATATACAATCATAGGATTTTTCAAATAGGATTTTGCTAGGCGACGAACACCATCAGGCCAAGTAGCACTGAACGGGAAGACGACAAAACGTTAGAATACAGGGCAAAGTCTTCTCCAATTTGTTAATTTCATCACTCCCCTTTTCTTATATACCAGTGAGACATTTGATTATACTTTAACAGTAGTGAGCTCACACAGCATTTAGAAATCACTTTAAGATGTTAATAGTAAATAACAATCTGCTTTCAAGTTAACTTCCTAAATTAAAAGTATGGGTAACAGTTATGTATCCTTTCTAATAAAGCCAAAAGTGCGTTTAGTAGTTCAATGATTTCTAATTAGCAAGCTTTTAGACTGTTTTTTCTCTCTGAAACAGTAGCTCTATTTCAAAATACTCATGATAACAGCATTCCCTGGCCACCTTCCTTTTTGGATAGTTCATTTTTGGGAAGAACACAGTTGTTTCTACAGTTGATGTAAAACAGCAGTAAGAGAAGAAGAAATATAAGTCAAGTTGTCAAAAGATTCATTAGCACCAAATACAAAATTAGGAAAAAAAATGATACCATTTCCTTGGTACGTTAATAAAATTTTTAATAAAACTGACTTTTTTTTTCCCCAAGGTAAACTTAAAGTTACTGAACAAGTTAAGGTGTTCAAGTATTAAGTACTGCTATGTTTACATACCTTGTCATAACGGTTTGTCTGTCAGGCCGCACGTCTATTAGGATCTTCATTATCTGAGGTTCAAATCCCATATCCAACATTCTGTCAGCCTCATCTAAAACCTGCTTAGAACAAGGTGTTTAGGTCTAGTTCCTTAGGTAACGTTTCAGCAAGACATTTTATAAGAGATAATTTTACTGGTAACTGTTTTAATTTCAGAATCCACTCTAATTCATTGCAAAGCCTGTTCAACTTGTTTCATCTCTTCAGTTTTCTTTAAATCTTTTCCATTTCATTTGCAGGCAGAACAAGAATAATCTGTATCACCTTTAAGAATACTCAAAGCCAACGAAGAAGGGACCATGCTTCAAGTTTTTTTTTTTTTTTAATTATTTTTGAAACACTGATTTTGGGGGGAGGGGGGAATAAAACAACTAAAATTACTGAAAAAAAGAATACCAACTTATAATTAATATGGCAAAACAGAATGGAATCTTCAAGGGACATACGCACTATAAACAAGCAAGAGGACATATGACAATTTCCCAGAATTTCTTCAGAAATCACAAATAAACAGCAACCTGATTGGTTGATCTGAGTCAACGTTTGAACTAGCTTGATTCTGTCAGGCAAGATGACAAAATTCTCATACTTCCAGTTCACCTTGTGTACTGCCTACATCCAAATATAATTAATTCTAACCATCTCTGAAAATGTGGGAAAAACAACACCAAAAAGATGTACACCAAAAGTTATAGCTATAACCCAGTCTCTGGCCCTTGAAGTCCTCTGGGAAACAATTACATCACACCAGCAAATGCCCAGTCCACGTGGGGAACATTCGGAAAGCTCATCAATATCTTTAAATACAAATCGTAAATAAAGCTCTTTAATAAAGAGCATTCTTCATCTAAGGTGTTTTCATCTAAGGTGATAACTTGGAAATCTAATATTCCTCTCTTTTATCTGAAATAAGGCTGCAAGTTTACATTATTTGTGGGCTAAGAATTGGCAATGAAACTGCTGAAACAGAAGACATATTAGAAAGTACAAGAAGATACAAAGTAAAATATTAGGTAACAGTCAAAAAAGAGCATTTTCAAATGGGACCTAAAGAAGCAGAGCATTTCCAGAAAGGGAAAGGCATGAGATATTAACCACT